>NC_133325.1:603172743-603486181 GCF_042186555.1 Aquarana catesbeiana
TATAGAAGCTGTACACTCACTACTTTACATTGTAGCAAAGTTTAATTTCTTCAGTGTTGTCACATGAAAAGATATAATAAAATAGTTACAAAAATGTGATGGGTGTACTCACTTTTGTGAGATACTGTATATCGCTCAATATTTGGGCAACTGTTTATCAAACCTATATAAGCAAGGAATACACTCAATTTAATGTTACTGCACACAAACGCAACTTTTTGTAAAGTGTAAAATATGAGATTGTGTTGAGTGGATAGATACCAAACATGTCAAACATAAAATCACATGTGACTATGAAATAGTAGAACAATATGATACCCAAAATTGGCGATACATATCGCTTTAAAGGCCTTTAAAGCTCATCAATTTAGAGTTAACTGCATAATAAATTCTAATGGCTCTAGAATTATTCTCCCTATGCTGCGGTAAGGAGAATGTATTGTATGTGTTGCTTATGCATGCCTTACATGCAAGTTTGCATTTATATGTGTGTTTGCGGATGTTTATATACACTACTGCATTTTAATGTTTTTTTAAACATTTTCTATTTTTTCTACAAACTTTATTGCTATTACAAGGGGGCTAACAAGTTCCCCTTTTGATAGCATATACTGTATGGAGTTACAGGTACATTTCATAGAGGCATGGGGGGGGGGGGGGTATTTTAAGCCAAGAACATCAAACGCAAACAAATCCTGCTGGGTTCTGACAGCTCTAAACCCAAGCCAAACAAAACTCTTGATACAGCTGCTCAGATCACTTTTACTAAAAAACCTAAAGCCTGCAAAATAAACCAAAACAACCTCACAACATGAGAGTGTTTTAGCCCTTTAAAAACAACGATGTATGGGAAACATCGTTGATGTGAAGGGGTTAAAAGAGAGGGTCAATGTAAATGCACTGAGCTACTGACTGCTCCCTCTGGTGGTCAATTTAAAAATCTCTATTTTAATACAATAACAAAAATATGAAACAGCAAGCTTGTATAAGTGTGAAAAGCACTTAAAAAATTTGGGGTAGACATTGTAGTAATAACGTCAAATCTGCTTTCACTTTAAAGAGCACTTCAATAAGGATCTGCAGTAAATATACACACAACTTTAAAAATTGTGTCTGTGCCTGGGGCGTGCACTAATCTTTTGTTGTGTCAGAATATAAAAGAAGGGGAGTTTACTCTTCTTTTTGCGTGCAGTGCAGTTTTACAGCACAAGACATTTACAAGTAACAAGATTCCGTGAACTGCAGTGTGGGATACACGCCATACATATTAAATAATGCATCATTTTAAGCAGAGTCGTTTTAGGAAAGCTGCCATTCTCAACTAAAGGGAAGGGGAAAAAAAGCATCTGCCTGGAGAAACAGCACCTCAGGGAGCCATTGATCAGCAGTATTTTGAAATTACATGCCATGGAAGGAATTAGACAGCTTCACAATGAATGAACTTGAAAATGTGAATACTTTCATTACATGCAAGCCAGTCAGGCTTATTAAAAAGGAAGTGCAAAGAGCAATGATGATTATACGTGATGCATAGTAACCTATACCAATCAATCAGTTGAGTTCAGAGTTCACCTTCCACCAGCTTAGAGTTGCCAGTCTAATGAGACTAACTGCTCATTGGTTGCTCTGGTTTTAGCCTCATTTAGATTTACTTTGCTTTATGAAATGCAATCTGCTTTTGGATCACACTTCAGATAGCAATAGACAAACGGTGAGGGGGTATTGTATTGCCTGCTCACCACCTGTTTTACTCCCCCAGTTACTGGACAGCTGCAATGCAACCACACACGTTGTTCGTGGTTGCGGTGTGGTTACAGCGTGGCTTGCTTCACTTGAATGGGCTGTGCTCAGCGAGTATGACAGTGGGTATATATCGTGGGGAGAAAGGGCCAATTAAGTACTGGTCTTTAACCAAATAGGAAATTCTACCAACATCCCAGAAAAACTCAGATAGAGAACATAGTTACCCCAATTGGGACTTTAGAGGCAGACTGAGGGAGTAGTAAAGAGGTGTAACAAGAGATACATAAAAATACCAACATTTTATTAGTATACAATCTAAAAAAACATTGCCCAAAGGAGTCATTGGTAAATCACATCATAAAAACACATAGCATGATGACACTGATTATACAATCTAAAGGCACCCAGAAACTTGGATATACTGGAGCACCAAGCTGGCCAATGTGGGGTAAGTGGCCAGATTCTTAGCGATGTTCACAACGCAACCCAACTCGTTTTGGAAATATCGGTTTGTTCTTTCTTCAGAGGGAGAGAAGGGTGCAAAAAAATCTACACTATAATAGTACAGTAGTCAGTTTCAGTACCCTTCTAAGTTGTTCATTTCCTCCTTTTTCTTATTTGTGAAGCCCACGTGACTATAAAAGTCACACATGTGGGCGTATACACAGTGGTAAATGACAGCCCACTCCCTCCCTCCTCCTCTATGCCCACTAAACAGCTAAACATAAGGGGGCAGGATATTACATGCTGATTGATGAAGGCTTCACCTCCCTGTAATTCTAAGCACATACAAACAATGGACACAGGCTGGAGGAGCGTCAAACAGGCTGTGATTGGCAGAACCTCCCCATAGATAGCCAACATTTTGTTTTTGCACAAAAATAATAAACATTCAAGTTCAAATACATATTTGGATGATGATTTCAAATATTAATTTAATATTTAAGTGATTGCAAAGGGTATTTTTTAATACTTACCTGCTCTGTGGAATGGTTTTGCACAGAGCAGCTCTGATCCTCCTCTTCTAAGGTCTCCCATTGGTGCGCTTGGCTCCTCCTCTTCTTGGTGTGCCACCATAGGAAGCAGTTTCCTTTTGTGGTACACCTGCAGGCTGGACCCTGAGTCATGCTGCCTGTGTCCATAATACAGGCAGCGCGTCCCAGCCCTGGCCCCACTCCCTCAACACAGGATTTGATTGACATTAGCAAGAGCTAATGGCTCCCACTGCAATCAATCTGTCCTGTGAGGAGGGAGAGAGACGATACTCTCGGGCACAGCATTGCATTAAGGTAAAAAAAAAAAAAAAAAAAACCCTTTATTCTGTTGCTGTCCACGTTATAGCCGAACGATGGCTACAGCTTGGGCTTACTTTGCCAGGAGGGCATCTATTGACATCCTCCCATGATCATCCTCACCTTTCCTTGCACCCCCTGTGGCACGCTCTGTGATCGCCGAGTCGGAAGGACTCAGCTAATCACAGCTTGGGCCAAAGGGTCAATCACAGCGGCCCTTTACCACGTGAGTAGCTGTGTCCAATGACAGCTGATCACGGATGTCAACACAAGCTGGTTATCAGCTGACAGCGTGAGGAGAGAAGAAGAAAGCAGATAACCAGCTCGTGTTAAAGGGATATCAGCACTGATAATCAGGACGTTGATTACCAGTGTCCTGATTATCAGTGTAGCCCCAACAGTGTCCACCAGTGCTGCCAGTGTCCATCAGTGCTGCCAATCAGTGCCCACCAGTGCTGTCAATCAGTGCCCATAAGTGCCGTCTCATCAGTGCAACCTATCAGTGCCCATCAGTGCAGCCTCATCAGCGCAAATCAGTGAAGGAGAAAAATTACCTTTTTGCAAAACTTTATAACAAATTATTAAAAAAATACATTTTTCTAACTTTTTGGTCTTGGCAACAAACAAAAAACCCAGTGGTGATCAAATACAACCAAAAGAAAGCTCTATGTGTGTAAAAAAAAAAAAAGATAAAATATAAAAAAAAAAAAAAAAAAATGGGGTACAGTGTTGCATGACCGCGCAATTGTCATTCAAAGTGTGACAGCACTGAAAGCTCAAAATTGGCCTGGGTGTGAGGAGGGTAAAAGTGCCCAGTAGGGTATTTTTCCCAGGGCTGTTTTTTTTTTTTTTTAACATGTGACCAGCAGCAGAGGACTAGAAGTTTATCCCATTGATGTTTCCCTACAGATGGGCTGGGAAAGAGCTGAGTCACATGACACAGGGAAATATTTTTTTTTTTAAATAAAATAAATAGTGTCATCACACATACATAAAGAGAAGAGATAATATAAATTTCATAAAGTGTGTTTAGAATCACTTTAACCGTGACCTCACAGCTGCATCCTGGGAAATTGCTGTCACATGTTCCAGTAGGCAGATCCATAGTCCTAGGAAGGTAAGGTGGTAGAAAACCCTTAACCCCTGTTCACACAGGGGCGGCACGACTTGCAGGTCGCATCACAGAGGCGACCTGCACACGACTTCTGTATAGAAGTCTATGCAAGTCGCCCCCAAAGTAGTACAGGAACCTTTTTCTAAGTCGGAGCGACTTGCGTTGCTCCTATTAGAACGGTTCCATTGTACAGAACGGGAGGCGACTTGTCAGGCGGCTAGGTCGCCTGACAAGTCGCCCCGTGTGAACCGGCACTTACGTATACCCAGTGAGGTGACTGGCCCCAGATGATACACACTAATCAGTGTCTACAATGGTCTTTATTACATATAGCAGTCAACTACTGCCTTTTATGAAGAATAGAACCTTGATGAAGGAATACTTTTGTAGCCCCTCCAAACCTGTTGGCTTTTCTTTGCTGACTGCTATGTCTAATATAGGCCATTCTAGACACTGACTAGTGGGTTGATGTTTCTGTCATTTCTTGTCTTCAGAGAATCCTTTGAAGACCACCTGTAAGGCCCCTGTATGGATGAGAAGCTGACACATAAACCCATTAAGCAATACTAGGATGCAGCCCCACCACAACTTCTACGCAGGGGTCCACCGATACTCGTTTGTAGGTTTTTTTTTTTATAGCTGTCTGCGTCCTGACTAGAGATGTCAAATTCCCGGAAATTTTGAAGCCATGAGAAAAAAAAAAAAAAATTTCCGTTTTTTTTCCTGTAGAAAAAATAAAAATTTTCTGAATAATTTAGAAAAAAAATGTAGGTAAACATTATGCTGTGATGGTGGAGAATATTAATAGAAATCATATAAAATGGTTCTAAAGGCTAAACATTTTTTGTTCCTAATGCATTGTATTAATGTAAAAAAAAAAATTAAAGTTTACTTACCTGAGCGCTCATTCGATCCAGCGCTGTGCCCACCTGCAGTGACTCTCTCGACTTCTCCCCACTCTCACAGGCTTTGCTGAGAGCAGCAGGAGCAATTGGTTACCGCTGCTGTTAGTCAAATCTTGTGACGGGACAGGGTAGAGTCTCATTGTCTATGTCAACAGATCGAGCATGTGGGTGTGTCACAGTAGGAAGAGGCTTCCTAAAGTGGTACACCAAGAGGACGAAGAGCCAGGAGAGAAAGCAGGGGACCTGAGAAGAGAAGGTTCGGGGTCAATCTGTGCGATTCCAGAATTTGTACAGGAAAGGTAAGTTTGTTACTAAAAAAAAAATTAAAAAAATGCAAGATTTACAATGACTTTGAAGGTTAAAAAAATAGGTTTGTCAGACAAATTTAAACATTCAGGTGCCGCGGAGCCCCGGGAGGAAGTGGGAGCTGGATACCTCAAAAAATGACATGCCAAATGTGGCATGTCAGGGGGTCATCTGCACTTAAAGCGCAAGTTCCATTTTTGGGTAGAACTCTGATGCCCCAGTAGAAGTCTGACGATGAAACGCGCGTAGGGCGGGCTACGGACGCCTTGCAGCACCTCTAACAAAGGGAATTCGATATCTTTTTCTTATGCTCGTTTTTTCATTTGAAATGTGAGTACATATATTTATTAAGCTTTAATAAAAGTTCTCCTATGGTTTTACGCGATGGGTATCCCTTCTTTCCTTTACATGTAAATATCACACCATAACATGCAAGTAAAGTTTGGGGGACATCCTTGATTGCTACACAGTGGCAGACACTGTGACCGCCTATACCCCTGCAGGGGAAAGAAAAATCCGGTGAGTGCAAGCATTGTCAGAGCATGCAGACAAGGCACTAATTAAAGAACCAGCACCTGGATAAGAAGGTTTCCTACAGATATTTGATCCTCAAAGATTGAACACCTCAAAACACTCCAAAAAGAACTTTTTTCTCACAAACGGAACTTTTCCTATCCAATTAATACACCAGTCACTATTTATGATGGATAATTTGCACAATTTTGTATGAATTTGTATGATTTAGCACTGGTCACTTTATTGATTTAGCACAATGCACTTCTGTTGATTAATTGAAGCACCTGATGTTGCTATTTCACTTTTATTAGTAAGAATCCAGCACCAGTCACAAATTAATATAAAAACACTCCATTTTTTGGCACACACAGGTTTATAAATAATCATCTTTAAAAGGAATACTTTAGGAATTATGGATACTAGGTAACACATAGAGTCACTGTTCACTACAAAGAAAAAATCAGTTTTATCTCCATAAGGGCAGCGCCATATTACTCCTGCTTTTTTTTTTTTTTAATACATTCCACCTAGGTGGTATTGTATCTGTAGAGGCAGCAGCCACACCCATAACAAAATACTTAATTCATTGCGCAGATTTATCTTATACATCCTACACAATTTTGTATGAATTTGTATGATTTAGCACTGGTCACTTTATTGATTTTGCATAATGCACTTTTGTTGATTAATTGAAGCACCTTATGTTGCTATTTTACTTTTATTAGCAAGAATCTAGCACCAGTCACAAATTTGAATATAAAAATACTCAATTTTTTTGGCACACACAGGTTTATAATAACCATCTTTAAAAGCAATACTTTAGGAATTATGGATACTAGGTAACACATAGAGTTATTGTTCACTACAAAGAAAAAATCCATTTTATCTCCATAAGGGCAGCGCCATACTACTCCTGCTTTTTTACCAGAACTCTGCTTTAATTATAATCTATTGTATCTGAACAATCACCCAAAATGTAAGAGATACAAGATGGAGACCACAAGCAAACTAAACTAGAGCCTTTCCTCTGTGGTGCATATACCCCCCCCAGTGACGAAAATGCATATTTCTTCTATTTGAGAACTGCATTGAGAAGTACAGTGTTACTTGAACTGTATTCCAGGATTTGCTTGTCTTCAGCTGGAAGAACGTGCAAAAGACTTTACTTAAAGTCTCAGAAATCTTTCATTAAGGTTTTCACGTGATATAGTTTAAATACCATGGCATGTATTATTTATTATTGTAAAAGAACATATTCCACACTTTTTTCCAAAACAAAAAATGGCTTTGGAAAAAAAATGAAAAAGAAAACGTTTTTTCCCATTTTTTTTTCCAGTCCTCTCATCTGTAGTCCCTAATGGGGTGATTCACTCTATTTTTGCTATTGACCACTGTCAGTGGAACTGAAACTGAAGAAAAATCCTGAATTTTGAGTTGTCACCAAAACAGGAATAGAAGAGATATCTTTCAATGTGGACAAAAGTTCAGATGACGACTAAGAGCAGATTTTCCTCCATATGGATATATTTCCTCTAACTTTGTTTTGTGTTTCTGGGACTTGAAGTCATTGAAGCACAGAGGACAATAAAAGTTATGGCTGTAGACTAGGTCCACAGCTATGCGTTTTGAGGTACGCTTACAGATTTGCAGAGATACACTACAGTCCATTTAAAATTAGTTCCTATAGGCCACATTCACATCTATGCAGTTTCCACCAGTGATTTTTTTTGGAAAGGTGCAAGGGACTCTTACCTGTATCGTGATGAGTTTTAAGCTCCATAGAATTTAATGGAATTGCATGAAAAATGCATGTACATGTGTTTTTGGTATACTTTTCTACATGACAACAGACACCTCCTTCTTCTCCTAGCAACATTAACACATCCCAAAAACGCATTCAAAATTCGTCAAAAACACACATGAAAAAATGCAAAATGTGCCCAAAAACAGACCTAAAAAAAAGCACAACTGAACAAAATTATAAATAAGAAGGTGGGAAAGAGTTGTATATTTAGGTTTTCTGTAATAATGCAGTTATTATTAGAACTAGGTTCACTCAGAAGAGCTAATAGTTAATTGGAGATTGTGTGACAGACTACACTAATCTATGGTATATGGTAATTGAATAGAATTAGCAGTGGCTCATCAAATAACAATTAAGCCAAGAAATTTACAGCTGATTAATCAAAGACAGAATTAAAAATATGACTTAATTGCCAGAAAGGGCCACCTACATTTTGTTAATTTACTTACATTTTTGCCTGTGAGATATTTGCTAAGTTTTTTTTATCTTTTTAATTTTGATGTAATATACTGAAGGGGAAAGTGCCATAGCTGACTTTCTTCACATTTCTGGAAATGCATACAGCCAGTTAACTCACAAATATATGTACAGGATATGTCCTATTGCATGCAAAAAGGTTGCAGAATGGAAGACTGTGTGGTTGGATGGCAATCTAATTTAGCCCACTTTCAGTTAGTTTTTAGGCTCCTGACACAAACTAACACTTA
The DNA here is from genome assembly GCF_042186555.1 of Aquarana catesbeiana. Classification (NCBI taxonomy): domain Eukaryota; kingdom Metazoa; phylum Chordata; class Amphibia; order Anura; family Ranidae; genus Aquarana; species Aquarana catesbeiana. The sequence continues at coordinate 603,181,131 of NC_133325.1, forward strand.
CTGTATAGTTATTGTAGATCCTAGTGACCAAGTGTCAAAGGACATACTAGTGGATCCATACTAGTGTTTGTTTATAATGCATTTTACTAATAGAAACAATGGTTTATATTAAATTTATTATAAACAGAAACTTGCTTGTTCTGGCTTTGCTTCTAACATATGATTTAATCAAACACTTGACTGTATGTACAGAATTTGAAAAAATCACTGATTTTAAAATAGAGCAAGAATAAACCCATGCACACACTCACTCTTGTCCATAAAATTCCTATGTTAGTTATAAATTCAGAAGCCATACATGGGAAATGAAAGCTGTATCTCATTTATGGTTTTGCCTTTTCCTCTGGCAGATGCAAGTGAGAAATGTGCAAGGCACGGGCATATTTATTTGTATTTCCTGGAAATGCAGCTTCGATGAATAAGGCGGTGCTGTGGATGGCATTGAATGATTTTAGTGAGACACATAGAAATATAGTAATAAAAAAATAAATTCAGAAGAAATATATGGGAAATGAAGGCTGTATCTCATTTATGATTTTGCCTTTTCTACTGGCAGATGCAGGTGAGAAATTTGCAAGGCACGAGCATAATTATTTGCATTTCCTGGAAATACAGCTTTGATGAATAAGGCGGTGCTGTGGATGACATTGAATGATTTTAGTGAGGCACATAGCAAAATAAATTGCTTAGGTAATATCATGCAGGAAATATCCAATGCCTGCATGGCTGTGACGAAAGGAACATTGAGAATGCAAAACACATCCTGCTCACCCAAAGAAATCACATATGTACGTGTGCAGCTTATTTACAGTATATTATACTGAAAAAATAACTCCAAGCTGTGTAAAACAGAGGTGCAATCCAGAACTGTACTATACAGAATTCATATAACATACCAATATAATGACAAAAACACACATCCTACATAGCATAAAACTGCAGCAAACTAAGTGCAATAACAGAATACTATTTTCTAAGTGCATTCTGTTGAAGTTATGCATATTGGTCTATTCATCAGATTATAAAATTGGAAAACAGTTGGCTCAAAAAAGAAGATTCACTTTGAAATCACATTCCATGTCATACTACGTTGTTATTAATCAAAACAAATGTGCTAAATCTGCCATTTTGTAATGTGTATTTTATTAAAGCAATGGTGTGTTGTCAATACAGTTAATAAACTAACAGTACAGCTTGGTAGCAGCCACCATGTGAATTAGGGCACCACTCTCCATTACAGTCCATGCAGCACTTATAAAAGCCCAAGCAAATACTGACTTTGTGAAAGTCAATATTTGCATATGCTTACGCAGGCCCTCCAAATAGCACCAGTTGGGGTTAGAAGACTGGTCTCAACCACAAATCACTGGATTCTGGTAACAATATGAATATAATTTTCTGCAAACTCTGGCAAGGTATATGTAGCACACTCTAGTGTGCTAGGAGAGTAATGTAGTTTTTTAAAAACAGGTACATTTCCAGGCTTGGTTAGTAGCCAAGCCTGGGTGTGTTCTGGTGATCTGGGTTGGGAGTGGCTCAGAGTAGTGCTGGGTGACTCACAGGTGATGTTGCTAGGACCTCCCACTTCTTTCCAGAATCTTATGGTACTTTCTGGAAAGAGAGGTGGAGAGGGAAGGATTGGCAGGGAGCAGGCCTCCTTAAATACCCAGGGTCAGCTCATCTGGGGAGGAGTAGTATCGAGTGGAAGATGGAGTGTTAGGCTGTTGGGGCCTTTGAGGGAGCTCCCCAGTCTGGGGGGGAGGTGACCTTGGGCCTGGGCTCAGGTGCCAACGGGACCCTCTTACAACCCACAGAGGTGTCATGACCAGGAGGCACAGGAGAAGCAAGAGAGGACAGCAGGAGGACACTGCCAGGCAAGTATACAGGAGTTCCACAGAAGCAGCCAAGAGGGCTGATGAGTGTTCAGACAGTCAGGAGAACTGGGAGGCATGCCTAAGAGGACTGAGATGCAGCAGTCTGGGATGGGTGCAGAGCCAGTCTGGAGGACTGCGGTGGCATGGGCAGTGGAAAGGGGCAGCTGCAGCCAGGTGGGCTGGCAGTGCCTGAAGAGGTTGTACTGGGAGCAGTAGCCACAGGGACAGCTAGCACTGGAACTTTTTGCTACACCATAGTGGCCCACGGTCCCTGCCTGTAAAGGGCATCAGCTTTGGGCCTGGCTGAGCCAGTGTAAGGCCTACAGTGCTAGCTAGTCTGTAGAGTGCAAGAAAGGAAGTGATGTGCTGGAGAGGTCAGGAGTGATACTCTGCAATCAAGGAAGTACAGAAGGAGAAGAGGAGATTGTATATACTGTGATATATATAGTAGTCCCAACTTTGACTGTTTGATTACCTGGGCATCTCATAAATCCCCATCCCTATCCAAGTTTAATCCCCTCAATAAAACACAAAAAACAAGTGCAAGGACTGCTTTCTTGTCTCTGAACGAGTGAAAAGTGTGTGCCTGGCTGGGGCAGGGTGACAAACGGACCACTACATTTAGCAGCTCCTACAGGGGGTACCACTACATATACAGTATGTGGGCTGGTGTATATGTCACAGCTGCTTTTTTGATTATTGCTAGAACTTGTGACTAGTTCAATATATTTTTTTGCAAGTACTCAATGGTGAAAAAAGGAACCACATTTGATTGCCCTCCCCAGCATCGTCTGCAAAGTGAGTCTATGATTGCATATAAAACACACATACAAACATAGTGTGTATGGTGTAGCAACTCTACCTTTACTTCCAAAAACTTCTACCTTTACACACATAGTAAGTCTGAAAAGGAATTAATAAGCATATGAAGGCCTTTTTTTTCCCCATAAAATCACACAGTGATGGATGCTTTATGTTGGTGGTTCAGCATTTCAAAGGGGTAGATTAATTACTTAACTGCTGCTGCATGCTTAAACTACCAGCTGTTCTGGAATTTTAAACCACAAAATATATCTTCTAGAATTGAGGAGGGATTTGGTTATTTTTAAAAAAAACAAAACACTGTGTTTTTACTAAAACGTGCATTAAAGTAGAGCTCAGAGAACTGCAAAAAGTTTCCTGGTATATAAGAGTTTAAGTCCAATGAGGTGTATGTCATCTTGTGGACTAATCTCTTTTTTTACCATGTAAAGTTGAGTGCCAGGAGTACTGCTATCACTATACTCCTGATGCTGTGACTACAAAGCAACCACTCTGCCCACCCCTCCCCACAGTTGTCTATTTATAGAAAGGGTTCACATAATACAATGCCTTCTGTGACTGGGTGAGCGTAGGAGAAGAGGGGTAGGCAGAGCTGCTGCAAGCAACCCTGCAGCTGCTGTATCACTGAAAGTTTAGCGATAGCTGTACTCCTTGTTCTCAGTAAAAATGCAAATAGGAAACAAAAGTCTACGAGGTGGCATATAACTCCTTGGACTCAGCTGGAGCACAGCAATAAATACTGACAGAGGCTCTACCAATTCTCCACTCTATCAAAAAATAACATACTAGTTCAGCTAAAGCAGCCTTTCTCAAAAGGGGTGCCGTGGCATCCTGGTAAAGAAAGACTGAACTCCCGATCCTCAGCCTGACTGTAATTCAGCACTGTGGGAGTTCGGTCAGACAATGCGTAACAGAGCAAAGTGAAAGCAGGGGAGGCGTCTTCTCGAGCGCTGTGCTCTCTGCCTCCCCCCTACAGTACAGTACCCAGCCGCTGTGTTTGTGTCTGTTTATGTGTGTATGCCACTCCTCTGAAAAGCAATCCATGCTCAGATCGCTTTTTAGAGGCATTTGACAGGCAGTAAAGAGGCAATATTTCACCCCCTCAGCATTTGTTTAACCCCCTAAAGAATCACCAGGCTGCAACTGTGTAATTTACACAGCTGTGGGGTGGTTGCAGTGCAGCCCCATTCACCTAGGGTGTATAGTTCCTGCCGTGCCAATGGTGTACCTCCTCAGCTGCTGGTTCTGCAACAAAAGGGGGAGAAATTGAGGGGTGGTAAAAACATCTCAACCTAACATGTGAACAAGCCCTTGATTCACATCTGTGAGGCTGTATGTTGCGTGTCGGGCAGCCCATTCCTGTCAACTGGCTGCCTCACCTGCAAAAAAGGAAAGGAAAGAAGTCCCAGACCCCTTTTTTTTTTTTTTTTTTTTTTTTAATTGTGCCACACTAAAAACATGCTGTGTTTGCCAATGTGTGGGGTACCATTAAGAATTGATGGCTCCTGTGCAGCATCTGGTAATGAGCAGCGCATTTGTCTGCAGTAATGTGAAACAAGACTGGGGTGCCTCAAGACTGAAAATACTTTTTAAGGGCGCCTTGACTGGAAAAAGGTTGAAAAACACTGAGCTAGAGAACAAAAGAGCTGCATTATTCATATCTTCAAATGTCAATATCAACCACTGGCTGAACTACAGGTTGAGGTTGTGACTCTAGAGATGAGGCGCGGTGGGCACCTTTGTAGTTTAACCACTTCAACTCCGGAAGGTTTTACCAACTTAATTTTTTTGCTTGTCAGCACTGTGCTACTTTAACTGGCAATTGCATTGTCGTGTAACACTGTACCCAAATTAAATTTATGTATTTTTTTTCACACAAATAGAGCTTTCTTTTGGTTGTATTTGATCACCACTGGGTTTCTTCATTTTTTGTTAAATAAACAAAAAAAGAAGACAGAAAATTTTGAACCAAAAAACCCCCACCACTGTGCATATTAATTTGTTTGCATTATAGCAAACAGTGGTATATATATTTGAAAATTGATCAATCCTTATGCACAGACAGCCTATATCATTTCTTGAGGCCCTTAAAATACAGGAAAGTACAAATTCCCCCCAAATGACACCTTTTTGGGAAGTAGGCAGTCTGAAGCATTTAATAAGAGGCATGACGACTTTTTTGGGAAAATAAGAAAATTTAATTTTTTTTTTACATTTTGTCACCGGGCCCATTCACACTGTTGTGCTGTTAGTGCAAGATCGTTGATGCACATTATGCCTTGTGTTAACGTTTGTTGCAGTTGGGCCTGATGCCTGATGCACCACAAAAAGTGCATGCCCTTGTAATGTAATGTAGTATACTACGATGCACAGTACTGTGGGTACCATGCATAGTGGTGCGCTGTAAATGATGTTCATTGGCAAGGTGTGTTAGTGTGCCATTCAGAATACATAGCACCTCATCACACGTTATCACAGTGGAACGGTATGAATGGATCATTGATGTACCAAAATAACTATACTAGGGTTCCCAAGAATATAGTTTGAGGGGCTACAGAATGTCAGTTCTTAGTGGAGAAAGGTGGTTTTCCATCTTTCTCTGTGCTTTGTCATTTCCGAATCGCAGTTTGGAGCACAGAGAATTTGATGTGCTTTGGGAGGGAAGGCGTCTCCATCATAGTATATGGCTTTTGCCAGAGACCAGTGGGCTGAGTGGACAGGTGTTCACAGGTCAACAATAGTTTGGGGCTTCACCTGAGAGACAGAAGGTCCTTGCCTACACAGTGCAGATGCAGTCTTTGACAGAGCAGCATGGAGCTGGAAAAGAGCAGAAGTACAGCATTTGTATGGGAGCACTGAGTAGCAACACTGCTAAAGAGAGCCAGAAGGCTAAACCTCATTTATGTTCGTGTTGATGGTGCAAACCCCTGCGTGGACCAGTGATTTTCTGTCTTTTTCTGTTTTTTTTAAAAGAAGTGGGCCAGCAAGCCCTTAAACAGCATTTCTGGAGTGGACTGAACTCAGCAGGAAGCACTAATACTGAGCTAAAAACCCTAAACATCACCTAGTACACTTCATATGCCATGCTGTATGTTCACTATTCAGCAGCAGTTCACTCCGTATGTCATGCTGTATGTTCACTATTTATTTCACACAAGCTCATTCCATATGCCATGTTGTATGTTCCCTATTTTGCACCAGCTCATTCTGTATGTCATGCTGTACAATCACTAATCTGCACTGCCTCATTCTATATGCCATGCTGTACCCTATTGTGCTCATTCTATGTGTCTCATTCTTATTGTCAAAAGATAGCCCTACATGGATCGAAATTCGGCCAGTTCAGCAGGGACCAGCCAAATTTCAATCCATGAATAGGCAAGGCTGATTGAATCCATCAATCGACTTGGGTACAACCAGCCTGTCAGATTCTTCTATACACAATTACTGCCAGCAGCTAAAGCCACTAGAAGCCTGCAGGGGGACACTCAGAACATCTAAAGCATCCCCGTGTGGGTAAACCATTTTAGTATGCCCCATGTGAACGAGACCTTAGTAGGAATTTAGCAGACATTTTGTAAGTTATGTTGTGTTTTGTCCACTAATAATGATTTTAGTGAAAATAGTGATTGACAAACATTTATGGGGTTTGAAAAATCAGTAGCACTTTTTTTTCTTACTCTACAGGTCATGTGCTTTCAGAAAATGTATGGTCTGGAGGGTCATTTACAAACTCTGTAAGCAAAAAATGATCACCTTTAGATTTTTAGAGTAAATTGTTTTTATTTACAGTTTTGTGCACCTTCAGTTTTCACCATTTCACAAAAACTAAAACTAAAATTTACAAGTATTTGTTATTAACTCAGTACAGTTTTAGCTTTTATATTTAGTAGGAATTTAGCAGGAATTTTGTAAGTTTTGCCATGTAGACTACTGAGGAAGCCCAGAACACAAGCATAACATGTATGGGGGAGGGGAGCCATGCCGATGATGGTTTATTGTAGCCATCTCTGGGTCAGGAGACTCTGAGCAGTGAGGAGGAGAAGGTTTAATTTGATGTATCCATGCCTATATCATAGCACTTAGCATGCTTTTTTATGTGAGAGTCAGGGCTGGGCTCAGCCCTTCCTTCTCTAAGCTGGCTGCTCAGCTGTTGGCTAATTGTTAGCACCTATCTCTCCACAGTGACTCACCTGTTGATGATATCCTGCTCACCAGTCCTGCCTACTTAAGCCGTCCAGCCCAGAGGATCTCTGCCTTCTCCTTGGTCAACATCACAGAGACTATCTCCTGCGTTCCTGTTAAAGACTTGCTTGGCTGACATTCCTTCTGGCTCCAGATCCTACTTGCTGTTCCACTACGCTGATCCCTGGCTTCCTGATTTTCTGGCTTGTCTGACTATCCGTTCCGGTTACCAAACTTTGGCTATGTTTTGACTACATTTGTTCTATTTACCTTTATTATTAAACAAGTGTGATTTAACTGTACTTCTGTCTTGGTCTGATTCATGGTTTCTGACAGTGAGTGCATTTTATACTTTGGTTTTAATAAAAGATTTTTATATACGGAGAACATTATTAGTCCCATTCTGTTTTGCATGTTATATGTTCATGAATGCAGTTCCAGCACAGGAAAGAAGTTTGTCAGCGGAACTACGGATATTACAGCTCAAGAAGGGACAAAAGGGCATTTTGACCTTGACTTTTTACTGGGGTCAGTTTTATAAGGTGAGCATTTACTTTATATTCGAGGTGCAAGCATGCAGAGCACAAGTGGCATTTGATATATTGGAAGATATGTGAATCTATCACGGCACATTGGGCTCTCGGTTTTGAATGGACTTTTTTGTATAAGTGATTATATATGGTGATGCTACATCACTCTTTATGATTATATGCAGTTGGAGGGTCTTTCACAAACTCTGAAAGCTGTAAAGGGAAAAATAAAAAAGTAGCAACATTGCAAAAATGGTCTGGCCACATGAGTTTAAAAGTGGAAAAGTTATGAATTTTGATGCTCTATCTTCTCTAGTTGTTTACTAGTTATACGTAACTGGCTTGTGAAACACTGTAGCCATGGAAAGATGCCCTAGACATGGTTTAAAAAAGTATGAAAGGGCAGCTCCCAGATTTTCATTATGAGTGGATTCCTTTCAAGAACAACATAATTGGGGAAGCACAGTGGCATCAGTGGTCTGCACTGCAACACTGGGGTTCTTGGTTCAAATATCAGTCAGGACACCACACCAGCTGCATGGAGTTTTTGTATGTTCTCCTGATGCTTGTGTGGGTTTCTTCTGGGTCCTCTGGTCTCTTCCCACACTCTGATGGCACACTGATAGATTAATTGGCCCCTGTCTAAATTGGTCCTAGTCTGTGTGTGCACGTAAGATAAGAACCTTAGATTGTGATCTCCTTGAGGGAAGGGACTTATTTGATTGTAAAGAGCTGTGTAAATTGATAGAGCTATATAATTGCATATAATAATAATTTTACAATAATCATCTTGCTTCCAGAGGCTATTTAATCCTGATGTAATCTTTAATAGCTTTCATGCTCCATCCACATTGTGGACATGTACTATGTTGAACACAGGATCTAAGCACGCTGACCCTTTATTTTTTAAGAGCAGACTCATTCTTCCCCCATCTGGCAAATGCACATGATGCTAATGGAGCTGCACAGTGAGGGAGCTGGAAACACTGCGCTAGCCTTGGGCAGACAAGGAAGTGAATAGGATGAATTATGTAAGATAGCAGTACAGCGTACTATTGGCTTTTTCTGCAATGGCTGGGGGGAACATTATGTCTTTGTGCAAGTCCTGTGACAATTTCCCGCCTGTTAGTTCTTGGAGCAAATACGACACACAGATAATAGGTCCAACTGACATAATTATCTCCAAAGCTGTTTTACTATGCTGAGAGAAACCAGCATTGAAAATCTGCTGGGAATAGATTTAAGTTTAAATCGCCAAAAATAAAAAACAAAAAGTAAAGTAAAAATCTTAAATTTGGTCCGTGAATGCTTCTAGCAGCTAAACATTTTCTACAGGCACATATAAAGAGCATTTAAGGAGTCATTAGTGATAGGTCATACGGGGTCTCAACTGATTGGAGGCTGCTCGACACAAAAGTAGGCATAGTCTGCATCAAAATAAGGATTATGAAACACAGAAAAAATCATTTTTGTCAAACCACAAAAAAGCATGCAATAAAGAAAGCCTGTCTTGCTAATGCATGCATTGTTTTCACTGTCTTTTTAAACCCAGCTGGGAGAAAATGTGGATTTCCCTGCATTAAATGAGCACTAAGCCACCCACATTGTTATTATGCTCCTAACCTCTTGCTGGAGCCGTTCACTGCACAAAAAGCTCCGTATGTCATCTGAGAGCAGTGGGGCTTTCAGGGGAATGCAATAATCTTACCGGAGCTATTGAATTGAGTCCTGCAATTAAACCACAAAATACCCAATTTTAAAAGAATTACTCCTAGTTTAGACTCAACTTCCCATTTTATTAGATTTGTTTTTCTTAGCAATTATGCATTCTCTTGTGCTTGCTGTAGCTTGTAATGACGGGTCAAACTGGAGTACACTACTTGAATGCCTTATAATTACCATTACTGTAAAATACATTTTTAGAGCACCAAGTTGCTGAAGGAGGAATTTAAGAAAGGTGCATACTAAAATGTGAATTCAGATAAATGAAAATGTATTTGCAAAATAATATAAAAAAAAATATAATATATTATTACAGCAAGATAATAGACTATTAACCACTTCACCACGTCTTTCACCCCCTTCCAGCCCAGGCCATTTTTCATTTCTCAGCATTGTCACACTTTGAATGACAATTACTCTTTTAGTCATGCAGTATTGTACCCAAATTAAATTATAAATGAAAAAATACTAAAAATTTTGAATGTTTTTTTTTTAGTTTTGGTTATAAAATTTTGCAAATAAATATCATTTCTTCATAAATTTAGGTCAACATGTGTTCTGCTACATTTCTTTGGTAAAAATAAAAACAATTGTATATACAGTATCTCACAAAAGTGAGTACACCCCTCACATTTTTGTAAATATTTTATTATATCTTTTCATGTGACAACACTGAAGAAATGACACTTTTCTACAATGTAAAGTAGTGAGTGTACAGCTTGTATAACAGTGTAAATTTGCTTTCCCCTCAAAATAACTCAACACACAGCCATTCATGTCTAAACTGCTGGCAACAAAAGTGAGTACACCCATAAGTGAAAATGTCCAAATTGAGCTCAATTAGCCATTTTCCCTCCCTGGTGTCATGTGACTCGCTAGTGTTACAAGGTCTCAGGTGTGAATGGGGAGCAGGTGTTTTAAATTTGGTGTTATCGCTCTCACTCTCTCATACTGGTCATTGGAAGTTCAACATGGCACCTCATGGTAAAGAGGTGCCTTTCGGCTTCGCAGCCGGTTCCCTACTGCGCATGCATGAAGCACTCTGTGTTTTCCAATTGGCCCGGCGGCAGAGGAAGGAGGAGAGAGGCCACAATTCCAAGAGACGGCGCCAAGGCCCTGTCTCCCGGAAGTGGGGAAAAGGACCTGTCAAAAACAGGTCCCCCGTTCCCCCCTCCCCCTGAAAGGTGCCAAATGTGGCACCGGAGAGGGGGAGGAGACAAACAAGCGGAAGTTCTGCTTTTGGGTGAAACTCCACTTTAATGTGTGTTTAGATGCGTTTACACGCGTCAAGCATTTTTTCTGGCAAAACGCTGCAGCTCCAGGACGCGCTGGCAATCGTTTATTTTTTCTGTCTCTAAATAGTTTAGCCGCTAAACGCATATGTGTGCATGGACACCTAGATTAACCACTTTAGTACAGCGCTATAGCTAAAAGAAAGCTGCAGCGTGGTACTATAGTTCTGGAGGGCATCCATAGACATCCTCCCAGAACCCTGCCCCCTGTGGTGCATATCGGGAGTGCTCTATGATCACAGGTCAGGGTAAAGCAGCCCATTACTATGTGATCAGCTGTGTCCAGTCACAGGTGATCACACGTAAACAGACTAAGGCCCCTTTCACACATGCGGACCGTATGTCCGTATTTCATCCATCCGTTTTCGGATGAAATACGGACATACATGCATCCCTATGGGATAGCGGGTGTCAGCGGATGTACATCCGCTAACACCCGATGTCGTCCACCTCCGCTCTCGTCCGATTCTGCGGACGGAAGAAAATCCTATTTTTCTATCCGTCTGCAGAGCGGATCGGAGGAACACGGACAGACGGTCTGCGTTCCTCCGATCCCCCATAGGGGAGAGCGGAGATCCGACAGGGCGGTCCCTGCACAGTGTGCGGGTCCCGCCCTGTCATCTGCCTGCTCAGCTGGGGAAAGCGGAGCGATCCCCGCTGAGCAGCGGATAAACACGGGGCGGATCAACACGGATCCGTCCCGTGTGAAAGGGGCCTTAGCAGTTATCAGCAGTCCTTTCCTCACGGGTCTGTGTGAGGAAATGAGTGACAAAAACTGGCAAGCCTGTCAGCACACTGCTTACATTGATAACGAGGGCACTGATCATCAGTATCCTGATTATTACTGCAGCCCCAACAATACCAATCAGTGCAGCTTATCAGTGCTCATCAGTGCCGTAGTGTCCATTAGTGCCACCTAATCAGTACAGCTCATCAGTGCCGCTTCATCAGCATCCATCAGTGCAGCCTCATCACCGCCCATCAGTGCACATCAGTGAAGAAGAAAAATTACTTATTTCCAAAAACGATTTCTTTTTCCAAAAATTTCAGACTTTTTATTTATTTAGCAAAAAAATAAAAACCCAGTGATAACTAAATACCACCAAAAGAAAGCTCTATCTGCCTCAAAGAAAAGAAAAGATAAAAACGTCATATGGATACAGTGCTGCATAACTGCGCAATTGTCATTCAAAGCGCCACAGCACTGAAATCTGAAAACTGGCCTAGGCAGGAAGGAGGTGAAAGGGCCCAGTATTGATGTGGCCAACATGCAGGTGTGTTTAGAAGCAGAAAAAAAAAAAAGGCCAGACACCCCTAACAGCAGCGTTAAAAATGTCCAGTGTGCACGAGTCCTAAATCACCTCTAATGTTGGGTGTCCTACATGTGCGGATGTTGCTGCAAAAACATGCAAAACTATTAGTTTAATTTTTTACATTTTAGAATGGGGTACCTCGAGATTGTGCAGAAATGTAAAGGGTGCCTCAACTGGAAAAGGGTTGAGAAACACTGCTCAAAGATAAGAGAGGAAGAGCCTGGTATCCATGGGAGAAGGGGACTACTAGAGCTCAGAGGTGGTGCGTCCATACAGGGCGCAGGAGCACCGCCCCCTCTCTCCTGGCACCGCTCTATCACCATAGATAGATTCATCTATCTATGGTCGCCACTGACACCCCGTAGCCAGGTGTCAGGCCCCTTTTTGAATTACAGAGGCGGGGGTGTTTTTTGGAAGCACCTGATTAGAGCCGTAGGCTCTAATAGGCGCCCAAAAAGGTGATCAGCGGGCTCAATGCTGTGCGTTCCCTGTTTACTCAGCTGTGTGTTAGCAAAGCGAAGGTATTTGCTTTGCTAACACTGAACCACCTCTCAGCCAATCAGGTGCTCGAGTCTGTTACCTGTCACCTTATTGGCTGAAACGTCAGGCGCTGTGATTGGACGCCTGAGAAAGAGGACGGAAGAAGACATTGAGGAGCGTGCAGGTCGTTCCTTCAGAGCGCTTGCGCTAGTGATGTCACTGGCTGCACATAATGTAAACATCTCCTAAACGTTACACGTTTAGGAGATATTCACACTACCTATAGGTAAGCCTCATTATAGGCTTACCTATAGGTAAATGTCAACAGAGGAAGTTTACTTCCTCTTTAACACAGGAAGAACCTTGTGAACGCAGTGTTCAGTATCTACTGTAGTACTGCTGCTCCACGCATCCTGCGCTGCTCTTAATGATGTCAGGAGCTTAAACTATACAGGAAGCATCAAGTACAGTATCGATGTACCCCGGTGGTACGCAATGTCAGCACGAATTGAAAACAACATCAGGCTCTTTTGTAGAACCCTAGGGTTTTGTGGAACCCCTGTTGAGAAATCATGCTCTAGAGTCTACTTTTATATGTGAGAAAATATTTTATATTTATAAGGATGCCACTGATTTACAGATGGTTGGCTGTATTCCTCTATAATAAGGTTGTATTTCAAAACTGTTTGCAGTTGTATCTTCATCACATCTATATTTCACAGCTATGAATTTGTTTCAGCAGCAAGGCTAAAATTAGGAATGCTAATTTATGTACTTTTCTAGCTCCTCCAGAAACAGCTTGAGACAAGTGACCTTTGATTGGTCTCAGTCATGCATAACCGCACATTTAAAGCTAACCACTAAAGACTGTTTATGACCAGGACAAAGATTTAAGTACTACTTAAGACATTTAAGGCAGAATGACATAAGATTTATACAGGTGCAGGCTACCAATGGTCTTGAAGCAGTTAGGGCACAGAGATCAAATTCATTTTGGTGTCTGGTTTATGTACCCAGCTAATCAGGTTATTATCACCCCTGCCGACTTCAGAAACTATGATGGAATAAATTGTATCTAGAGTTAAAAAAAACTCTGTTATTTGAAAAGCTTTAACCACTGGTTTACTGGGCACCTAAACCCCCCTCCTGCCCAAACCAATTTTCAGCTTTTAGCGCTGTCACTCTTTGAATGACAATTGCGCGGTCATACAACACTGTACCCCAAATGAAATTTTTATCATTTTTTTCCCACAAATAGAGCTTTCTTTTGGTGGTATTTGATCACCTCTGGGTTTTTTAATTTTTTGTTAAAAAACTTAAAAAAAGACCAAAATTAAAAAAAAAAACCTACAAAAACGTTTTATATTTTGTTAATAAATTTTGCAAACAGGTATTTTTTCTCCTTCATTGCGCTGATGGGCACTGATAAGGCGACACTGATGGGCACTAACAGGTGGCACTGGTGGGCACTGATAGGTGGCACTGAAGGGCATTGATAGGTGGCACTGAAGGGCACTAATAGGTGGCACTGATGGGCACTGATCGGCATTGGTAGGTGATACCGATAGGCAGCACTGCTAGGTGGCACTGATGAGGCACTGATTGGCACCACTGGTGGGCATTTACCTCCCGCTCCCGGGCCTCCATGCAGCTCTCCCCCTCAGCCCACATGAGGAACCGAGTCTCTGCAGGTCCCCCACTGGCTGCGATGGGCCCTGTGGATTCCTCTTCACACTTGGGAGGGGTGAGTCCCCCCTATCAGTCCACCTCCCCTGAGGCCTCGCCGCATGGACCACAGTCCGCCATGTCTGGCCTCCTCCCTCAACAGTACACACAGATGCCTTCCCGAGATTGCTGAGGACCGCGTCGGATCCCTGTGTCCGCGAGACGGATCCCGGATCCCCTGCATCCTCGGGATTCTCAGAGGACTTTCTGGCCCTCCCAGGCCTTATGCACCCCTGCATCCAACCACTGCAAGAGCCTGCAAGGATCCATGCGGCCCCCTGTGACTCTGCTCCTGCACCACCCCCCCAAAGCCCAGAGAATGTCTCGCTCTCGAGACCCTAGCTCTTCCAGAGCCCATGCTAAACAGTCGGCCACCTATACACAGATGGCCTGCTCCCCTGCTCCCCCTCTGTCTGGGGGACACAATATGAGGGGCCCTACGCCTGCACAGGCATCGACCTGGTGTGAACCATGGGACCCACCATTAATGCAATTACACCCTGCCCCTTGCATCATCTCGCCGGACCCTCAGCCACTGCCACCTTACCCTCCTCTACCGCCACAAATATCAGTGCCCGCTCAAGTGCACCCTATGACCCCCAGTGGCACTCCTACTTGCAGGCGATGCCAGCTAAGGAGGACTTCAGGCAGCTGATAGAAGATATGAAATCCACCTGCCACTCAGAGATTCAGGTACTTCAATCAGGCCTCAAACACCTGGCAGACAGTAGAAATGGCTGCAGAAGAGATACATGAAACAAAGCTGGCAGTCTACAGGGCCCAACTTCAGGGTGCAGACCACCGCTCCTTGCTTAGAGACATGCAACAACACGTCAAGGACCTGGACAACAGGGGGCACTGAAACATCCGAATGAGAGGCGTTCCGGAGTCCGAGGGCCCAGAGGATCTACAGTCTACATTGCAGACCATGTTCAATAACCTACTAGGCGAACCCCCTGCTAAACGTATTGAAATGGACAGAGTCCACCAAGCCCTACGCCCTAAGGGCTCCACCTCCAAGCCTAGAGATATCATCTGTAAGATCAGCTCCTACCTCCTGAAAGAGGAAATTATGCGGCATTCGAAGTGACATTCGAAGGTGTCCAAATAAAGCTATACCTAGATCTTTCATGGATCACCCTAAAAAAACACAGACTTCTTCAACTCCTACTGCGCACTCTGTAAGACGGGAACATTCCCTATCGCTGGGGGTTCCCCTTTAGCCTCACAGCTAAACATCAGGGCAAATCTGCGATAGCTAGAAGATCTAGCCGCCTTTTGTGATGTCCTGGGGATCCCTACCCCCCAACTCCCGGATGGTGATCTTGTGGCCACACCACCTCCGTCGCCTACAGTCTGGCAGAAGGTCCTCCCACCTAACCGCCCTCGGAGCATGGACACATCCCACAAAGCCACCAAACACAGAAACGGCTGAACTACACTTACCCTCTTTCCCGTGGTAACTGCTCATTAAATGACTTACCATCTGATCGCAGCTGGTAACTCTGCCCTGAACACTATTCAGCTTTCAGTCCCCCCTGTGCCCCAGTTTATCTATCTCTCCTCTGGACCCCAAGTCTATCTCTCCTCGGGATCAAATAAGCGAGCTGGTGTTGCCATACTTATCAAACACGGGTCTCCTTTTACCTGCTCTGAACACTATAGCGACCCCCATGGCCACTTCATTATCCTCCGAGGCCTGTGGCAAACACAAGCGGTCACTTGGGGATACACATGACCCCGAAAATTCACCACCCTATACCAGGAAAACTTCACCCCCCCTTTTCCGCTCAATCAGAACCCTGCTACAGCAGTGGAAGAAATACCATATCTCCCTCCTAGGACGGATCGCCTCAGATAAAATGACGATCCTCCCGAAACTTTGATACCTCTTCCAAACACTGCCCATACCTGTTCTCTACAACCACTTGAGAAAGCTCCAATCCAATCTGCTTCAATATACCTGGAACTACAAAAGACATAGAATACCTCTGTTGGTACGAATGCAGCACGCTCAGACGGAGGCCTTGCATTCCCCAACCTTATCAAATACTATCCAGCGACCCAGCTATGTGCAATAGCCTCATGGTTTACCTATCAATCCTACAACAAATGGACAGGAATCAAAAAGACATGGCTTGCCCCAGTACACCCGAATAACCTACTTTGGAGTGCGAATGCGGAGGTAACCCCCGTTCGCTTGCTATATGCCAGAATTTCTTGCTATACGCCAGATTTAAAGATGTGGAATTGATGGAAAAAATGACTGCTAGGATGGAAGATAGACTGGAGGCTCACAATAAAGTCTGGGAGCTGTGGCACTTTCGGAAGGACCCACCATGGTCAGGTAAAAGAGCTATTACGATGATCTCTTACTTTGTTCTTTCCCTATCCCCTTCCTTTCCCCTTACTTTGAGTACTCTTGTGACTCTTATTGCTTTATACAAGTTGCTACATGTTATTGAATGAAACCATGATGCATATACAACGATGTGACAATACTAGATACGTAACTACTACTGTCTTTGAGCATATTGCACGTAGTTGCGAGTAAATGTCTAACAGAACTGATGCACAATATGATTTGTACCTTTAAACTCATGTATTCTTGTATTGCAAATACAAACAATAATAAAAAATGTTACTTGGGAAAAAAAAGGAAATTAGGCTTCAATACAATCTGGGAACTTCTAACCATATGCTGCAATATTTCCAAGTGGTGCAATGGATTTAAGATATAGGAGGTTATTTACGAAAGGCAAATCCACTTTGCACTACAAGTGAACTGCAAGTGCAGTCGCTGTAGATCTGAGGGGGACATGCAAGGAAAATAAAAAATAGCATTTTAGCTTGCACATGATTGGATGATAAAATCAGCAGAGCTTCCCCTCATTTCAGATTTACCCCTCAGATTTACAGCGAGTGTACTTTCAAGTGCACTTGCAGTGCAAAGTTGGTTTGCTTTTCATAAATAACCCCCATAGTATATAGTAAAAAGAAACGATAAAGATTTAAAAGCAAGAAGAAGCCAGTAATTTTAGTCAAAAGCACTTTCTAACAAGATGGAAATAGTTAAATTGGATAAGGAAGGAAGAGAATCAGGTACAATACAAGCTAGACTTGTCATCAATGTAAGCATATTAAATCAGCAGCTGGTGTAAATGCAGTCACCGATACGTTAATGTATAGATGAGGAATCCACCAATAACAGTGTTTGCATTGTGTCATGCAGTAAAGACATGACATGCATACTCTTCTACATGTAAGAGTGGATTGGAAAATCTTCCTATGCAATCAAAAGCACCTTTGACTGCAAAAAAAAAGCTTGTTTGTGCCATTGGAGGTTAGAAACAGCCGAATTATGCAAGGGAAGGTCAATCAGAAGTGTTCCTCATCATCAATGCTATTTATGGTTAAAATGCACCTGTGCCCAAATTATACACATTAAACCTAAATCTAAAATGGTTCTAAAGCTAAAGGTTTTTACCTTAACGCATTCTCTGCAATTAGGTAAAAAACCTTTCAATGTCAGCTCCCCCAGCCCCTCCTTAAATACTATACCGTGCCTTCGCTTTACACACTGAAGTTGGTGAAGGAATTCCATCTTTCCCTCTTATGATAGTTTACTTACTTAGATCAGCGCCGCATGTGGACTTTTATACCTCCTTAAATACTAACCCGAACTTGATCTCAATCCAGTGCTCTGCACTGCTCTTCTCTCCTCCTCTCACAGGAGGCTTGGCAGCAGCAGGAGCCATTGGCTTTTGCTGCTGTAAAACAAATTGTGTAAGCAGAGAGTGGGGAACAGGGCTGAGCTGCACTGTGTGTGTCAATAGATGCACGCAGCGCAGCTCGGGATCGAGCCCACATGAGTGACCCCATAACAAGCGGCTTGCTATGGGGGCACTCAGAGATGAGGAGGAGACAAGACCACCAGTGGGGGGCCCAAAAGTGGAGGATCAGGGCTGCTCTGTGCAAAACCATTGAACATTGTAGGTAAGTATAACATGCTTGTCAATTTAGAAAAAAAAATTAAACCTTTAGAATCACTTTAAAAATTCTTAGCAAGCATAACAAGTGCTTTAAAATGAGCCATTGACTACCCTAGCTTATTTCAAGCCTTACGCACGCAGGCAGAAAAAAAACGCCGCTTTTTTGAGGCATTTTTCATGTGTTTTTCATGCATCTGGATACAGCTCTATTTTTGCCAATGTGTGCATGCACATTGTGGCATTTACATTGTAGATTCAAATTTTATAGCAGCTCTCAAAAAATGCCTGAAACCTGCATCAGAGAAGAGCTTAATGGCATAATTCACATGCATACACACACAAACACACACATGCACGGAAATTCGTTCTAGTGGATAGAATAAATTATTATTCTATGCATGTACCTGTAATAATTACACACTAAAAGGAGCACTTTTTACACTGGATTTTTCTGCCAGCTCCTGGCAGAAAGGTCAAGCATAGATGATAGTATTTTAATAAGCCCATGTGCATGTAGCTTAATGTTATTCATTCTCAAAGGCTACAACTGAGACTCTAAATTCAGCTTCAGTCCACGTCTGATAGCTGAAAAACACCTACTGGTTGTTTACAGCAGAGGACTGGCAGGCTGGCAAGATCTGTTCTCATAGAAAAAAGCTAAGATTTCAGGGCTTGTGTTAGGAACTTAAAAAATGAATTATTCCACAATGCTTATAGGTACAGAGATGAATAAGGGAATATTTTAAAGTGCTTTTACTCCCTGTTTAGAAAACGTATATGTGACCTGGGCACAGGTTTACAATACAATATGTAAGCCGAATCACATAATTTCATCCAAACTATTGATCCGGTGAATTTTTGGAACATTTGTAATTACAACATAGATACTAGGAACATATGGTATTTAGCAGTTAAAGTGAAATTGTCAAATTTGTAAGCACTTTCAGCAGCTGACTTAAAGGGTAACTCCACTTTTGTGGGAAAAAAATAGCAAATACAAAAAAATAATATAGCATACACAAGTCATATTGTAACTGAATATTAAAAATGACCCTTCCTTTTTATTATGCAGCTCTGTAATTTTATGTAAAAGGCAATATGGCTACCCAGAGGTGTTCTGTACACAGAATGTGTACAGAACGCCCAACCCCCGAACATTATTTCCTGCTTGTGTGATTTTCCCAGAAGTCTACGCTAAGATACAAGTCAGATATCAGGCGTCCCCTGCAACAAAAATGTCATTTTTGGTAAGATACTCCCAATAGGAAATCACGTCTAAAGGGTTGCAGACCCTGCAATCTTCCTCATTAGAGCCCCGCACGTGTAGCAGCTGACTGATGATTATGAAATTAATTCCATTAGATTCACCTACCACATGGACACAAAACACAGGGATTTCTTCAGAATAACAAAAGGTAGGAATCTTCAACAAAGTTTTTTTTTAAGTCCTTGTAATGTATATAGATCACCCAGAGGGGAATTTTTTTTTCTCAACAAAAGTGGAGTTACTTTTTAATGACCTATACTGAGCATGCTGCGTCTTTTTTTTAATACTTCATTATGTTCCAGTTAAAGCTGGTGCCATAATCACTGGTCTGGTCTTCATGGTGACTCATTTCTTTTGCAGCATCCTATGGAGCTACCCTTGCATGCAGGGACTGGAATTGTGTCTCCCTACACTCAATATAAACACCCAGCCCAGTAGCCTAGGGTGGTTTTGGTTATAAATTTTGCAAATAAATAATCATTCTTCATGTCTTTTATTTAAGGATAGTGATCATATAAAGCCATCACATTGTTTTATGGCTCCTTTTTAAATCATAATAACAGAAATCACCCAAATGACTCTGATCAAAAGTTTACATACCCTGGAATGTTTGGCCTTGGTGAAGACACACAAGGTGACACACACGTGTTAAAATGGCAATTAAAGGTTAATTTCCCACATCTGTGACTTTTTAAATTGAAATTAGTTACATAGTTGGTGAGGTTGAAAAAAGACACAAGTCCAACGTGTGTGTGTGTGTGTGTTTTTTATCAATATTACATCGTGTATCCCTGTATATTGTGGTCGCTTAGGTGTCTATCTAATAGTTTAAAAGTATCAATGTTCCCCGCTGAAACCACTGCTTGTGGAAGAGAATTCCACACCCTTACCCCTCTAACAGTAAAGAACCCTCTTTGCAGTTTAAGGTTAAACCGCTTCTCTTCTAATTTTAGTGAATGGCTGCGTGTCTTTTTAATCACCTCAATACAGGGCACTTATACCCCCTTCCTGCCCAGACCAATTTTCAGCTTTCAGCGCTCTCACACTTAGAATCACAATTATTAGGTCATGCAACACTGTACCCATATGAAATTTGCGTCCTTTTTTCACACAAATAGAGCTTTCTTTTGGTGGTATTTAATCACTAGTGTTTTTTTTTTTTTTTTGTGCTATAAATAAAAAAAAAGACCGTAAATTTTGTGAAAAAATTTATACTGCTACATAGCTTTGGTAAAAATAACCCAAATGAGTGTATATTATTTGGTCTTTGTGAAAGTTATAGAGTCTACAAACTATGGTGCCAATCACTGAAAATTGATCATATCTGATCAGGCCTTCAGTACATTAGGTGTATCTCATTTCTTGAGACACTAACAAGTCAGGAAAGTACAAATACCCACCAAATGACCCCTTTTTAGAAAGTAGACAAACCAATGTATTAAGTAAGTAGCATGGTGAGTTTTTTAAGTTGTATTTTTGTCCCACAATTCTTTGCGAAATGAAGATTCTTTTTTTATTTTTTTTACAAAATTGTCATATTAGGTTATTTCTCACACACAGCATATGCATACAACAAATTACACCCAAAAATGCATTCTGCTACTCTTCCCGAGTATGGCGATACTACATGTGTGAGACTTTTACACAGCCTGCCCACATACAAAGGCCTAACATTGAAGTAGCACCTTCAGGCGTTCTACGATCATAAATGACACATCTCATTTCTCAACCATCTATTACACTTTTGAAGGCCCTGGAGCACCAGGACAATGGAATTGCCCACAAAATGACTCCATTTTACAAAGCAAACACCCCAACGTATAATCTATAAGGCATACTGAGTCTTTTGAATGGTTCATTTTTTTCCAGAAGTTTTTGGAAAATGTGTAAAAAAAATGAAAACGCATTTTTTTTTTACACAAAGTTGTCAATTTATAAAATATTTCTAACCCATAGCATGCATATAGCAAAAATTACACCCCAAAATACATTCTGCTACTCTTCCTGAATATGGCGATACCACATGTGTGAGACTTTTACACAGCCTGGCCACATACAGAGGCCCAACATTGAAGTAGTACCTTCAGGCGTTCTAGGAGCATAAATTACACCTCATTTCATTCATACCTATCACACTTTTGAAGGTCCTGGAGCACCAGGACAATGGAATTACCCACAAAATGACCCTATTTTGGACAGCAAACACCCCAACGTATATTCTATAAGGCATGGGCTGCAGATAGGTACTCGGGTACTCTGATGGGCTGCAGATAGGTACGGGGGTAACTTGAGCTGCAGATAGGTACTCGGGTAACCTGATGAGCTGCAGACAGATAATCTGGTACTCTGATGGCCTGGTGACAGGTACTCGGGTACTCTGATGGCCTGGTGACAGGTACTCGGGTACTCTGATGACCTGGTGACAGGTACTCAGGTACTCTGATGGGCTACAGATAGGTACTCGGGGACGCTGATCGGCTGGTGACTGGTATTCAGGTACGCTGAAGGGCAGTGACAGGTACTCGGGTACTCAGATGAACTGTGACAGGTACTCAGATGGACTGTGACAGGTACTCATATGGACTGTGACAGGTACTCGGGTACTCAGATGGACTGTGACAGGTACTCGGTTACTCGGATGAACTGTGACAGGTACTCGGGTACACAGATGGACTGTGACAGGTATTCAGATGGACTGTGACAGGTACTCAGATGGACTGTGACAGGTACTTTGATGGGTAGTGACAGGTCTTCTTTATTGAGGGGGCAATCAGTGTGATTGGTGTACACTGCAATCTCCTCACACACGATCGGTGTGTAAGGAGAGGAGAACCCGGTAAGATCTCATTACCGCTCTACGTTTACATCTAGTGATCGGCTGTGAAAGGATCACCGCCGATCAAGTGGTAAACAGCCGTCGGCCAATGGCTGTTTACCAGCGCTGGTGACGAGCAGTGTTCCCGGGAACACGCCGCCACCGTCGTGCGCTCGCGATCGCGCCTTGCATAGTGGGGCGGTACCATCTGTGCTCACGTGGTAAACAGCCATAGCCAATGGCTGTTCACCCCGCTCGGTGGCGAGCGGTGTCTTCGTGACACGCCGCCACCGAAGGTACAGGACTGCGCGCACACGATCGCGCGCATGCCCTGTTTAAATGGACAGACGTCACATGACGCCCGCCCACAAGAGCCGCGCCGCCTGGCCGTCATATGACGGCCAGCGAGCGGCAAGCAGTAAATTCCCTTGTGCTGAAAAGTTTTATCCCTATTGTGGGGTCACCAGTAAGGTATTTTTAAATTGAAATCATATCCCCTATCAAGCGTCTCTTCTCCAGAGAGAATAAGTTCAATGCTTGCAGACTTTCCCCATAGCTGAGCTCCTCCAGTCCCTTTATTAGCTTTGTTGCCCTTCTCTGGACTCTCTCCAGATCCAGCACATCCCTCTTGAGGACTGGTGCCTGGCCAGACCAGGGTCTTGTAGAGTGGGAAAATTATCATTTTATCTCTGGAGTTAATCCCCTTTTTAATGAATGCCAATATTCTGTTGGCTTTGCTTGCAGCAGCTTGGCATTGCATGCTATTGCTGAGCCTGTCATCTACTAAGACCCCCGGGTCCTTTTCCATCCTAGATTCCCCCAGAGGTTTTCCCCCTATCGAGTAGATTGCATGCATATTTTTGGCACCCAAATGCATTATTTAACATTTTTCAACATTAAACCTCATT
The DNA here is from genome assembly GCF_042186555.1 of Aquarana catesbeiana. Lineage (NCBI taxonomy): Eukaryota > Metazoa > Chordata > Amphibia > Anura > Ranidae > Aquarana > Aquarana catesbeiana. The sequence goes on from NC_133325.1 coordinate 603,204,056, forward strand.
TGCCATAAAGTTGCCCACCCCGTTAAATTGTTTGGATCTTCTTGCAAGGTTTCCACATCCTGTGTAGAAGTTATTGCCCTGCTTAGCTTAGTATTGTCCGCAAATACTGAGATTGAGCTGTTTATCATATCCTCCAGATCGTTTATGAATAAATTAAAAAGGATTGGGCCTAGGACAGAACCCTGGGGGACCCCGCTTTCCACACCAGACTATGCCGAGTACTCCCCATTAGTCACCACTCTGTGTATAAATAGTGTCTGTGTATAAATAGGCAATGAGTTTGTTAGCTCTCATGTGCATGCATTGAACAGGCTAGATACTGGGCTGTGGGGAGCAGAAAAGAACTGTCAAAAGACCTGCGTAACAAGGTAATGGAACTTTATAGTGATGGAAAAGGATATAAAAAGATATAAAAAGATATTCAAAGCCTTGGATATGCCAGTCAGTACTGCTCAATCACTTATTAAGTGGAAAATTCGGGAATCACTTGATTCCAAGCCAAAGTTAGGTAGAGGAAGAAAGATTGCAGCCACAACTGCCAGAAGAATTGGTCAGGATAGAAAGAAAAACCCAAAGGTAATATCAAGAGAAATACAGCCTGCTCTGGAAAAAGACAGTGTAGTTAGTTCAAGGAGCACAATACAAATATACTTGAACAAAAATTTGCTGCATGGTCACATTACCAGAAAGAAGCTTTTACTGCGCCAATGCCACATTGGTTACAATATGCTTGCCAACACCTTGACATGCCTCACAGCTTCTGGCACACTGTAATCTGAAGCGATGAGACCAAAATATAAATCGATAAAATAGAATGGAATACCATTCCCACTGTGAAGCATGGTGGTGGCTGATGTTTTGGGGGGGTGTAAGCTCGAAAGACACGGGGAATCTTGTGAAAATTGATGTCAGGATGAATGCAGCGTGTTTTCAGAAAATACTGGCAGACGATTTGCATTCTTCTGCATGAAAGCTCGGTACACTCTTGGACTTTACAGCACGACCATGACCCCAAGTACAAGGTCAAGTTGTCCTTCCAGTGGTTACAGTAGAAAAAGGTGAAGGTTCTGGAGTGGCCATCACAGTCTCCTGAAATTAATATCATTTAGCCAATCTGGCTAGATCTCAAATATGCGGTTCATGCAACATGACCAAAGACTTTGCCGTGGAGGCACTTTGCAAAGATGAATGGGCAGCTACAGTATACCACCTTCAAGAATTCAGGGCCCCATAGACAACTATTACAAATGACTGCATGCTGTCATTGATGCTAAAGAGGGCAAGACACAATATTAAGAAGAACTAAGGGTATGCAGACTTTTGAACAGAAGTCGTTTCATTTGTTTACTTGTTGCCATGTTTTTGTTTTATGATTGTGCCATTCTGTTATGACCAAAAGTTGAACTCACGTGAATCCCATAAGAAATAAAAGAAATGTGTTTTGCCTGCTCAGTCATGCTTTAATACCAGACACTTTTACCCCCTTCCTGCCCAGGCCAATTTTTTTAGCTTTCAGTGCTGCCACACTTTGAATAATTACTCAGTCATGCAACACTGTACCCATATGAAATTTTTATAATTTTTTTCACACGAATAGAGATTTATTTTGCCGTTATTTATTCACGACTGTTTTTTTTGGGTTTTTTTTGCTAAATAAACAAAAAAAGACCAACATTTTTTTTTAATTGTGTTTTTGTTCGTTTCTGTTACAGCATTCTGCAAATAAATAATCTTTCTTCTTCTTTCTCTTCACAAATTTAGGCCAAAATGAATACTGCTACATTTCTTTGGTGGAAATAACCCAAATCAGTATTTGCACACATCTCTGGAGGGATTTTGTCCCACTCCTCTGTGCAGATCCTCTCCAAGTCATTAAGATTTCGAGGCTGACGTTTGGTAACTCAAACCTTCAACTCCCTCCACATATTTTCTATGGGATTAAGGTTTGGAGACTGGCTAGGCCACTCTAGTACCTTAATGAGCTTCTTCTTGAGCCACTCCTTTGTTGCCTTGGTCGTGTGTTTTGGGTCATTGTGATGCTTGTGAAAACCCATTTTCAATGCCCTGGCTGAGGGAAGGAGGTTCTCATCCAAGATTTGATGCAGCATGGCCCCGTCCATCGTCCCTTTGATGCAGTAAACTTGTCCTGTTTCCTTAGCAGAAAAATACCCCCCAAAGCATAATATTTCCGCCTTCATAGTTGACAGTGGTGATGGTGTTCTTGGGGTCATAGGCAGCATTCCTCCTCCTCCAAACACAGCGAGTTGAGTTGATGCCAAAGAGCTCGATTTTGGTCTCATCTGACCACGACACTTTCACTCAGTTTTCCTCTGAATCATTCAGATGTTCATTGCAAACTTCGGACGGGCCTGTACATGTGCTTTCTTGAGCAGTGGGACTTTGTGGGTGATGCAGGATTTCAGTCCTTCATGGCATAGTGTGTTACCAATTGTTTTCTTGGTGACTATGGTCCCAGCTGCCTTGAGATCATTGACAAGATTCTCCCGTGTAGTTCTGGGCTGATTCCCCACCATTCTCATGATCATTGAAACTCCACGAGGTGAGATCTTGCATGGAGCCCCAGACCGAGGGATATTGACAGTTATTTTGTGTTTCTTATATTTGCCAATAATCACACCAACTGTTGTCACCCTCTCACAGAGCTGCTTGGCAATGGTCTTGTAGCCCATTCCAGCCTTGTGTAGGTCTACAATCTGGTCCTTGACATCCTTGGACAGCTCTTTGGTCTTGGACTTTGTGGAGAGATTGGAATCTGATTGATTGCTTCTGTGGACAGTGCTCCTAATAAAGACACCTGGGAGCCAGAAATCTTGCTGATTGATAGGGGATCAAATACTTATTTCACTCATTAACCACTTTAATACAGGGGACTTATACACCTTCCTGCCCAGACCTATTTTCAGCTTTCAGCGCTGTCGCATTTTGAATGACAATTGCACGGACATGCTACACTGTACCCAAACTAAATTTTTATCATTTTGTTCCCACAAATAGAGCTTTCTTTTGGTGGTATTTGATCACCTCTGGGATTTTTATTTTCTGCTAAACAAATTTTTAAAAAAATGTAAAAAACTGAAAAGTTTGAAAAAAAAAATGTTTTTTTTGTTTCATTTACAAAACTTTGTAGATAAGTAAGTTTTCTCCTTCACTGATGGGCACTGATGGGGCTGCACTGATGGGCACTGATCAGGTGGCACCAATGAGGTGGCATTGAAGGGCAATGATGATAGGCACTAATATGCGGCACTGATAGGCAGCACTGATGGACACTGATAGGTGGCACTGATATGTGGCAGGGATGGGCACTGATAGGCGGCACGGACGTGCACTGATAGGCAGCACTGATGGGCACTGATAGGCAGCATGGATGGGCACTGATAGGCAGCACGGATGGGCATGGATGGGCATGGATGGGCACTGATAGGTGGCACTGATGTACTGTAATGTATGTCACTGATGGATGCCAATCAGTACCAAACAATAATGCATCACTTCCGGTACGCCTTCGCTCAAGCCCTACGTCACGCCCATGTGACTTCATCAGGGGCCTCAAAAATACATTGCCTCAAATACATTGCCTCAAAAATATTTAGGGTGGTCTATATAAGAAAAAGGGTAAAATATCTTATGTGATAGGTAGAACAGTGGAGATGGTGTGTGACTATACAATGAATAAATGCCTTTTATTCCTCATTAAAAATCACTGATAAAGCAGTGAAAGTGTCCTAACTTTGTGACTGTCTCAGCAGTGCTTTTTATAGGGTTCAATACCCCAAAATTTCAAATCGGGTGGGGTCTCAGTTATGAACTTTAGCAAAATGCTTGGAAAGGCTATCCTATCCTTTTTTAATGTTCTGAACATGTTCTTAGATTCTAGTTTTCAGGTGTCTTTTTGTGAGTCCTATATATTGTAGTCCGCAGCTGCATTCTAGGACATATACTGCCCCCTCTGTGTTGAATCCTATGAAATCTATAAAAAGGTGTTCTACAAATACTGCTGACTTTGAATATTAGGACACTTTCCTGTCCAGGGTTCACGCGATGTCAGCACCCCAGCGTATTTTCGGATCGGCTATTGGGTGCTGCAGCCGCCATTCCTGGTAAGGGAAACCTGCAGTTAAGCCTTCTGGCTTCACAGCCGGTACCCTACTGCACATGTGCGAAGCATGCTGCACTTTCCAATTGACCCGGTGTTCTGCCAAGAAAGTTCCGCTCGGCGGATAAGGACCCCCCTCTACTGCGCAGGCGCAGCGCCTGCGCAGTAGGATCCGGCGGAAATAGCCGAAGGTGAAAAGGGGAAAATCAGCTGTACACTGCGCCTGCAAGAGGGCCCCTCGCGGGCTCGCTTCGCTCGCCACGCTTCGGGCACGGCCTTGCTTCGCTCGGCTCTTTTTTATTCCCCCTCTAGGTCCACTTGGATGGTGGGGAAGGAACCTGGACCCAGGGCGCAAGCGCCGTGTACAGCTGATTGAACATTTTGAGATTCGGCTATCTCCGGCGGCTGTTAGTGGTTCGTACTGCGCAGGCGCTGCACCTGCGCAGTACAGGGGGGGTCCTTATCCGCCGAGGGAACTTTCTCGGCAAGACACCGGCAGCAGAGGAAGGCGTATTGGGGGAAAGGGTACCTGTCAAAAACAGGTATCATTTCCCCCCCCTTGAAAGGTGCCAAATGTGGCACCGGAAGGGGGGGGGGGGTCGAGGAGACAGATAAGCGGAAGTTCCACTTTTGGGTGGAACTCCGCTTTAACCACTCGATACTGAGCACTTTCTCCCCTTCCTGCCCAGGACAATTTTCAGCTTTCAGTGCTGTCGCATTTTGAATGACAATTGCGCGGTCAGACAACACTGTACCCAAACTACATGTTTATCATTTTCCTCCCACAAGTAGAGCTTTCTTTTGGCGGTATTTGATCAAATCTGGGGTTTTTATTTTTTCCTAAACAAACGAAAAAAGACTTGAAATTTAAAAAAATAAAGTTTTTCTTCATTTCTGTTATAAAATTTTGTTTTCTCCTTCACTGATGGGCACTGATGAGGCTGTACTAATGGGCACTGATGGGCACTGATGAGGTGGCACTGATAAGGAGGCACTGATATGTAGAATTTATGGGCACTGATAGGCAGCACTGATATGCAGCACTGATGGGCATCGATAGGCTACACTGATATGCAGCACTGATGGGCACTGATAGGCAGCAATAATAGGTGGCACTGATGGACACTGATAGGGGGCACTGGATAGGCAGCACTGATGAGGAGCTAATGACAGGCATTACTGATGGGGCACCGATTGGCACTTTGATGGGCACTGACAGGCGTTGGATGGGGCACAGACTGGCAGCTGATGAGCACCTCTCATGGGGGCTGTGCTGATAATCAATGTGCTAATTATCAGCGCAGACCCCACTCTGACAGGGAGAGCCGCCGATCGGCTCTCCCTGTCGGCGCAAACCAAGGAAAGCCGTTTACCAGCACTTCCTGGTTCACGCTGTGATTGGTCACAGCTGATCACATGGTATGGAGCCTCCATCAGAGGATCCTTACCATGATCGGAGATTCAGTGTGTCAGAGTGACACACAGCACCACCGATCGCCATGCTGTGCGCTCCCCACACGCGCTCCGGCATGTTATCCTGAAAGACATCATATGATAACAGAACCACCGCCCGGCCATCATTCTGCTATAGGCTGGACGGGAAGTGGTAAATGTTATGTGTTATGCCCGTACTGGTTATTTAAGGTTAAACTTTTTTTTCATTAGGACGTTTAATGCATGTGCATGCGTAACGTTTTTTGCAAGGGTAAAATCCTTATTCTGTGTAGAAAGTGAAGCTCTTTTTGGCAGGGTCATATATTTTTTACCACTTTATCCCGAATGGTGGGGGCTTTTTTATAGACAAATTTGGGTCTGTAATATAGTTTGGAGATGTTTGTCTTTTTGTAATATGTGCCAGTGACATAGTATATTCTTTTCTATCTTTTTGTATTGTGCATTTTAATCTAGAATGATGGGCACTTGATCCATTCAATGATTCTGTTGTTTATTTTTCCTAACTAGTATTGTTCTGTTCATTTGAGCTACTTTTGTGATTTTTTTCCTCAATTAATGCTTTGTTGTATCCTTTATTAGTACATCTCTGCCCTATTTGGGTAGCTTGTTCTGTGTAGTCTCTTATGTTAGTGCAATTGCATCTGAGTCGCATAAGTTGGCCCGTGGGTATATTATAGAGCCAGTTTTTGTAATGGCAGCTTTCCATAGGAAGGTAACTGTTTCTATCCACAGTTTTGAAGTGCATTCTTCTTGTGCAATTTCCAGCTCCAGAAAGGAGATGTTTTTATTGTTTATGTCCCATGTTAATTTGATGTTATAATCATTTTGGTTTAATCAATTCATAAAAATCAAGAAATGTATTTTGGTAACCCTTCCATAGGATAATGACATTGTTGATGTACCTTTTGTATAAGATCAATTCCGCCGGTTTGTTTGTATAGATAGACTCTTCCTCCTATTGGACCATGCATAGATTTGCAACACTGGGTGCAAACTTGGCTCCCATTGCCACTCCCATTTTTTGTTGGTAAAACTTGTGATGGTACCAGAAGTAGTTATTTTTGAGACAGAAATCTAGACATTTTATAAGATATTTTCTTTGTGTACAAAGTAATGTGGTATATTGCCTATGTACCCATTTGGTAGCCTTACATGCCTGGTGATGGTGAATGATTGTACACAGTGAGGAAACATCGCCCGTTGCCATAAATAGGGGTTCTTCTTCCACTTTGATGTCCTCCAATAGTTGTATGTGTTTTGTGTCTTTCAGATATGCCTTGGTGTTTTGAACCACTGGTTGTAAAAAGTTGTCTATATATTGGCCCATTCTAGTTGCTATGGATTCTATTCCATTCACTATTGGCCTTGGAGGTGGGTCATCTTTATCCTTGTGTATTTTGGGTACCGAATAGATAATGGGTATCCAAAATGTTTCAGGTATGAGGTATTTTGCCTTTTTTCTCCAAAATGTGTCTCTTAAGTCCAAGGTGTACTATCTTTTCTAGTTCTTTTATAATCTACTGATCAGGCTGCTGTGCAATGTAAGGTAGGTTCCTAATAATTTAAGCATGTTTTTGTAGTACTTTTCTTTAGACCGTGTTACGATCTCTCTCTCTTTGTCTGCCAGTCTAACATATCATTCCTTTTCATCAGTTTGCTGTTTTGATGTATCTGGGTTCTTCTCTTTTCTTTATCTTGAGGTTTCTTACATCTTGAATAACCAATTTCTTGAACACCTCTACATGTTTATTATCATTAATATTAGGATGGAAAACAGATTTATTCCGTAGGTGGCTATGTATGATTTCCTCATTTTCTTGTGTGGGCTGTGAACAATATTTCATAGGGTTTCCCAGCATGTACTTCTTGATATTAAATTTCCTTATATATTTTTGAACTCCTATATATGTTTGAAATTTGTATAAGTTCCTTGTAGATGCTTATTTTAGGCCTTTATCCAGCACCCCTAATTCTTCTTAAGTCATTGTTTTATTGCTTAATTTAACCACTTGCCGACCAGCCGCCGCAGTTGTACTGCGGCAGAACGGCACGGCTGGGTGAAACGACGTTATGTAACGTCGCTTCGCCCTGTAGCCACTAGGCTGCACGTGCGCGCGCCCCCTGAGCCGATGCAAGTGCCCGGCGGTCTCGATCACCGCCAGTCTCCCGCGATTGCCGCTGAGACACGGAGAACCTGGAACTGTGTGTGTAAACACACAGTTTCTGGTTCCCTGAGGGGAAAAGTGACAGATCGTCTGTTCATACAGAGTATGAACAGCGATCTGTTATCTTCCCTGCACAGTCCCCATCCCCCTGCAGTTAGAACACACACTAGGGAACACATGAACCCCTTCACTGCCCCCTAGTGTTAACCCCTTCACTGCCAGTGACATTTTTACAGTAATCAATGCATTTTTAATCGCACTGATCGCTGTATTAATGCCAATGGTCCAAAAAATGTGTCAGAATTGTCCGTGTCCACCATAATGTCGCAGTCACGATAAAAATCACAGATCGCCGCCAATACTAGTAAAAAAAAATAAATAATAAAAATGCTATAAATCTATCCCCTATTTTGTAGACGCTATAACTTTTGCGCAAACCAATCAATATACGCTTATTGTGATTTTTTTTACCAAAAATATGTAGAAGAATAAATATCGGCCTAAACTATATTTTTGGTGGAAAATTATAGCAAAAAGTAAAACAATGTTTTTTTTCAAAATTGTCGCTCTTTTTTTGTTTATAGCGCAAAAAATAAAAACCGCAGAGGTGATCAAATACCACCAAAAGAAAGCTGGTCAGGAAGGGGGTAAAATCTTCCGGGGCTAAAGCGCTTAAAGATACCATCTCCAATTCTCTTTTTCGTTTGTTTTCTCTTGCCTTCTCTACACCCTCTTTTCTTTCTGTGCTTCTTCTTGTTCCTTTTGGTTCTTCCGTTCTTCTTGGTGGAAGGTTTTATGCTCCTCTTCCTAAAAGACCAGTTGTATCCTTGTTCTTGGTAATTTTCATAGTGCTGTCTTTCAAAATTCATATTTCATATTCATCCCTAAGTGGGGCGTAGTAGTTATAGGTGGGAATAGGTCTCCTTTCATATGGTCTATATGGTTCATAAGGTGGACTCCTCCTTTCTCTTGGTCCATTATTCTGCGTTTATATAGGATTCCTTTCATAAGGTCTGTACTGTGGTGGGCCTCTTCTCTCTCTAGGTTCATTGTTAGGTCTGTTCCAGTTGTTGTGTGGTCTTGTGTTGTTTTTCCAATATGGTGTTTTTTTCCATGTGTTTTGAGGGGTGCAATCCCAATGTGGGGGTTTTCTCCATGTGTTGTTTGTTGTGGATCCATTTGGGTTTCTGTAACCTTCATAGTATCTCTGATGTCTCAGGGTCTCCCATTGTGTTCTGTATGCCGCCTGTTCTCTGGGATTGTTTTATTGATGTTGTCTTGGGTTCAGTATTGTGGTTCAGTGTTCTATTTCCATATTGTGTATAAATTCTTACTATTTTTTCTAGTGTAGAGAACGTGGAAATGGGGTCATTCTCTCCTATTTGGTTTTGCCACTTGAACACTTGGTCTGTTTTATAATCATTGATGTCTCTAAAATACTTTTTACTTTTCCTTTGTTGCACTTCTCTATCTTTTTTGGTCAGATCTTTGTTGAGTTGTGTTTCTAGTTGTTCTTTTAGCTCTCCTATAGTTTGATCTATTTTTATGATCCTCTTTTGCTTTCTTTTGAGGAAGAGTCTCAGTAGTTCAATGCCTTAGTTGTTGAAAAAATGTAACCATTCATCGATAGATTCCTGGTTTAGGCCTTCATTAAGGGGGACCTCCCACATCAATCTCCTTGGCACTATGTTCTCTCTGATGTATCTTTCAAAGGTGGTGACATCCCACCATAGGCTAACCTTCTTCTCTATATTATGGCACAGCTTCCTCATGAGGCTTTCTACGTCTCCATTTTTCTTAGGATGCTCCACGTTGAATACTTCATCTAAATTGGTCTTTCTTTCTTTACAAATGTAAATATTTCCATGATTGCTGTGTTAGTGGGTAAAATAGTGGTGCGTAATAATTGTGAAATAAGTGCTCACGCGCTATTACTATAAATGTGTACGAATTGTTAACTGCAGCAGACATGGATTAGCTAATCTGTGGCTAATGGAATGATAATAGTTATGTGATATTGGTGTTGCGCTGTTAGAGATGTATGATGGAATGATAAAAGTGTGCTCAATATATGTCAATAAAAATCAATAAACAAGATCTACAAAATAATAATTCATGTGCCGCATAATGAATATGTAACAAAGATAAATATTCAAGACTGGTGTCAATCTTCCAGGTAATTGTGTTAATCCAAACATGTGCAAAATGCACAAATAAATATTAAAAACAAGATATTTCATGCATTTAAAATCACACAGTAAGTATTGCTTACGAGATGATCAGTGCCTATTAAATGATCAAACACAAATATAAATACATACGTGCAACTAAAATTCATCCACCAATAAACTGTAACTGGTGTGCAATCAACATAAATATACAAAAAATGGTGAACTATTTGAGTCCATTTAAAGGAACCAGTGCACTCTGCTGTGATGCATTTGATCAGGGGTCCATCGATCGCGGTCCACCCGTCGACCGCAGGCAGGTGACAGGTAGACTACTCCCCCCCCCCCGATCCCTGAATATTGAGTGAAACCCACCCCTAAACCCTGCATTCTGAGCGCAACCCACCCCTAAACCCTGCATTCTGAGCGCAACGCACCCCTAAACCCTGCATTCTGAGCGCAACACACTCCTTAACCCTGCATTCTGGGCGTAAAGCATCCCTAAACCCTGCATTCTGAGCGCAACACACTCCTGAACCGTACATTCTGAGCGCAATGCGCTCCTGAACCCTGCATTCTGAGTGCCATGCATTCCTGATCCCTGCATTCTGAGCGAAACAAACTCCTGATCCCTGCATTCTGAGCAAAATGCACTCCTGATCCTTGCATTCTGAGCGAAATGCACTCCTGATCCTTGCATTCTGAGCGAAATGCACTCCTGATCCCTGCATTCTGAGCGCAATGCACTCCTAAACCCTGCATTCTGAGCGCAACGCACTCCTGATCTCTGCATTCTGAGCACAACACACTCCTAAACCCTGCATTCTAAGCACAGCACACTCCTAAACTCTGCATTCTGAGAGCAAAGCATCCCTAAACCCTGCATTCTGAGCGCAACACACTCTTGAATCCTGCATTCTGAGTGCAAAGCACTCCTGATACCTGCATTCTGAGGGCAACTCACTCCTGATCCCTGCATTCTGAGCACAACACACTCCTGATCCCTGCATTCTGAGCGCAACACACTCCTGATCCCTGCATTCTGAGCACAACACACTCCTAAACCCTGCATTCTGAGTGCAACGCACTCCTGATTTCTGCATTCTGAGCACAACACACTCTTAAACCCTGCATTCTGAGAGCAACGCACTCCTGATTTCTGCATTCTGAGCCCAACACACTCCTGAACCCTACATTCTGAGCGCAACACACTCCTGAACCCTGCATTCTGACCGCAACGCACTCCTGATCCTTGCAATCTGACCACAACGCACTCCTGAATCCAGCATTCTGAGCGTAACGCACTCCTGAACCCTGCATTCTGAGGGCAACGCACTCCTGAACCCTGCATTCTGAGGGCAACGCACTTCTGGACCCTGCATTCTGAGGGCAACGCACTTCTGAACTCTGCATTCTGACCGCAATGCACTCCTAAACTTTGCATTCTGAGCATAATGCACTCCCGAACCCTGCATTCTGACTGCAACGCACTCCTGAACCCAGCATTCTGACCACAACACACTCCTGATCCCTGCATTCTGACTGCAACGCACTCCTGAATCAAGGATTATGAGCACAACCCATTACTGAACCCTGCATTATGAGCGTAACGCACTCCTGAACACTGCATTCTGAGCGCAACGCACTCCTGAACCCTGCATTTTGAGCGCAATGCACTCCTGATCCCTGCATTCTGACTGCAACGCACTTCTGAATCTAGGATTCCGAGTGTAACGCACTCCTGAACCCTGCATTCTGACCACAACGCACTCCTGAACACTGCATTCTGAGGGCAATGCACTCCTGAACCCTGCATTCTGACCGCAACGCACTCCTGATCCCTGCATTCTGACTGCAACGCACTCCTGAATCAAGGATTCTGAGTGTAACACACTCCTGAACCCTGCATTCAGAGCATAACGCACTCCTGAACCCTGCATTATGAGCACAACCCATTACTGAACCCTGCATTATGAGCGTAACGCACTCCTGAACCCTGCATTCTGAGCGTAACGCACTTCTGGACCCTGTATTCTGATGGCAACGCACTCCTTAACCCTGCATTCTGACAGCAACGCACTCCTAAACCCGATTCTGAGCGTAATGCACTCCTGAACCCTGCATTCTGAGCACAATGCAACGCACTCCTGAACCCTGCATTCTGACAGCAACGCACTCCTAAACCCTGCATTCTGAGCATAATGCACTCTGAACCCTGCATTCTGAGCGTAACACACTCCTGAACCCTGCATTCTAAGCGTAACGCACTCCTGAACCCCGAATTCTGAGCGTAACGCACTCCTGAACCCTGAATTCTGAGCGTCATGCACTCCTGAACCCTGCATTCTGAGCACAATACACTCTTAAAGCTTGCATTCCGAGCGCAACGCACTCCTGATTCCTGCATTCAGAGTATAACACACTCCTGATCCCCTGCATTCTGACCGCAACGCACTTCTGAACACTGCATTCTGACCACAACGCACTTCTGAATACTGCATTCTGAGCAAAACGCACTTCTGAATACTGCATTTTGAGCGCAACGCACTCCTGAACCCTGCATTCTGACCACAACACACTCCTGATCCCTGCATTCTGATCGCAACGCACTTCTGAACCCTGCATTCTATGCATAATGCACTCCTGAACCCTGCATTCTGAGCATAATGCACTCCTGAACCCTGCATTATGAGTGTAACGCACTCCTGAACCCTGCATTCTAACCGCAACGCACTCCTAAACCCTGCATTCTATGCATAATGCACTCCTGAACCCTGCATTCTGAGCATAATGCACTTCTGATCCCTGCATTCAGAGTGCAACAAACGCCTGATCCCCTGCATTCTGAGCACGGCACACTCCTGAACCCTGCATTCTGAGCATAATGCACTCCTGAACCCTGCATTTTGAGCGCAACGCACTCCTGAACCCTGCATTCTGTCCACAACACACTACTGATCCCTGCATTCCAACCGCAACACACTCCTGAACCCTGCATTATGAGTGTAATGCACTCCTGAACCCTGCATTCTGACCGCAATGCACACCTGAACCCTGCATTCTGACCGCAATGCACACCTGAACCCTGCATTCTGACCGCAACGCACTCCTGAACCCTGCATTCTGACCACAACATACTCATAAACCCTGCATTCTGAGTGTAATGCACTCCTGAACCCTGCTTTCTGAGCACAATGCACTTCTGAACCCTGCATTCTGAGCGCAATGCACTCCTGAACCCTGCATTCTGAGCGTAACGCACTCCTGAACCTTGCATTCTAAGAGCAGCGCACTACTGATCCCTGCATTATGACTGCAACACACTCCTGAACCCTGCATTCTGAGCGCAACGCACTCCTGAACCCTGCATTCTGAGCGTAATGCACTCCTGAACCCTGCATTCTGAGCACAATGCACTTCTGAACCCTGCATTCTGAGCGCAACGCACTCATGAACCTTACATTCTCAGTGTAACGCACTCCTGAACCTTGCATTCTAAGAGCAGCGCACTACTGATCCCTGCATTATGACTGCAACACACTCCTGATCCCTGCATTCTGACCGCAATGCACTCCTGAACCCTGCATTGAGTGTAACGCACTCTTGAACCCAGCATTCTGAGCGTAATGCACTCCTGAAGGCTGCATTCTGAGCACAGCCCACTCATGATCCCTGCATTCTGAGCGTAATGCATTGGTGAACACTGTATTTTCTGCATAACACACTCCTAAACCCTGCACCCTCTTGTAATACTTATTTTTGTTCTGACTAAAAATATTTTATAAAAAAAGGCCCTTTTTTTGGGTGGGTGGGGTACATTGTGCCCGGGGGATCTTTGACTTCATCAGTGTTGTTCAAGTAGATCTCCATCTCCCGAAGGTTGCCTACCCCTGCTTAAGATGAATGGTGTATCCCTTCACCGTTCAAGGTAAATAAATTGTGTCTTTTCTTTCCAGTGATGTGACACCTTTGTGCTCCCTAGCCTCTCACCTTACTGCTGTAAGGTAACAGCATGTACTGGTATCTCAATTTGGTGGTTCATTTTCCTCTATTGATCTGCCTGGCTTATTGGGTCTCTATGGTAATAGTATCTCCTCTATGGTGCTCCTGGGACATCCTCTCGATGTCTTCCCTATTAGATGCATAGATAGAAGAGACTCCCCATAGTATGATATTGTTTAAAAGGGTTTATTGGGTAAAACAGCTAGTTTACTGACTTTATAGAAAAAATTACTGTGCAAATAATTCATGAGCGCCAAGCTCGCATTACCGCCATCACTTCTGGTATGCCTCCTCTCACGCCCTACGCGTTATGTCATGCCCACGTGACTTTATCAGAGATACAGTACAATTACAATAATAGAAATTAATAGAAACCTTCGCGCCAGTGGTGTCGATAGCAGATAATATATATGAATTACATATACTGGTGGTACATCTAGTAAGAAAACATTCCCAACAATAAAAAAATAAAAAAAATTGTGGAAATATATAAACAATCAGTGTAAGCTGCTCCCCAATTTTTGAATAATCAAAAAAATAGATAATCAAAAAAAGGAATGTAAGAAATAATAGAAATGCTGGCTATGATGGTGGCCATGTTATAGAAGACCAGAGACCAATCCTGTCATCTCCGTTGTGTCTTAAAACCAGTGTTTGCGGTGGCCATTTTCTTATGGTCCCTATATCTTCAATGATACATACTTGGTCTGAATGTGTATATGCCACGTGTGTGGTAAATGATGGAAATAATTGAGTACTAAAATAGATTTTTCATGAGACTAAAGATTATAGTAAATAATATTTTGCCACAATTTTTTTGGGAAATGAAGAAATTAACCACTTCAGCCCTGGAAGATTTGGCTGCTCAATGACCAGGCCATTTTTTGCAATATGGCACTGCGTCGCTTTAACTGACAATTGCGCGGTCGTTCGACGCTGTACCCAAAAAAAAATTGACATCCTTTTTTTCCCACAAATAGAGTTTCTTTTGGTGGTATTTGATCACCTCTCTGTTTTTTATTTTTTGCGCTATAAACAAAAGAGTGACAATTTTGAAAAAAAAAAAAAAAAAAAAAAAAAACACAATATCTTTTACTTTTTGCTATCATAAATATCGCAATTTTTAAAAAAAAAATTTCCCTCAGTTTAGGCCAATGTGTATTCTTCTACATATTTTTGGTAAAAAAAAATGCAGTAAGCATATATTGATTGGTTTGCGCAAAAGTTATAGCATCTACAAAATAGGGGATAGATTTATGGAATTTTTATTATTATTTTTTTTTTTTACTAGTAATGGCAGTGATCAGCGATTTTTATCGGGGCTGCAATATGGCGGACAGATCAGACACTTGACATTTTTGGAACCAGTGACAATTATACAGCGATCAGTGCTATAAAAATGCACTGATTACTGTATAAATGTCACTGGCAGGGAAGGGGTTAACACTAGGGGGCGATCAAAGGGTTAACTGTGTTCCCTAGTGTGTGTTCTAACTGTGGGGGGGGGGTGGGACTGACTAGGAGGAGAGAGAGATCGGTGTTCATACTAGGTATGAACACACGATCTCTCTCTCCTCTCCCCTGAGAGAACCGGGACCTGTGTGTTTACACACAGATCCCCGTTCTCGCTCTGTCACGAGCGTTCACATCGGCTCCCCAGGGGAGCCAACCTGCCACAGTACAACTGCGGCGGCTGGTCGGGAAGGCATTAAATACTATATATGAATGATACAACATGTGTGAGATTTTTTCACAGCGTAACCCTATAGAGGGGCTCAAACTCCAAAAAAAGCACCTCTGGGCTTTTCAGGGGCATAAATTATGTGTCTAATTTCCTGATTGCATATCACATTTTTAGATATCCTGGAGCATCAGGACATTAGAAAGACCGAAAAAATTACCACATTTTGGAAAGCAAACACCCCAAGGTATTTTCTAAGAGGCATAATGAGTCTTCTGAAAATATAATTTTTTGCCACAAATTTGTGGAAAATGCGGAAAGAAAATGAAAATGCATTTATTTTCCAATAAGTTGTCAATTAATAGGATATTTCTAACATACAGCATAGGCATAGTTAGAATTACGTTCCAAAACCAAACACATTCTACTACTCCCAAGTATGGGGATACCACATATGTGAGACTATTTCACAACCTAACAACATAAAGAGGAGGCCCTGGAATGGCAGGAGAGTTCAGAAATTAGATGCATAATTTATGTTATTTTTTCTATTCAGCTATCCATCACCCTACTGTCACTAGGTCCTCCCCATGGCATTGATCTTCCAGCACTGAAGGGATTAACATTAGCCACTGTGAGTGTAAAAGAGTTGCCCTGATCACCTGCCCCTTTCTTCTGGCTCCTCTGTTCTTAGAACTCATACTAGCCTTTCACTCTCACAGTGGCTGATGTTAACCCTCACAGCACCATAAGATCAGCTTTGTAGGGAGGGCAGTGGGGAGATCATTTCTACATTATGCTGTTAGCCAGCTGGATATAGGACACATGTCATTATGTTCCTGGTGCTGTAGAGCAAAAAAATATATAATTAAAGTTCAGCTTTGAATGATTGATAAGGTTGTCTCACTAGTTATGCCAAAGTTGGGCAAAAAGAACAACTTACCAAAGTATGTTAACCACCATGCTTGGAAATTGCACAGAGCACCATCGAGTAAAACCTCATCCTACAAGAGAAAACAAATGGACAATAATTTCAGTATTTTTTAAATGCAGTTAAAGTGGACCTGAACTCAAAAAAGTAAAGCTTTTCTTTCTTTCTTTTTTTAGGGAATATTTAAAAATGTGAATTATGCCTAACAAGTACCCTGGAAATTGTAACTTTTGTCTTGATTTCTTTCTAAAAAATAACAGTGCACTTCCCGTGTCTTCAGCCTCATAGCTGTATATCTGCAGTGTGAGATCTCAGGCACTGCACTTTTCAACGCTATCCTCTTGAGATTTGGTGTAAGATTGAATTATGTGAGGACTGTGCTGCTCACTGTTCTTCTGAGAGAGGAGAGGAAGCTGTACCTGAGAACCTGCAGTGTGTGCATCTTCCTTCATGTGGATTGATGATTCCTAAACATTTGCTGCTGCTGCTTTAATATTCCTCCATCAGACATCAGAGTGGCAGCTCTGACAAGAGGACCGGCTACACTATCGAGATGACCACCTAGTGACACAGTGCTGAACCAGGCATGGTTAGTAACAGGGAAATAAGTTGCAGGGTGACCACAGGCAATACCGATGACAAGTCCATAGCTCTTTAATTGCCTGTTATTGGATACATCTTTCACAGTTCAAATCCTCTTCAAAGCATTTTTATCAAGGAATGTGTATACAAGTCCTCATATAAGGGATACAAATTTGTCAGTATATAATCCATTTATCTATTTATTAAAAATGGTGGCGACTAATGCCTTTGTAAATACTATTAGTAGGGAATAATTTAAAAAGGCTTAAATAGTTATCCACCTAAAGTTATTAAAACATTCTACATCTTTAGTGATTACATATAATAAATAACCATGATCTGATCTGAGAGAAAACAGGTTAGTAATTTATGCAGTTATATATATATATATATATATATATATATATATATATATATATATATACACACACACACACACACACACACACATATATACATACACTCACACACACACAGTATATATACATAGGGGTTTATTTACAAAAGGCAAAGCCACTTTGCACTGCAAGTGCACTTGGAAGTGCAGTCGCTGGAGATCTGAGGGGGACATGCAAGGAAAAAGACAGCATTTTTGCTTGTACATGATAAAATCAGCAGAGCTTCCCCTCATTTCAGATCTCCCCCTTCAGATCTAAAGCGACTGCACTTGCAATGTACTTGCAGTGCAAAGTGGATTTGCCTTTAGTAAATTAACCCCATAGTGTCCTTTTTGAGGCTTTTTTTCCCCTTTATTTTTGCTTGGTAATCCTGTGTGTAGCACGCCCCCCTTGGGGACTGCTTTGATTTCCCTTCCCATCTGCATCACCAACATTCCACCCACTTGACACTCCGGTTTCAGACATCATTGCAGCACCTATAACCACTTCAATACAGGGCATTTTCACCCCCTTCCTGTCCAGGCCAATTTTCAGTTTAAGCACTGTCGCAATTTGAATGACAATTGCGCGGTCATGCAACACTGTACCTAAATTAGATTTTTATAATTTTTTCGCCACAAATAGAGCATTCAATTGGTGGTATTTGATCATCTCTGCGGTTTTTATTTTTTGTGCTATAAACAAAAGAAGAGTGACAAGTTTGAAAAAAAACAATGTTTTTTACTTTTTGCTATAATAAATATCCCAATTTTTTTTTTTTTTTAGAAACAAATTTTTTCCTCAGTTTAGGCCAATATGTATTCTTCTACATATTTTTGGTAAAAAAATAGCAATAAGCATATATTGATTGGTTTGCGCAAAAGTTATAGTGTCTACAAAATGGGGGATAGTTTTATGGCATTTTTTTTTTTTTACTAGTAATGGCAGCGATCTGCAATTTTTATCCTGACTGTGACATTGCGGCAGACATACTGGACACTTTTGACACCATTTTGGGACCATTCATATTTATACAGCGATCGGTGCTATAAAGATGCACTGATTACTGTATAACTGTCACTGGCAGGGGTTAACATTAGGGAACGATCAAGGGGTTAAGTGTGTTACCTAGGGAGTGACTCTAACTGTAGGGGGAGGGGACTCAAGGGGAGGAAACCAATCGGTGTTCCTCTGTACTGGGAACACATGATTGGTCTCCTCTCATCTGACAGGACGTGGTTTAAACACAGATCCACGGTCCTGCTCTGTTATTGGGCAATCGCGGGTGCCCCGGCGGACATCGCGGCCGCCGGGCACGTGCATCTGCTCCTAATTGACGCGGAGGGGGCGTGCCCCCCCAGATGGCCGGAAAGCCCAGGACGTCATATGACGCCCACCCAGGATGGGAGAGCCCTCCTGTGGACATCATATGATAATGGGCGGGATGTGAAGTGGTTAAGTAATAAGACAACACTCAATGTGTTTATGTTCTATTAACATTTACTGAGATACTTCAGATAAGATATGGTTATACAAGGGAGGTAATGGTTCAACTGAGCTTTGAATAAACAGTATAAACTCAGCAGAATTATTCCTCAACAAATGCCAGTTAAGACAGTTGGCAACAACAGAGTACTAAATGTATTCATATACAATGGAATACCACATCAGCATAACCTAAAAGGAAAAGCAAGTTAAACACAAATTCTGACAATACTTCTAGATAAGAACCCAGGCTGGCCTGTTCAACCTTTTATCCTAATGAGAGATAACGCTAAACAAAGATGGTATGAGGGCCCTTTAAGCAGCAATAACAGAATGTCCCTGTTGCAGATCTGATGGTCTTTACCAGCAGTTGGAGCTCATTAACTATGTCCAATTAGATTTAGTAACAGAGTGGTGGTATAACTCATGATGACTGTAGCTAAAGATGCCCATGTACAGTGTTCGAATAGAAATGCAGTGAAGTGTTGTGAAGGTAAAGCTGTCTGTACACAGTGTCCCAGTAAAACAACCAAGGAAAGACTTGCAAAGGTGGGCAATTGCCCTCTCACCAACGACCAGGCCGATTCAACGACTTGCAGATAGCGACTCCCTGATGGATATCCTGGCTGTTGACCCGCTTGTGATGATCCCCGATTGCGAAACACGGAGCATGGGTTACTGTATGGTCAATTAGGTGCTGATCAGATGTCCGATGAGCAGCAGGCATCATTGGGCCCCTTCTTGGTCAGGTGGGAATGATGTAGACCCGCGTGGTAGGCCGCAACCTCACTCTCCTAGCACGAGATCCATCACCATGAGGCCCAGGAAGAAGAGAGCCTGGGGTGGGTCTCTGGTTTCTTTTAGAGCTCTTCCCAGAAATCTCCCCAATGGTAGCAAAGATCCCTGGGATATGAAGTCTGGGCGTATAGTCATGCAAGGGAACAGCCAACTGGGGGACCTACAATCCCACAATTCATTTTGTTTGGGCTCACAAATATAATGTCAGTTTAATAATCCTGGGCACTAGAGGGATAACCCAATAGACAGACAGGGCAGGGAATAACTGTTCATTGCAATTGTAGTCCATATAGCTAAGTCCACCCCCCACTTGAAAGTCTTTGGTCCTCAAAGACAGAACACAACCTGTAGGATCAATTCACTGTATATAAGAAAGCAAATGGTTAATTATATAACAAACTAGAAGTTGCAACTAGAAGTTGAGGGATCTTCTAACAATAAATCATGTACATTGTCAGGCAAAGCCATATCAAGTTTATGACAGGCCAGTAACAAATTAGTGGCCCGCCCAGAAGTGTCAGGGGGTGGATCAAGGTCATCCTTTACTAAAGGTTCAATATAGGAGGCAAGTACTTGACTAGAACGTTGAGAAGTAGGAATAAGTTCATCAGAATTTTCCCCAAAGGTATCATACGTCAGTCTTTTTGGGGGGCATATTTTCTGTCTCAATCTGGAGTAGATATTTTCCAGTGGTTCTGATTCAGGTTCTGTTTCATGTTCCGGTTCAAACTCTGGTTCATGTTCTAGTTCAAGCTCGGATTCAAGCTCTGGTTCATGTTCCAGTTCGAGCTCCGGTTCAGGAATAGTCTCTCTTGCTACTTCATTGATGGGAGAACCAGGGGTCTCTGGCACATTGGATATCTCATTGGGTTCCATCTTGACGTCCTCATTTCCTCTTAATGGATGTAAATCTAACACTTCAACTTCTGGTAGAGGAGGACGTGTCTCCCTCATGGAAGGTGTCCCCTGAGTGGTGGGATTGTCTTCCAGAGGGGAAATCCATAACCAATCAAGAGCTAATTCCTCTTCATCGCTCTCCTCTTCAGGTGGCATGGGTTGAAAGGCTTTTCCGGCACTAAGCCTCAGCATAGGGGACTAATAAGTCTCTTGACAGGAGCATGGGGGTAATCTGACAGCCTCGGGTATAGGCAGCAGGTGGTTTCGGTGCCAAGTCTTCAGGGGCCCAGTCTTACCCTCATGCCCTGTACACACGACCGGTTTTCCCGTGGGAATAAACTCTGAAGGTTTTTCTGACTGAGTTCTGACAGAATTACGCTCAAGCTGTCTTGCATACACACGGTCACACCAAATTCAGACCGTCCAGAACGCAGTAACGTACAACACATAGGACTGGACTAGAAAATGGAAGTTCAATAGCCAGTAGCCAATAGCTTCCGTCTCGTACTTGCTTCAGAGCATGCATCGTTTTTGGTACGTCGGAACAGCATACAGACAAGCAGTTTTCCCGATAGGAATTGGTTCCGTCGGAAAAATTTAGAACATGTTCTCTTTCTAGGTCCGTCAGAATTTTCAACTTAACAAGTCAGATGCACACGACCGGAATATACGATGAAAAGCTCCCGTTGGACTCTCTGTCGGACATTTCGCTCGTGTGTACGCGGCATAAGGCACAGAAGACACAGGAAGTCCAGATAATCGTTTACAGACAATGTAAGGTTGAGAGCGCTATCGATCAGCCAGTTTATGCTTCCCAGGCACCCCTAGGTTGCGTAACAACACTCGATCTCTGTGTTGTAGATCCTGCACCCTCACCCTGAGATCAAAGTTTTTCTTGTTCCTCTGTTCTCTGGTGGTGGATGCTTCCTCGGCTTTCTCATAGGCCATCTTCAGACCCTTACGGAGCGTGTCGACATACACCCGGCAGGAAGCCTAAGAGGTATGATCTAACAATGTTAGAAACAAAAAAACTAAAAATTGTGTATACCCAAAAGGCTACCTCCTCACAATTATTAATCATATGCAAAAATAGTACATATAAAAACAGCACAGACCATGTAACAAACACTTCCCAGTCCTATCCCTCCCCCACCTCCCTCCCAGAAAACCCTACAAACCCCACCAATTCCGTTACCACCTAGAGCTATGAGCTGCCTCACCGGGATCTCCCCAAGGAGCTGAGAATGTGCGGCTATGCCGCTAACCCCTCTCAGAGATTAAACAAACCCCCGGTGACTACACCTGCAAAGATAGTTACTTCAACAATGGGAATTCATACATCCACCCAAGCGGCTGAGAAGAGAGCACTGCACCTTAAAGCCACTATGGGCGAATGCAGTGCAATCTGCCAAACAGCTGCACCTGGGGGATGGATGTAAAGTCTGATTAATGAAATTGAGCCCCATTGTTAGTCCTGTAACAACACAAAAAAAAAAAAAGACAGCAAGTCCTCATCCAGTCCCGAATCTCAGGTAATGGTAAGTGCCTGTAGGTTGTAGACACACAGAGGCAGCGGGTGCTAAGATGATATCCAGCAATCTGCTACGGTATATATAATTATTGGACACCTCATAAGGAATAAAAGTGATATTCACTGCTTGCTCCTCTTGATTTCAAAGGTGAATGGCACGGAAATAGTCACTACTAGGACATACAGTTGTGCTCATAAGTTTACATACCCTGGCAGAATTTTTTTATTTCTTGGCCATTTTTCAGAGAATATATATGATAACACAAAAACATTTATTTCACTCATGGTTAGTGTTTAGCTGAAGCCATTTATTATCAGTCAACTGTGTTTACTCTTTTTCACCATTTGCCGACCGCCGCATGCTGATGTGCATCCAAAGTTTGGCGGTGGATATCGTTATGGCAACAGCTAGCTGCCATAACCCCAGTATCCCCGTTTTTGTGCGGCGGTCGGCTTTCAGATAAAAGTGGTCTCTGCAGCGGATTCACCGCAAGATCACTTTTATTGGTGGCGATCGCATCTGTCTCCCTGCTGTGCCTGGAGATGAGTGAGGCTAAGATGGCGCCCACTCGTCTCCATGACACTGCTGGGCGGAAGCGACGTCAAAACGTCACTTCCGCCCATACGTCTTAAAGACACATTTTTTTAATGTCATTTTTTTAAATGACTTGTGCTCCCACACAGCCGTACTAGCAGTGTCACGGAGGCGGAGCCTGTGACACTGCTAGTACGGCTGTGTGGGAGCACTGACGGCGCACGGCTAAGTCCGTGATACAGAGCTATCTGCAGCTGATCATTATTGTCCATACGCGATCTTCCAAAGCAGGGGATATGTGAGTACAAATTACCATCTTTAATACTCACACATCTTACTGAGATCATTGCGCAATGGACCTGTCTCTCTTTCTATTTTTTATGGTTTGTGAATGAGTGGAGAATAAGTGGCAATCTCACTGGAAGTGGAGAGGAGCTAAGTGACAGCGATCTTATTATTACTACCACCATTGAAGGCAGAGTTTTGGACACTTCACGTTACAGGCTATCTTTTGCATTTGTTATTAACTCTTTATATGCTCGTTAGCGCAGAGTTGAACGCTATTAGCACCGTATGAAATTATAGGACATTTTTGTTGCTCAAAAAATATTTTTTCACGGATTGTATTCTATTATTTATTATTTATAAATACCTGATTATTGGTGCACAACAGATAGTTTAGGCATAAATTAATTAGCACTGATTGTTATATCACATATCTAGTGCACAGGTTTTTTTGTCTTTTGTTTTTTGTTTTTTTGGGTTTTGGCTAAATGTGGTATCATACTGCACAATTTAAATAGCCATTGTTGAAGAAACTATCTTTGCAGGTGTAGTCACCAGGGGTTTGTTTCATCTCTGTGAGGGGTTAGCGGCATAGTCGCACATTGTCAGCTCCTTGGGGAGATCTCGGTGAGGCAGTTCATAGATCTAGGGGGTGAGGGAATTGGTGGGGTTTGTAGGGTTTTCTGGGAGGGAGGTGGGGGAGGGATAGGACTGGGAAGTGTTCGCTACATAGTCTGTGCCGTTTTTATATGTACTATTAATAAATGTGGGGAGGTAGCCTTTTGGGTGTACATAATTTTTAGCTTTTTAGTTTCTATGGTTATTTGCTGTGTTACACACCCTGCCCCCATGTTGGGCGGCACCATCCATCTATCCTTCTGGTTCCCAGCTTGCTTTTTCTTTTTACTTTTTCTTTGATCCAACGATGTTCCAAAAGCCAAATCTGCTGGTAAACGAGCTTCTCTCCCAAACATTAGTCTGTAGAGGGGGTACCCATTAGGGTAAGCATGAACTACTGCAGTCATATGGTTTCCCCAATGTTGTTTTTTTCAGAGGGAAGTGTTCCCAACACATTCAGCAGGATACGGTTGACATTTTCAGGTTGCTGATCCCCTTGAGTGTGGTAAGGAGTATTTCTGGATTTCTTTATACTTAAAAGTTTGCATAATCTTCTCATTAGTTTGCTCTCAAAGTCCCGACCTTGGTCTGAGTGTAGGTGTTGAGGCAGCCCATAATGAATGAAAAACTTCTCCACTAGGGTTTTTCAGACAGTACTGGCTTGCTGGTCCTGAGTGGGGAAAGTTGGGCATAGCGGGTGAAATGATCTGTCACAACCAGGACATTACTCCATGCACTCAAGTCAGGTTCCAGACATAAGAAATCAATGCACACCAACTCCATTGGTCCTTGACTCTGCAGATGGCCCACTGGGGCTGCCCTGCCTGGTAAAGTCTCTGTGAATGCATCTGATGCAAGAGCGACAGTATCTTTACACCTCAGCTCTCATGGATGGCCAAAAGAATTGATCCCTGACTATCTTGAAGGTTCTGTCCGGGCCTAAGTGACCATGATTATCATGAAGGGCGGTCAACACTTTTATTTGGTGCTTTTCAGGGAGGAACAGTTGACTAATGCCCTCTGGCTCTTCATATGGGCCTCTCTGGTATATGATTCCATCCTCCAATCATATTTGTTCCCATTCTCTATGGACCACTTTGGCTCCCTCAATGGAACTATTCAACAGCATCTGAGGGTCCCGAATGGATAGCGACTTCCTCATAAGATTACCCAATGGGTCTTCCAGTTGGTCCCGCCTCATATTTTCTCTTGTCAACTGGGGCAATTCTTGGCTGCGCACTTGTGTCAAATCACAGTAATATTTGGGCACACCAGCAGGAGTGACTCCTACAGCTTCAGCTCCGATTGCACCTCTGTGCTTATGCTCAACTTCTTGACATACAGCTAACACTCCTTCCAGGGGCAAATGGACCCAACTCTTCTGACCAACATTTAAGGTATGAGGTCTTCGGGAAAGGGCATTGGTGTCTCGATTTCCCACTCCTGGCTGGTATTTCAGACTGAACCGAAATTCAGACAGACAGGGCGGTCAACCACCAATGTCCAGTGGCATCCAGTTTGCCAGTGGTCAGTGGGTAATCAGTGGGTGTCAGAAACCATGAATCAGGCTGAGACAGAAGTACTTGTTTAATAATAAAAGTAAAAAGAACAAACGTAGTCAAAACATAGCCAAAGTTCAGTAACCGAAACGGATAGTCGGCCAAGCCAGGAATCAGGGATCAAAGTTGTGGAACAGCAAGCAGGATCTGTAGCCAGAAGGAATGTCAGCAAAGCCAGTCTTTAAACAGGAACGCAGGAGATAGTTTCTTGTAATGTGACCAAGGCGAAGGCAGAGCTCCTCTGGACTGAATGGCTTAGGTAGGCAGGGCTGATGAGCAGGATCATCAACAGCTGGATAACTGTGGAGAGAGATGGGAGCTGGCAATTAGATGACAGCTGAGTGGCCAGCTCAGAGAAGGAAGGGCTGAGCCCAGCCCTGACAGTAAGTTAAAGGGTTATTATCAAATTAGAAAAAACCCTAGAGGGCTGATGAAGGTCGTCTTTTCTCGGTCATCCGGATGCATGGGTATTTGGTAGTATCCACTCTTCAGATCCAGCACACTGAACCACCTGGCCTCTGACAGGCATTGTAGGGCCTGTTCTATGCGGGGGGTTGTGTATTGATCTGGGATAGTCCTCCAGTTCAAGGTTCGGTAAGCAATACACATCCGGAGGGACCCATTCTTCTTTCTCACTACCACAATTGGGGAAGCATAAGGGCTCTTAGACTCCTTAATCGTCCTTGACTTCTTCAGTTCAGCCAGCTGCTCTCTAAGATCTTCCAGATCACACAAAGGGATTCACCTAGCCCTTTTGCAAAAAGGCTTAACTTCAGTTAGCCGTATTCGATGTTGGGCATTCCTGGCACAGCCCACATCAAAGTCATTTTTGGAGAACATCTTCTCCAATCAGGCTAAGTGGGCTTTAATCTTCTCCTCCCATCCTGAGGGTAGATTTGGGCAATGGACGGTGACCTCTAGATCATTCCCCATCACGAGGGTGGCAACACTCACTTTCCCAATCACTATCCAAAGCTTCAGACTAATCAAGTAATGACCGGTGACGTTCCTCACACTGACAGGGATTCGCCCCCCGCTTCTTAATAATGCCCTAGTGGGTATAACCTCCAGTGCCAATTCTATTTCAACACCCTCTTCTGCTGAATCAACTTCCACCACCACATAAGGGCTCAGCTGGTCTCAGGATAGCTTAACAGTGGCTTTCAAGCATGCCCTCTCACCAAGCTGCAAGACCCTTTTGTGAGTGTCCAATCGCCACAGTCTTCCTACTCCTTCCATGGGGGGCCTTCTTCTCCTGTAACACTCGCTGAAAAGCCTGTTGCAGCTGTGGGTGGATCTTCCTTACTGGGACGCCCTCTAAGGCTAATGGAGTGAGCAGTCTCCTCACAAGATTGGTGTTGGTGCCTATCAACAAAGAATTTTGGCCTGCCCCAGGAGGTCGGGGGCAGACTACAGCCAACGTGTCTAAAGTCTCTGGTTTCCCAGCCAGGGAGGTATCAAAGGTTATCTTGATCAGTATGTATCCATTGTATCAGCATTTCTGGGTCCCTATGCCACAGATCTCTAATTTCTCAAGTTTACATAAAGGGATATGTTTCAAATACTCTTGATAAAAATCTTGGCATAGCAACGTCACTTAGGCTCCAGTATCCAACAGGGCTTGGGTATAGATTCCCTCTACTTGTATCAAGACTATAGGGGAGGGCCCCACTAAGTTCTTTGGCAGATTTCCAACGGGTGACTATATAGTTTGTGCCCTAATCAGTCTCTTTGGAGGTGATGGAGTTGGTCTAACTACTCGCTCAGTAGGGTGTGCATTGATTTCCTGCCCCCGACTTTCCTTCCTTGAGGAAAGGGGAGGGGCAACAGATGGCTTGTGACTCTTTTTCTTCTTAAGTCTTTCCTTTGGTGAGGAGGGGGAAACAGCAGATGACTTGCACCCCTTTTTCTTCTTAGATCTTTCCCTGGCCTTGGAGCTCAGTCTTCCCTCAGGACTCTCAACTAGCTCCTTCACTGAGGTCCCCTGAAGTCTCCCGCCAGTTTTGGGAAGAGTAGCTTCTGTAAGACCTTCAGAATGTCCAGGAGTAATTGGGAGCTGATGCCAGCCTTGGGACATTCGGGCCGAAAGAGTCCAGCCTCCCCATATGCGTAACACCTCTTCTCTCGGCCTTGGGAGAATTTTGACTCCCCTTGGCAAGTCCCTTGTTCTTGGACCTTAGCTTGAGTCTCCATCAATAGCATCAAGGCATGATACATCTGAGTTTGAGCTTGAGCGACCTGAGCCATTAGTTCAGTTGGCCCTAGTTGATTTACTGGCTTACTAGTGTCAGGAATAGCCAGCCCCACCGGTTCAGACTCAGTTCCACTGTCTTCTCCTGAGAAACTCATCTCCACATGAACAGCACGGGCCACCACTTTCTCCCTATTTCCAGTGATAGAGCCCACTTCCCTTGACCTTTTGCTTTTCTCTTCTAATAGAGCCTCTTCTCATACTTCTCTTATCAATTCTGGGTATGTAGGCACTACTTTGGTTCTCTTTAGTAGCAACATTTATACAATCGAGTGATTTGGCCTAGCCCCTTGCAGAACTCGGTCTAGACGAGATTGATCAGCATCTTAGGGATCAATACCCCTCTTGAGGATAATTTGATGCAGCATTCTGTCTACTCGAGATATGTACTCATACAGGCTCTCCCCTTTTTGCTGGTGGGTGTGGTTGAACTTGTACTTCAAGTCTGCGGTAGTTTCAACTGTTCCAAATACAGCATACAGGGCTATGTAGTCCATGGCAACATAAGTTTTCTTCCCCATCCTCAGATTACTAATCACATCAGCTGCCGGGCCTCAAAGACTCTCACTGAGCCGTTGTCTCACAGCCCCTGAAATACTCCATTCTTCCATGGCCTGTGAGCCTAGCTCATCCAAGTTCCAAACTCATCTTCCCCTACAGGAGTCAGTAGCTGCCCTGAGAAAACGTGAGTCTGTGGTAGCTCTGGTTGGCATTTCCGGGACCGTTCTTCACCAAACTATCAACTAACCGACTCATCCGTGTAAAAAGAAAGGAGGAGGGACATTGGCCCCTTGGGAGTCAGCTCCCATCGGTACTGGGCTTTTCTCCTGAGCCCTTGGCGAAGGCTGCCGCTCAGCAGGCTCTTCTCCCACTTTAAGTGGGATCACTCTAGCAATCACTCCTTCGGCTAGACGTACCTCTTCTCTCTGGAAGCACACAGATACCTCGTCTTGCTACTCCAGTAGTACCCTGACTTGATCCAAGTCATATTTGGCTTCTGTGTCTACAATGTAGGCCCTGTGTTCTGGGGCCAGATCTCTCACCCACTTTCTAATCGCTCTCTCAGTGTGTTCACTTCCTAAGATCTCTAGAACAGTGCTTCTCTTCATATGAGCGCCTGATTTCTGCCCCAGGCAGCCACGGCTACCGAAGCAGCCTTCAACACAGGTTGTGGCTCTTGTCTAGGTTGGCTAGGGCCAGCTACAGATGGCATCCTGGACGAGCCCCCAAATGTAGCACGGCCCCCTTGGGGACTGCATGGATTTATCTGTTCATCTGCATTACCATGAGCCTGTAAACATTCCAACCCACCTGATAATCTGGGTTCAGACATCATTTCAGAACCTTTAAGTAATAAGACAACACTCAACGCGTTTATATTCTATTAATGTTTACTGAGATATTTCAGATAAGATATGGTTACGCAAAAGGAGTTAATGGTTCAACTGAGCTTTGAATAACAGCACAAACTCAGCAGAATGATTCCTCAAGAAATGCCAGTTAAGACAGTTGGCAACAGAGTACTAAATGTATGTATATACAATGGAATACCACTTGAGCATAACCTGAAAGGATAAGCAAATTAAACATCAATTCTCACAATACTTCTAGATAAGAACCCAGGCCAGCCTTTTCAACCTTTTATCCTAATGAGGCATAACGCTAAACAAAGATGGTATGAGGGCCCTTTAAGAGAGAAATTACAGAATATCCAATTATATATATTATAGTTATATTATAACTATATCCAATTAAGTTTAGTAAGAGTGGTGGTATATCTTATGATGACTGTAGCTAAAGATGCCTATGTACATTGTTCAAATGGAAATGCAGTGAAGTGTTTCCAAGATAAAGCTGTCTGTACACAGTGTCCCAGTAAAACAACCAAGGAAAGACTTGCAAAAGGTGGGCAATTGTCCTCTCACCAATGACCAGGCCTATTTAACGCCTTGCAGATAGCAACCCCCGGATGGATGTCCTGGCTGGGGACCAGCTCGTGATGATCCCTCAATTGCGAAACATAGAGCATGGGTTGCTGTACGGTTGAGTTAGTGCTGGTCAGATGTCCGATGAGCAGCAGGTCAGGTAGGAATAATGTACACCCACGTGGTAGGCCGCAACCTCACTCTCCCTGCACGGATAGATCCATCATCACGAGGCCCGGGAAGAAAAGAGCCTGGGGGTCCCTGGTTTCTTTTTATAGCTCTTCCCAGCAATCTCCCCGATGGTAGAAAAGATTCCTGCGATATGTAGTCCGGGCGTATAGTCATGCAAGGGAACAGCCAACTGTGGGAACTACAATCCCATAATCCATTTTGATTGGGCTCACAAATATGATGTCAGTTTAATAATCCTGGGCACTAGAGGGATTAAATGATAGACAGACAGGGCAGGGAATAACTGTTTGTTGCAATTGTAGTCCATATTGCTACATGCGAATAATGCACTTCCTGTCCCCGGGTGGCTACTAGGGATGAGCTCAGTAATGTTCAGACCCATCTGAGTGATCCCACCAATCAACTGTCATCTGTACTGTTCCAACCATAAGCAACTGAGACATTCCTCGCCCAGTAGCTGCACATATATCATACAAGGCCTATGTATACATGTGGCTGCTGGGAAGCAAATGCACAGCCGCTTATAATTAGCTACTGTAAGTAAATGAACAACTTCCTGGCGGGAATACTCAGGTGGGTTCAGACTAGGATTCAAACACTAATCCCTAGTGGCTACACTCACTCCTCCACTGTATCTATGGAGGGAGCCATGGCTGAACTTTCAGCATGTTTGCCTTTGTTTATCTCCATTGCTGTATATGGAGGCTTAAGGGATACAGCATGAAGACAACAGTCACAGGTCAGCTCACAGGAAGTCTTAAGGAAAATATCAACAGGTATTTTCTCCACTTACTTAAAATGTACTTCACGTGAACAAAGAAAACAAGCACAGCCACCGCATCTAAGAACTGAAAAGCTGTACTATATTACATGTTGTTTTAGTTATGCTTTAAGAGAGATTTACATGCTGCTTCAGAGGTGTCCTTGGTCCTGAGGAAAGCAATCAGAAGTGTTTTACAGGGAATCTGTCAAAAGAACATCTGTCTCAGAAGCTTCTGATAAAATTTGCTATAATTTGACCGCCACACATTCCATAGCATTACCCCCCCCCCCCCCCCTTCCATGGCAGAGACCCAGTTCACAGTAACTTTGACTAGACTCTGTTTAACTTCCCTGGAAGCAATTTAGGCATACATTTATTTTGTTTGTAATAAGATTACCCATAAATAGGATGTGCAGTTAACCACTGCCTTTATACAGTACGATTCTATGGTAGTCTCCAGGTGCAATTAGCCCATTAAAGTAAATAAATCGCCAAGTGTGTCATTTATTAATTGCCCGCTTACATAGAGAGGGTACCCTAATCTGCTTTGGTGCAAAAGTTGGCTACTCACAATAGAAGTGTACAGCTATATTATTAAAGTTATCCTGCTACACACATACAGTATGTTGGATAAATGGATGTCCCCTGAACCAATCCATAAAAAGTTACAAAGATCTAATATTTGTAGAAATACTGTAATTTTTTATTGATCCCCAACTAATTCTCACAAAGCAATAATGCCCTTTTTAAATATAAATCTGACTGCAGTAACTCTAGTGAGATAACAAGTTTCAATAAAACAAGAAAATACACTATCACATTATTTCCAGGTGGCTAGCATCCACCACAATCTCCACTTTAAGAACAATTAATCTTTAAGGGAGACCTTTTCACTGGGATCTACAGCTCCACTGTGTCACATAAAAAGTACAATTAAGTGTTACGAGAACAAGCTGGTTACTTTGCGGTAAATTTCTGAGGCTGCTGTAATTTTCTAAAGGCAGATTAAAAAAAAAAAACACTGGGATTTTTGCTCTTTTGTTCTACCAAATGAAAACATTATGTGTTAAAAAAAATGATATAAAATGTATGTAAAGTACAGAGCAAGAAATAGTAATGGCATTCTGGCAAAAATGAAAACATTCAGGTGCAGGGCAAAATGCAGTTATGTACAGGGTAAGGTGCAATTGTGTATGTGTATAGTACTATATATATGCTTGCCTGTGAGTGGAGAATCTATTAGATGACACTAAATGTTATTGTTATTTTTCAAAACGAATCAATACACATCCAATACTTATTGGCCCTGTAATCTATTTTTCATTAAATCGATTCTTACCGTGTTTTTCTGCCTTCCTATAATGTCCCCCGTGAGCTCCTGAACCTCTCCTTTTCCCCCCACACTTCAGTTTGTTTAAAAGGAGCAGTGCACGTTGATTGTGGTTGTGCGAACTGCTCTATGTACAAAGTTCAACTGAAGCAGGCCTGTTTTGCTGTGGTGCGTTGTGTAGCTTGTGCTACAGTAGGTAAAAATGCAGTGTAAGCTGTTTAGGAAAAGCAAGGCTGCAGAGGTTTCAGGTGGCCAGAAGAGAGTGTGCAGCTTGCCTATTTGGGCCAGACACAATTTTTGCTGAATAATTTGCAAAGTATGCTTCTCCCTTGAATAAGACTCAGGGTGATAAAGTCTCAGATCATTTTGTAGATCTTAGCCTTAAGAGGTTGGATTTAAGTAAAGCAGAGAAGAGGACAGTGTCCACAGTTCGTTGGCACTTTCTTCATGCTCTCTATACTGAATTACAGAGAAGGGAGAGACAAAAATTAAGGTATTAGACAAAATACCAGCTAGCAGTTGCTTCGGAGTGTGCACATTCAACTGCTAGTGGAGCTGCTGATTTGCAAGAGCAATGTGCAGCCCTCATGACCAAATCAATAAATGCCTTAAAGTGGATGTAAACCTGATTAATGAAATCTGACCTAAGCACATATATCTGTAGTGTTTTCTTATCTCTCTCTAAAGCCGTGCCTTTCTGCTGCTCCATTCTTCTGTTATCAGCATGATAAATTCTGACAAGTTCACGGACAACCGAGGTAAAACCAGCCTGAAATCTGTGTTGGGATGGGTGCTATAAATACATTAGCAGAGAGCTTATCTACAGCTGTGCACATTCCTTTCTTCCTTTCCCTATGTGGAGGGGGGGGGGTGTGCCTTTCCTCCAATCAGCTGTCATACAATGTATGCCAAGAATCCACACCCAGTGCTGAAAAGGAAGAGAGAATTTCTAACATGATGTGCACTTTCTAAAGAATATAGCAAAAAATATCTGAAGACAGCAGATATACTTGTTAAACTTGTGTATGGAGATCTGTTTCATCTCTGTGTATCATCTGAGGCTGTTCAATTCACTGGGTTAATGTGAGGGTTTACATCCACTTTAACCACCTCCCGACCGCTGCATGCCAATGCACGTTGGCAGAATGGCACGGGTGCGCAAAAGGGCGTACCCGTACGTCTTCATAATCCCGTGCTAGTGGGCACGCGCCAGCCGTGTGCCTCAGGAGCCGGTGACCTGCGATCGTGATGAGGAGAGGCAGAACGGGGAAATGCCTATGTAAACAAGGTATTTCCCTGTTCCGCTTAGTGACATGATAGGGATCTACTGCTCCCTGTCATCGTTAGCAGTGATCTCTGGCATGTCCTAGGTAGCCCATCCCCTCACAGATAGAACACGTTGAGGGAACACAGTTAACCCCTTGATTGCCCTCTAGTGTTTAACCCCTTTCCTGCCAGTGACATTTACACAGTAATCAGTGGCTATTTTTAGCTCTGATCGCTGTATAAATGTCAATGGTCCCAAAATAGTCAAAAGTGTCCGATCTGTCTGCCGCAATGTCGCAGTCCTGATAAAAATCGCAGATCACCGCCATTTTGTAGATGCTATAACTTTTGCGCAAACAAATCAATATACACTTATTGCAAATTTTTTTTTACCAAAGATATGTAGAAGAATACATATCGGCCTAAACTGAGGAAGAAATTTGTTTATTTATACATATTTTTTGGGGATATTTATTATAGCAAAAAGTTAAAAATATTGCTTTTTTTCAAAATTGTCTTTTTCTTCTTATAGCGCAAAAAATAAAAAACGCAGAGGTGATCAATTACCACCAAAAGAAAGCTCTATTTGTGGGAAAAAAAGGACGTCAATTTTGTTTGGGAACAACGTCGCACGACCACACAATTGTCAGTTAAAGCGCCGCAGTGGCGAATCCAAAAAATACTCGGGTCATTAAGAGGGTAAAATCTTCCGGAGCTGAAGTTGTTCAGGAAAAGGAAGGGCTGTAAACCTGTTAGTAAAGTCAGGGTATGTGCCATTGTCACACCCAAAACTGGGATTGTGAGGATGTGCTCTCCTCAAATGAAAGGGAGGATGAGGCGATAGAGTTTGATATTTCAGATGATGATCTGCTAGTGGGAAAGAAAAAGTCCAGGGAACCCCTATTGAGTTGGCTCCTACGTTTGTGGGATGAAGGAGCGGACAGTGTTGTTTTGTCAGGCAAGGAATCAGTGGCTATGGTAGTGTTAACCCATGATCCACAATTGTGTCAGGTCATGCGAAAAGCCAGAGAGTTTAGTGTGAATTTTTCACTGTTAGACCTTGTGAGAGACGGAACAGTCCGAGTATAAGCTAATCCTAGTGATCTGAAAAATATCTACTCGTAGAGAACAATAGGAGAGGGTATTTCCTGGTTACGTGAGATGGGTTGTATAACCGTATTAAATACATTTCCAATATGGATGGGTCCAGATATGGAGCCCTTTACATCTGCTCTGCGCTCTAAGCTGATGAAGTCTGCGCCACTTAATCTCAGGGCTCTGTTATTGTCCGTCCTGGGAGGCCAGAGATTAAACAGCAAGATTCATGAAGCCACTAGCCTTTTAAGCCAGTTGGGGGAGCTAGAGGTAACTAAAACAAAACGGTCAAGGCAGTAGATAAGGTCAAAGCCAGACAAGAAGAAAACAAGCAGAAAAGAACAGAGAAAAAAGGGAATGTGGGAGAGAAGACAGGAGATGAAGAGAAAACTAGGCTAGTTATCTCTAGGAAAGAAATGTGGGTGGACATTTAAAGGCAGGAGTACCTAAAGAGGAGATAGATGGGATTTCTACTGCAGAAATGCTATAGTGGTGGAAACATTTAGTGGGGAAAATTGTCAGGGTTAGAAACACTACGCCTAGTGAAGATAACATCAGCCTAGATCTAGAGAAAACAGAACAGACCCCTCCTGTTAGGCCCAAACCAATTCTCAAAACTGCACATGAACCCAAACCCAAATCCCTTTATCCTGGGGAGGAGTTAGAGAGAATCAGAAAAGGGGATTGGGATTGTAACAAACCATACCAGTAGTTCGGACGTGGGTGAAATTGGCTATTGGCAAGTGACCAGGATTTTGGACAAATGTTTTGGTATCAGAGTTAAAATATTCTTTGGATGGATGTACTTCAAGGTCAGTCAGTTCAGACTGAACAGGGTACATTCACATTTGGGTATCCTGATAAAACGTATCTGGTTATTGTGGTGAAAGCTGTGGTCAGAGGTCATGCGAAATGGAACCCTGTCTTTATTCCTCCACTAGAGAAGCCAGTCTGTCTCAAGCAGTACAGACTTTCTGGAGGCCACAAAGAAACTGGGGAGACGATTCAAGAACTGTTGAGAGTACGGATCCTTAGACCTTCTGTAAGTCCTTTCTCGTCTCTGGTGTTCCCAGTAAAGAAACCTGATGGGACATATAGAATGACTGTGGATTACAGAGGTCTAAACAAAGTGGTACCTCTATTGAAGTCAGCTGTACTGGATATGATCTCAATTGTTGAGAAATTTGCTAAAGAGGAAAAAGAATATCATGCTGTGATAGACATAGTTAATGCTTTCTTTAGGATTTTAATAGACCCAGAGAGTCAGGAACAGTATTCCTTTGTGTGGAACGGCTGCCAGCACACTTTCACTGTCCCTCTGCAAGGCTATCTTCATTCTCCAATGATTTGTCATGGACTGATTGCCCGAGATTTAAGTACCCTGAATTTGAAAGTCGATGTGTTTCACTACATCAATGACATCATGCTCTCTGGGCCAAGGGAGATGTAACTGGAGCACTACATCTGCTGATACAACACATGGAGAACAGAGGGTGGGCTATCAACAGAAACAAAGTCCATGGACCTGCCCCAGAGGTGAAATTCCTCGGAATGATGTGGACTGGGCCACAGAGGAAATTTCAGAGACAGTTGTGCAAACTATCCAGGCACTGTCGCCCCTACTACAAAAAAAGGAGGCACAGAAGTTCATTGGAGTTGTGGGATTCTGGAGATCGTTCATCCCACATCTTGGACTGATCCTGTGGCCTATATACAATGTCACCAAAAAAAAGACTCAATTCTCATGGGGGTTCAGAGCAGCAGACCACATTCCTGGCTGTTAAAGAAGTACCATTTCGGCTGGATGTAGTGGAGCAGGATATTACCGTATCTTGGAGTCTGTGGCAGCCAAATGAAAAGAAAAGACAGAGCAATACCTAATGGATTTTGGTCCAAGAAACGGACAGGGGCACAGAAGAGATACACAGCCCTGAGAAGTACCTGTTTTGGGCCTACACAGCACTTCAACATGTGGAGACCATTACAGGAATGGACACAGTCACCATCCATACTGCACTGCCAATAGCAGGATGGGTGAGAGATAATGGACTTACCACTAGAGCAGCTGTAGCCCAGAACCACACACTGATGAAATGGAAGCGGTACATTCAAGAAAGAGGGGGTATTGCAACTGGGGATGTCAGAGACATTTCAAAACAGTTGGCAGGGCTTCTAAATTTTACCAACACTCAGCCAGAAGACATGAAAGATTCAGCATGGTTCACTGATGGTTCAACCATAGTCACCTCGTCTGGACGCCAATGGACAGCAGCAGCCTACAACCCTAGTATAGACACAGTCCTGCAGGAAACTGGAATTAGAGGGTCCAGTCAGTATGCAGAGTTGAAAGCTGTATCGATGACTCTTCAGGAGGATCCTTCTTCCCATGTCACTATCTACACTGACAGCTGGGCGGTCTTTAAACGACTGACAACTTGGAACCACGTGGAAGTCCAATAAATGGATAGCTCATGGAAAAATGGTGTGGGGAGGCAAGAAGTCTGGGACTACATCTGGAAGGAAGCTCACTCCTGCACTGTAAAAGTGGGGCATGTTGACGCACATATGCCCCTGGTCCTAGATTTTGAGAACTATAACAGAGTGGCAGACAAAATTGCCAGGGTGAATGCAGTTGTGCCAATTGATCCTGTCTTGATGAACTTGGCCAACTGGGCCACAAGCAATCTGGACATTTGGGGCAGAAAGCAACATATGAATGAGCACAGCAGAGAGGATTGCCTATATCCATGGAAAACTGTACAGTGTGTGGAGAAGTGTGACAATTGCAATTGCAAAAGTATTAAGAGGGGAGAGAGGCCAGCAGAGATTTGGCAGATTGACTTCATGGGTCCCCTGCCCTGGGGAAACAATGGACCGAAGTATTGTTGCACTACAGTGGACACCTATTCAGGACTTTTGCTTGTTCTTTCTTGCAAACGAGCAGATCAAGCTGCAATTCTTCAACTGCTTCAGAAACTTGTCATTGCTTATGATTGTCCCAAACAAGTCCACAGTGATAACAGATCACACTTCACTGGATCAACAGTACAGCAATGGGCCAAAGACTCTGGAGTGCATTGGTTGTGCCACATCCCATACCATCCACAGGCAGCTGGTTTGATTGAAAGATACAATGGGCTATTGAAGGACCAGATACGCAGACTTACACCCACGCATAGGGGGTGGGATCAGTTCCTCACACAGGCAGTCATGTTGTTAAATTCTAGGCCAATAGCCAAAAGCACACCATATGAGAGGACGGTTGGGGCTGAGGTGCAGATTCAACAGCTGGAGAGGAAAGTTCAGAATTTACATAAGGTTCCTGAAAGAACAAGGCCTAACAGGTACCAAGTTACTACTTCCCATGACATAGAAACCAAGAGTGACGTATCTGAATCTGAAGCCTATCTAAGAATGAGAGGAAAACTGTCAGGAATGATTGAAGTTATATGTGCATTGGCAGATGAGCTTAAGGACAGTGGCTGGGACTCTGACTGGTTAGTGGATACTTTCTTAGCAAGAGTGGAAAGTGAGGCTCTATAACATGAAACCTTCCAAAATAAACAGCAGTGATCTTCTGGGAAATATTGGTATATATCCTCTCCTCCATATTGATGTTCTTTGGAAGGGTCAGAAGTGGATACAGGCAGGTGGCAAAGTGTTGGTCAGAGATCCAGGCAAAAAGCCAGTTGGAGGAGAGATTGTAGCTGAAGGGCTGGGATCTACTGCGTATGTATTATTAGAAGGAATAGATAATCCGCTTTGTTTTCCACTCCACAGGCTGTCTCCGATTTGATCCATAGGAAAATCAGAGAAAAGTGGTTACATGATGGACAGAATGATGGAAGACCTGCAAGAGCTGTGGAGAGCAAGGCCTTTGATGTATTGCAAGCCTGGACTTGTTTCTAAAGAACTTTCTAATGAACTTTGTGTAAAAAACTGAAACACCTCCTCAGTTGCAGAAATATGGGAGGGGGTTGCGTTCAAGGCAAATGAATGTTTAGTATGAGTTGTTAGTAATGAAGGGATTTTGTGTGTGGAGTCTGAGGAAAAAAATCAAGGGCGGAATGTGTTGCGTTTGATAAATATTATGCTTTTATATCTTAAATTTTAGTGCAGGTGTGGAACAATCTGTTTAGTACTTTGTCACAGAACCAAAAAATCAGGTTGTGTTTGAGTGGATGCTTCACAAACTAATGCCTTGGTAAAAATTACACAGGCTGTGCTCAAACAATGGGAACTTAGATACCATTGTTGTATTTTATGTAAATGGGAAGAACCGCGCTAACACAAAAACATATAAGCAGCATATAGTGCGATCACACCAAAATCTAGAGTCCTGTAAAAAGCTGCGCTAAAATTATTAAAAGTTCATATAAATGACATCAAGGGGATTTCTCCAAGTCCTTATTTCAAAGTGAAAACACCACCACCGTGCACTTCTAAGCAGTAGTGACAATCCACCCTAGTAGTAGAGCCTGCTTACCAGATGGCAAGCATAAAAGGGCAAGTGGCTTTAGCCTAGCCAAGGCCTTTTAGCTTGCTGACGCTCCCGATGTTCCTATGGGGGGTAAATCTCCAGGCTCCCTTAGGTTGTCCACATGTCACCATTCAACACGGAAAACCAAACCAACATGTGGACAACCTAAGGGAGCCTGGAGATTTACCCCCCATAGGAACATCGGGAGCGTCAGCAAGCTAAAAGGCCTTGGCTAGGCTAAAGCCACTTGCCCTTTTATGCTTGCCATCTGGTAAGCAGGCTCTACTACTAGGGTGGATTGTCACTACTGCTTAGAAGTGCACGGTGGTGGTGTTTTCACTTTGAAATAAGGACTTGGAGAAATCCCCTTGATGTCATTTATATGAACTTTTAATAATTTTAGCGCAGCTTTTTATAGGACTCTAGATTGTTGTATTTTAGTTGACTGTTGTTCAGTCTATTGTTGTGTAATTTTCATAAACAGATTGAGAACCTGACATATATAACCTATG
Organism: Aquarana catesbeiana; assembly: GCF_042186555.1. Lineage (NCBI taxonomy): Eukaryota > Metazoa > Chordata > Amphibia > Anura > Ranidae > Aquarana > Aquarana catesbeiana. The sequence continues at coordinate 603,243,056 of NC_133325.1, forward strand.
GCATGTATAATACTAAAGTGCTATCTCGATGGAGAATTTGAAAATACCCCACTAATTGAAAACTACAGTTTGAGCAGTCTGTTAAGGTGAACAAGTTGGTAACAGTTGTCAACAAAAGCTTGATAACCTGACATATAAAAGGTGGTCAGGCATAAGCTGAACAGGACTCCATCATGCCTTAGAACCAGGAAAAGTCTGTACCAGCCTCGAAGAAGACGCTTTCGCCTGAGTTTCTTTATTGGTCATCGTGGGACACAGAGCAGGCTGTAAACCATGATTACCTGGATTATGCACCACCTACAGGTGAATGGAAACTGGCAAAATGTCAGGGCACCAATAGCAGGAGGACTCTAGGACCCAGCATCTCCGCCAGAATGTCACATGGGTCTTTATAAGGAAGCCAGTCCTTGGCTGAAGTGCTGTTTGATCTTCAGCTGTTAACAATGTTCCTGTGTTTCCTGTGATTCTTGATTACTGACTCAGCTTGATACAGACCTGTCTCCTGGCCGCCTCCTGACCTGGACCTCAGCTTGTTTAAAAGATCTCCTGTGCCTGCTACCTGTCTTGACCTCAGCTTCCACCTGACCTCGTCTCCTCTGCTAACCACCTGGCACCTTACCTTGGCTTGAACCGACTACCCTCTGTCTCAGTGACCCTAGTTACCTGCTACATCTCACAGGTGCCATCTGCCTGCAGCACATCAGCGGTGTTCTGAATCCTGAGCCTTTTTCTGCAAGCAACTCTGCAGGTAACCTGTGCTACTTTGGGCCTGACTCTTCCAGTCTCACCTCCAGGGGAGTCTGGAACTTAGCTGCAAGGGAAGCCCTCTCTTCATTGGCCTCCAGCATTTTGGTACCTGATACAGAAACAAACGCTCACCCCTCCTATACAGGATGTAGGTCAGTTTTTTTCACTGTCTTGAAGGTGATGGTCGTTGAAGTACAACTCTCCATATGCACATGTTTCATTCCAGGTCGTTACAGAGAAATATCAGCATGGAACAGGAAAGTGGTTGGCCGGATCTATTCCTGTATGTGTACACAGAGATGGATGGTACCCGGCCCCTCTACGATGGAGACAGACAGAAACGGAACCCTGCACACTTTGTACTGGCCAAGGTGCTTCTGGTAGGGTGCTGTACAGGTCCAGGGCAGTGGACCCCAGTGGAATGAGAATAGAGTCCATCGGTGTCCAAGGGGACATAGCCCATCGTGATTAGCGAAGATGGGATCATTATATATTCTAGGAGGATCCTGCAGCATCAAATGGTGAGTGTTTGTGGGGGCCACTTTAAACAGCACTGATTATAGCTTTGATGATGTCCTTCTCACTCTTGGCCTCGAGGAGCAGTGGTAAGGTATTCCCTGTGCACTAGCATTATGAAAGTGTTTCTATAGTGCAGATAGGTTGGGAGAGATGGATTGCTTGTTCCTCTGAGTGTGCCTCTCTGTGCCATGCTCTTGTTTTCTTTTCGGCCAAATACTATGGCGGGCCGGCACACCAGAGGTGTCGCGAGGCGGAGCCAGTGGTCATACTGTGTATGTAAGGAGCTGGTGTTTGCTTTTCCAGAAGCTTCTGGAAGTTGTAGCGGCTTCTGGCATTTGGTGTAGGGCACAGAGCAGACTTCTCAATCTCTCCCTGGCTGACAAAGAGGGGCACCATGTTTGGTCATTCTCTTAGCTGGGAAGGTAGCCTGCTGGAACAGCATGTGGTTTACCAGTGCACTTGGGAAGGGTATCTTTCAGAAAATGGGGAGGGGGAAAGCAGAGCTGGAAAGGAAGTAGGTGTGCTGCCATCAGGTCCGGAGTCATGGTCAAGTCATGGTCTTGCTGTGTTTGCATTGCCCAATAGCGCAGAGGTGACAGGTGCATCAGAGATGCTAAGTCTGTCTGGCATTTGTGGCCACTGCGGGGACATGGACCTTAGCTTATGTCACCAAGGATGACCTGGCTGCGGTGTTTGCAGACTTGGAAGGCAAAATTGCTGGTAAGATCAATTCCATGACACAGGGCAGTAAATAAACAAGAGTGGACCATTTCACCAGACCCCCCTCCAGCAGTGGAGGAGGAGTAGGTGAACATTGAGGAGGAGTTGGTCAGTGTAGAACTTAAAGGAAGATCAATTTGCTCTGAGGACCCTGAGCCCAGCTCAGGGACTCTGTGTCTCAAGCTCAGAGGTTGTTGATGCAAACCCTCTCTCCCTCTGTGGTGGTTTGCTCTGACTTTAGGCTGTCTCTAGCTGAAACATCAGTAGCTAAATACTCTTCCTTGGGGTCTCTGCACCCACTTCAGAGTTCACAAGCTTCTCCCTTGCACCCACTTTTACAGGAAATGTATGCAGAACGGGATCACCCTGATAGGGTGAATAAAAAATGTTCGGAAGGGAGGAAAAATCAGGAGCACCACATCCCAGAAAATATAATAGAACAAAAAGGGGACATTGAGGCCAATTATGGGCCCCAGGGATTTTAACGGTGCTGAGATAAATGAGGTAATGAGCGTATAATAAAATGTTATGTTTTATTTGTCAATATTAAAAAACAGACATGAACCAAAGATAATACAAAAAGCAGAAAGGTAATTCATTGATACAGAAAATAATACCACTTTCTCAACATGTTTCGCTTTCCTAAGCTTCTTCAGGAGATATATTTGTGATATTAGCTATAAAAATAGAAAAATATATATAAGCAATAGATATAAACAATGACTAATTAAAGTCTGCCTGTAAATTCTACAATCATGATAATTTATTCGATATGGTAAACAGAAAATACAAAAATAAAATTAATAAATCTGTATATATAAATAAGCAAATATCATACATCAGAGTGTGTACTAACAGTATGGACTAACACACTGTGCGTATCAAAGTCATTAGGGAAAAAAAAAAATATATATATATATATATATATATATATATATATATATATATATATACACATATTTCTATTCATTCACCACCGCATCATAATTAATTGATAGAGTCTTACCTATTAACAAAGGCAGGACTCAAAAAATGAGTCTGTGCAGTGGCCGATAATGTTCCCTCAGTCCCCAAATCACCATAAATGCATGCAGAGAGAAATAAAATACCTAGAGGTAAATGAAATTCTCTAAAAAGAGAAAGATCAATTACACAAATATCATGGTAGGTGGTATCTGTTTTGATAGAGTCAGACATATGAAAATCAAAAAGAATCCAATAAAATAAAATAAAAATATACCTCTGGTAGAATCAATAAAGGTAACAAAAGGTTACATCTCACGGATGGTAAGAAGCTAAATTGCTGAGTGTGTAAGAGGGCGGTTCTGGGATTGCAGTCACAAGGCAGGCAGCATACAGGGCTGGAACGTCCAAAAACGGCTAATGGATGAAACAGACCTGAAAATATGGCTGCAAACTCTCAAAGAACCTGAAAGTGTAGGTAAATAGAAAAACCTATAGTTTCAATCCAATGGGGTAGATCATTACTGAAAACTGGAAAAAAAAAAAAAAAAGAAAAAAAACTTACTGATAAAGGTTTGTGTAGCAGCGTTGCTAATCAGGAGGGTCCATCTGCCCAGCGCATTGCCAGAGGGAATGACAGAAGGTGGCGGGAGCACGTCCCACTTTTAAAACTCTCCAGCGTGACGACGTCTGACTCATCGTCACGCTGCGGACTGAAAATGACATCTGCGCATGCGCACGCTTACGATGTCTAAAAAGGAAGTGAAACGTCAACGGCGTCAGGCACACAGCGCTGACCCGCGGCCATCTTAAAGTATCCTATGTCCTTACTCTGGCTCTACGGAGGTCCATTAGGCTCAAAAATGAGGTTTGGATTATAGGAATTGATGACATAGGCGAATAGGCGAACGCCCAATGTATCGTGGCTGTCCTATGGTTGACGCTATGCTGAACCCTGAATTTGACATCAGGGAAACCAAAAATGGGAAGAAAAATATTAAAGCATAAATAATGCCATATATAGACAAAGCGCAACGTTAGGTGTCAGTTGAAGGGCAACAAAGCAACCAAAGCATTGATTAAAAATTGAATTGCTAAGTGCCCCGGGTGTCCGTACATGCAAAAGATAAGGAGGGAAGGGGACAGAAGGAAAAATAAAGGCTCATACCACACATAAAATCAAGATATAAAAAAAATATAATAATTAATTACATATGATATATATATATATATATATATATATATATATATATATATATATATATATATATATATATATATATATATATATATATATATATATATATATATATATATATATAAAAAAAACCTATAAAAAGGGTTTGTAACTCAAGGCGTCATTGAGGCCTGGATGTTTCAAGGCATTAAGGGTGACAATCCACTTGGTCTCACGTTGTAACAGGATCTTATCATAATCCCCCCCTCTTTCATTCGGGGGGACATGTTCCAGAGCATAAAAATGCATCTTGTTATCATCAAATTGGTGATGTAAACCCATATGTCGGCTTATGGGGGTTTCCATCTTTTTCTTGTAAACTAAAGAGACATGGTCTCTGATCCGATAAAAAAAGGGACGTTTGGTTTTGCCCACATAGAATGCATTGCATTCGCATAACATAATATAAACCACACCAATGGATTGGCATGTGGCTTGAAAGTTAGGATTATATAGCTAACCATTCGGGAGAATGATGTTGCGAGATGCATAGATATATCTGCAAAAATCACATTTATGGCAGGGTTTAGTACCCTTGTTTTTGGTATGGGTTGTGGATAATGGGGCATAGTGACTATGAACTATATGGTCTCTGATTGAACGGGATCGCCTATATGTAATCTCAGGGTGATTTTTTAAATGTTTGGACACCTTTGGATCCCCCATCAACAAATACCAATGCTTTTGAAGCAATTCACGCATTTGCCGATGTCGTCCGGAAAACGTGGTGATCATTCTTAAACCTGAAGCTGGTTTTTGTTTAATGTGCCCATGAATTAATTGACTGCGGTTGCTTTTTTTGGCACGAAGGTAAGCTCTTTTTAAGCATTTGTTGCTATAACCGCGTGCTTTAAGACGTTCTCTCAGTGCCCTGGCCTCGAATTCGAAATGGATATTCTCACTGCAGTTTCTCCTTAATCTTAAATACTGCCCGTAAGGGACATTATTGATAAGTGGTTGTGGATGGGAGCTGGTAGCATGCAGGAGTGAATTTCCTGCTGATGCTTTACGAAAAAGGGTGGTTCCTATGGTTCTATCCGGATTGATAAAGAGGGTGACATCCAGGAAAGTTAAGATGGACTGGCTAGCTTCCATGGTGAAGGTTAGGTTATAGGGATTAGTTTTCAGACTTTCAAAAAAGCGGGACAAATCTTCTCTACTTCCGGTCCAAATTAGGAATACATCATCAATATACCGTTTCCATATCGGTATATTTTCCACCAGATCTTGCAAGTCTTCCCTAAAAAATAAATTCTGCTCCCACTCCCCCAGGTACAGGACCTGTACCTGGGGGAGTGGGAGCAGAATTTATTTTTTAGGGAAGACTTGCAAGATCTGGTGGAAAATATACCGATATGGAAACGGTATATTGATGATGTATTCCTAATTTGGACCGGAAGTAGAGAAGATTTGTCCCGCTTTTTTGAAAGTCTGAAAACTAATCCCTATAACCTAACCTTCACCATGGAAGCTAGCCAGTCCATCTTAACTTTCCTGGATGTCACCCTCTTTATCAATCCGGATAGAACCATAGGAACCACCCTTTTTCGTAAAGCATCAGCAGGAAATTCACTCCTGCATGCTACCAGCTCCCATCCACAACCACTTATCAATAATGTCCCTTACGGGCAGTATTTAAGATTAAGGAGAAACTGCAGTGAGAATATCCATTTCGAATCCGAGGCCAGGGCACTGAGAGAACGTCTTAAAGCACGCGGTTATAGCAACAAATGCTTAAAAAGAGCTTACCTTCGTGCCAAAAAAAGCAACCGCAGTCAATTAATTCATGGGCACATTAAACAAAAACCAGCTTCAGGTTTAAGAATGATCACCACGTTTTCCGGACAACATCGGCAAATGCGTGAATTGCTTCAAAAGCATTGGTATTTGTTGATGGGGGATCCAAAGGTGTCCAAACATTTAAAAAATCACCCTGAGATTACATATAGGCGATCCCGTTCAATCAGAGACCATATAGTTCATAGTCACTATGCCCCATTATCCACAACCCATACCAAAAACAAGGGTACTAAACCCTGCCATAAATGTGATTTTTGCAGATATATCTATGCATCTCGCAACATCATTCTCCCGAATGGTCAGCTATATAATCCTAACTTTCAAGCCACATGCCAATCCATTGGTGTGGTTTATATTATGTTATGCGAATGCAATGCATTCTATGTGGGCAAAACCAAACGTCCCTTTTTTCATCGGATCAGAGACCATGTCTCTTTAGTTTACAAGAAAAAGATGGAAACCCCCATAAGCCGACATATGGGTTTACATCACCAATTTGATGATAACAAGATGCATTTTTATGCTCTGGAACATGTCCCCCCGAATGAAAGAGGGGGGATTATGATAAGATCCTGTTACAACGTGAGACCAAGTGGATTGTCACCCTTAATGCCTTGAAACATCCAGGCCTCAATGACGCCTTGAGTTACAAACCCTTTTTATAGGTTTTTTTTTATTTTTTATATATATATATATATATATATATATATATATATATATATATATATATATATATATATATCATATGTAATTATTATATTTTTTTATATCTTGATTTTATGTGTGGTATGAGCCTTTATTTTTCCTTCTGTCCCCTTCCCTCCTTATCTTTTGCATGTACAGACACCCGGGGCACTTAGCAATTCAATTTTTAATCAATGTTTTGGTTGCTTTGTTGCCCTTCAACTGACACCTAGCGTTGCGCTTTGTCTATATATGGCATTATTTATGCTTTAATATTTTTCTTCCCATTTTTGGTTTCCCTGATGTCAAATTCAGGGTTCAGCATAGCGTCAACCATAGGACAGCCACGATACATTGGGCGTTCGCCTATTTTCGCCTATGTCATCAATTCCTATAATCCAAACCTCATTTTTGAGCCTAATGGACCTCCGTAGAGCCAGAGTAAGGACATAGGATACTTTAAGATGGCCGCGGGTCAGCGCTGTGTGCCTGACGCCGTTGACGTTTCACTTCCTTTTTAGACATCGTAAGCGTGCGCATGCGCAGATGTCATTTTCAGTCCGCAGCGTGACGTCAGACGTCGTCACGCTGGAGAGTTTTAAAAGCGGGACGTGCTCCCGCCACCTTCTGTCATTCCCTCTGGCAATGCACTGGGCAGATGGACCCTCCTGATTAGCAACGCTGCTACACAAACCTTTATCAGTAAGTTTTTTTTCTTTTTTTTTTTTTTTTTCCAGTTTTCAGTAATGATCTACCCCATTGGATTGAAACTATAGGTTTTTCTATTTACCTACACTTTCAGGTTCTTTGAGAGTTTGCAGCCATATTTTCAGGTCTGTTTCATCCATTAGCCGTTTTTGGACGTTCCAGCCCTGTATGCCGCCTGCCTTGTGACTGCAATCCCAGAACCGCCCTCTTACACACTCAGCAATTTAGCTTCTTACCATCCGTGAGATGTAACCTTTTGTTACCTTTATTGATTCTACCAGAGGTATATTTTTATTTTATTTTATTGGATTCTTTTTGATTTTCATATGTCTGACTCTATCAAAACAGATACCACCTACCATGATATTTGTGTAATTGATCTTTCTCTTTTTAGAGAATTTCATTTACCTCTAGGGATTTTATTTCTCTCTGCATGCATTTATGGTGATTTGGGGACTGAGGGAACATTATCGGCCACTGCACAGACTCATTTTTTGAGTCCTGCCTTTGTTAATAGGTAAGACTCTATCAATTAATTATGATGCGGTGGTGAATGAATAGAAATATGTATATATATATATATTTTTTTTTTTTTTTCCCTAATGACTTTGATACGCACAGTGTGTTAGTCCATACTGTTAGTACACACTCTGATGTATGATATTTGCTTATTTATATATACAGATTTATTAATTTTATTTTTGTATTTTCTATTTACCATATCGAATAAATTATCATGATTGTAGAATTTACAGGCAGACTTTAATTAGTCATTGTTTATATCTATTGCTTATATATATTTTTCTATTTTTATAGCTAATATCACAAATATATCTCCTGAAGAAGCTTAGGAAAGCGAAACATGTTGAGAAAGTGGTATTATTTTCTGTATCAATGAATTACCTTTCTGCTTTTTGTATTATCTTTGGTTCATGTCTGTTTTTTAATATTGACAAATAAAACATAACATTTTATTATACGCTCATTACCTCATTTATCTCAGCACCGTTAAAATCCCTGGGGCCCATAATTGGCCTCAATGTCCCCTTTTTGTTCCACCCTGATAGGGTGTTTGTGCCACCAAAAAGATTTTCTCTTCTCTAACCAATGGAGGAGAAGTTCTTAAAAATAAGTGGAGTATGCCAGCAGAGGATGCAGCCTTTTCCTGCCTCAGTGAGAAATTTACTTGCCTGGTGGATAATGTCCAGGTCTTCAAGGACCCGACTGACAAGAGACAGGAATTCCTGTTGAAAGCTTCTTTTGCCTTGGCAGCCTCTGCTATGCAACCCGTGATGGAAGCTATTGGCATGTGGAGGTGGACATTAGTGAGGGATTCAATGAATTGCCTCAGGCCTTGTACAATGTGGTAGATGCATTAAAGGGCACTATCCAACAGATTTTTTGTTTGGCTCTGGTGTCTAGGGATAATGGTTGCCACATTTGAGCCCGTTCCATATGCACACAGGTTCATTCCAGGCCATTGCAGAGAAATATCGGCATGGAACAGGAGGATGCCATCCTTGGACTGCCGAATGTCCCTAGTTCCCAGAATGCTTTGGGCATTAAAATGGCAGATGTTTCCACAAAATCTGGAGAAGTAGTCATTTCTGCCAGTGGTTAGGAAAGTAGTGACTACTGATGCTGGTCTGTCAGTCTGAGGAGCCATTTTTCAGTGCAGGAGACGTGGTCTCCTCAGGAAAGGATTTTGCCCATCCACATTCTGAAGCTTCGGGCAGTTCAACTTGCACTGGTTTACTTGATGGGTCAACTGCGAGGGCTTGCAATCAGAGTTCAAAGGGTCAATGCCATGGCAGTGGCATATATCAATCATTAGGGTGGCATCAGGAATCGGGTCGAGTTCGGCCCCGTCTGCACTACATATCTCAGGGGTAGAGAACTGTCAGGCGGACTTTCTCAGTCGCCAATGATTGGTTCCAGGGGAATGGTCTCTACATCTGGAGGTATTCAGTGCAATTAGTCAATGTTGGGGCACATCAGATGTTTGTTTCTAGGAAAGGGATCTGCAGGCAATAGGATTGGCCGCCCTATTAACACTGTGGGATCAGTTCCCTATAATCTATGCCTTCCCTCTAGTTCATCTTCTTCTATGGCTGTTCTGCAGGATCTGAGAGGAGAACATGGTGGTAGTTTTAGTCGCACCAGCTTGACATGGTATACCCAACCTCGTGAACTTGGCAGTGGATGGCCCTTGGACACTTCTGATCCAGCTAGACCTGTTTCAGGAGCCAATATTGCATCCTGTTTTACAATCGCTGAGTTTGACAGCCTGGGTAGTGAAACCCAGGTGCTAAAAGATCAAGGAGTTTCTGGTGCAATCATACCTACATTTCTAAAGGCTTGGAAACCTTCCTCCAAAAAAAAATATCATAGGACTTGGAGGTCTCCTGTGTCCTGGTGTGAAGCCTGGAAGTTGGATCCTCAAAAATACATGATTGATTACATTTTGGCTTTCCTCCAACTGGGGGTGGAAATTAATTTGGCCTTAAGTACCTTTAGATACCCAGATATCGGTCTTTCATTCATTAGTAGATACTTTTGTTCGGGGGTAACCCATATGGCTCTGCTTGTGTCTGATGTGTCCATGGGACTTGAATCTGGTCTTGTCTGTCCTGCAGAAACCACCTTTTGAACCAATTTGTGAGATTATGTTAGTCCTATTGACCTAGAAGCATTTTTTTTTTGCAATCACTTCTGCAAGGAGAGTGTCTGAATTGATGGCTCTTTCCTGTAAAGAGAAATTTTTAGCTCTCCATCAGGAGAAGATGGTGCTGTGTCCTCATCTGCTTTCCTGCCAAAGGTGGTTTCAAGCTTTCATTTGAATCAGGACATTGTTTTACCCTAATTCACAGGGAAAGAAAGCTCTGCACACATTGGACATGGTTCGGTCTGTCAAGGTTTATTTGAAGATGTCTGCAGCTGTCAGGCAGTCCAAAACATTATTCATCCTTCCTAGGAAGGGTCAGGCAGCTTCTAGGTCAGTAACTTTGCAGTGGATTCTTCAGCTTATTACCCAAGCCTATGTCTTAAAGGGTTAGGCTTTCCAAGTGAAGACTCATTCTACTTGGAGTGTCGGGGTCTCTTGTGCTACCTGTCATCAGGTGTCAGTGACTCTGGTCTGCAAGGTTGTAACCTGGTCTTCGCTACATGCCCTTACAAGGTTTTACCAGGAGCATGTAAGTGCTTACAAGGATACTGGTTTTGGTCGCAGTGTATTATAGGCTGCAGAGTTGTTTCCTTGAACCTGACAGTGGCTACTGTGTTTCCTTCACCTCATGTTCATTGCTGTTGGACATCCCAGGTAGTCATGATTTATAGCCTGTTCAGTGTCCTCTGATGTATGATAAAGAAAACTGGATTTTACCTGTAAAAATCCATTTCCTGGAGTACATCATGGGACAGAGATCCAGCCCCCCACCCCCTCCCACCCCTTTCTTGAGGTTATTCGCTTGTTACAGAACTAAGGCTCTTCCTGTTTGGGAGGGGTTATATAGGGGGGAGGACTTCCTGTCTGTTTCTGCCAGTGTCCATTCACCTATATATGGCATTAAACCCAGCCTCCAATCCCAGATGATGCCTTCTAGGGAAACGTGTTGGGCAGAGCTAGTGGTGTGACGTCACCACGCACGGAGTGATATACAATCACTGCAGCCATGTTCATTGGGAATAGTGTTAGCCTCTATATCAGTTTTACTCTGTAAGTGCAATACTTTTTTTTAAATAAATGTTTTAAGCAGTATAGCATTTTGAGCTGTCCTCATTATTTGTAATACGCATGTATTTGTGGGAGTCGGAAGGTGAAATACACCAAGATATCTAGAAAGTGTTCAGGAGTAAGTTGTGGTTCTCTAAAGGGGAATATTCCTAAGCGCTTACGATGTTTTTTTGTGGGATCTTATGGTATGGTAAGCAGCCTGTTTGCCCTTACAAGCACGGGTGGTGACACAGAAGCATTTTATTTAAAGTTGTTTTCAGCACAAGAGCACTTTTCTTACACCTGGATGGACTTTGCTCTGACTTTAATTTTTTTATTTTCATGTATGAATTATTGATCATTTAATACGGTTATTCATTTTGTGGTTCTTTGCATTCTGCACTTTACAAGAAAGTATTAATATATACATTTTTTGCACATCACTTGCACTTTATTATGCACATTTTTGCACATCATTTTGCACTTTGAAAATTTGTTATTTGATATGGTAGTGTATATTTAATATGGTAGGATATCAATGAATATCATGTGATTTTTGTACATTCACTCAATGTTTTTTGAGCACACTATTATCATGTCTATATAACCCAGGTAGTCATGATTTAGAGCCTACACTGTGTCCCCTCTTTTCTGTCACTTTACATATACTCAAAAATAAACAAAAAAAGAAAAACTTACCATAACATAAGCAACGCTGTCGAAGAAAGCAGCAACAGCCAGACTGAGTATCATTTTCTATAAAAAAAAGAGAGTAAATGTTACATATAGCACAGTCATTACATTATAGATGTTTCAATATGCACACAGACAACAGTGACATCAAAAGCAAAATAACAATGTAGAAGGCATGAGCAAGCTAGTTATCAGACAGAATGATCTTTTTCAAGCCATATTTCCTATTATGAACTTGAAATTAAAGTTTTTAAAAAAAAAAATAATGCTGCTTATAATAAACATGTATGACTAGATTTTTTATTTTTCACACAGGCAACACAGAGAAGGTTTTGCCTTAGTCATTAAATTCCAGATCTCTTCAGAGCCAGGGAAAGCTCACTAATTAGAGATTGGACAATTAGTTAATATGCTCATAGTCAAAAATAGAGCAGCAACATGGGTGATTAATGAGGAACAAGGGATAAAGCAGACTCACTTTATAAATCCAATATATTCAAATTTATGGAAAGGTTGGAGAACACGCATGCAATTTCATCCTGCAATTACAACAATGATTACATGTAATCAAATTCATTCCTTTAAGTGATGTATCTTAAATCCCTAGACTTTAGAGGAGGAACTTCTGCAAGTTCCTTTAGCTAGGAAAAAAAATTACGTAAATGACAGTTCCTGAATCGTAATTACAGGCAAACTATATCTTGCTCAATATAAAATGGTGTTGGTCTTACACTATGTGGTTTTTAAACCAACCACAGAAGATCTGTGGAGTGGCAAGCAATCCTTTGAAGTGAAGTGTAGACTATGCCCCCCACCCCAAAGAGATTGGGAGCTATGCAGATGAATTTGCTCTATTTACTAGGAACCCACAGGAATCATTTCCTCATCAAATTCAGCCCAATCTACATAAAATCCTGGTACTGGTGAATCAACCAGTTTTACACTACATTTAAAGCGGTCATAAAGGTTAAAACATTTTTAACGCTCCCCACCCTCCCCCCACCAGAATACTTGGATCAGCGCTGATCGGAAGTTGGTCGCCTGCTGGTTTTCCAGCATGCACGTCCGACAGACCGACATACACACGGGGCAGAATGTTGGCCTTTTTGATTTGAACCAGAAAATGTCTCCCGACATTCTGCCCATGTGTACGGGGCTTTAGGATGATCATACACACACCGGGGTGAGACCTGTGTCCCTATACAGTATCTCATAAAAGTGAGTACACCCCTCACATTTTTGTAAATATTTTATTCTATCTTTTCATGTGACAACACTGAAGAAATGACACTTTCTACAATGTAAAGTAGTGAGTGTACAGCTTGTATAACAGTGTAAATTTGCTGTCCCCTCAAAATAACTCAACACACAGCCATTATTGTCTAAACCGCTGGCAAGAAAAGTGAGTACACCACTAAGTGAAAATGTCCAAATTGGACCCAAGTTTCAATATTTTGTGTGGCCACCATTATTTTCCAGCACGGTCTTAACCCTCTTGGGCATGGAGTTCACCAGAGCTTCACAGGTTGCCACTGGAGTCCTCTTCCACACCTCCATGATGACATCACAGAGCTGGTGGATGTTAGAGACCTAGCGCTCCTCCACTGTGAGGATGCCCAACAGATGCTCAATAGGGTTTAGGTCTTGAGACATGCTTGGCCAGTCCATCACCTTTACCCTCAGCTTCTTTAGCAAGGCAGTGGTCTTCTTGGAGGTGTGTTTGGAGCCATTATCATGTTAGAATACTGTCCTGCAGCCCAGTGTCCGAAGGGAGGGGATCATGCTCTGCTTGAGTCTGTCACAGTACACGTTGGCATTCATGGTTCCCTCAATGAACTGTAGCTCCCCAGTGCCGGCAGCACTCATGCAGCCCCAGAACATGACACTCCCACCACCATGCTTGACTGTAGACAAGACACACTTGTCTTTGTACGCCTCACCTGATTGCCGCCACACACGGTTGACACCATCTGAACCAAATACGCTTATCTTGGTCTCATCAGACCACAGGACATGGTTCCGGTAATCCATGTCCTTAGTCTGCTTGTCTTCAGCAAACTGTTTGTGGGCTTTCTTGTGCATTGTCTTAAGAGGCTTCCTTCTGGGACGACAGCCATGCAGACCAACTTGATGCAGTGTGCGACGTATGGTCTGAGCACTCACAGGCTGACCCCCTACCCCTTCAACCTCTGCAGCAATGCTGGCAGCACTCATACATCTATTTCCCAAAGACAAGCTCTGGATATGACGCTGAGCATGTGCACTCAACTTCTTTGGTCGACCACGGCAAGGCCTGTTCTGAGTGGAACCTGTCCTGTTAAACCGCTGTATGGCCTTGACCACCATGCTGCAGCTCAGTTTCAGGGTCTTGGCCATCTTCTTATAGCTTAGGCCATCTTTATGTAGAGCAACAATTCTTTTTTCAGCTCCTCAGAGAATTCTTTGTCATGAGGTGCCATGTTGTACTTCCAGTGACCAGTATGAGAGAGTGAGAGTGATAACACCAAATTTAACACACCTGCTCCATATTCATATCTGAGACCTTGTAACACTAACGTAAATGTAAACTAATATTCCGCGCTTAGGACAGACACCAATACGAACTGCAGCCCCCCCCCAAAAAATGAAAACACCTAAGTGAAGTCCAAATGATATAAACTAAGAAAGGGGGATTGGCGCTGTTCACTATTCAAATCATCATACCTTATCTCACTACAAAGGAATGTGTGTGTAACCAATCTGAGTGAAAAAGTAATATTTATGATAAAAAGAAGCTAAAAAATTAATTAATTGCGTGTAATCACAAATGTCAGATATCCAAATCCCCCAAAACAATTATTTTATAAAAAATGGTGAAAATTACCATAAGTATGGCTGAAAACACTAATAAACATAAGGACTATTCATATTAAATAAAAATAATTGCAAATGAAGAATGCATAAAAAGCACCCTAAAAACCAATAAATAGTAAACAATCCAAATGTGTTGTACAAATGTGTGTATATAAGATTTAAATCGTGATTGTACAAAAAGTGAAACACTGGTGAGAAAAATGAAAAATTCTGATAAAAATAGTGTAAAAAATAGTATAAAAAATATGTGATAGTTATCCGTGCAAACAGAAACTACAAAAGTTAATAAATATATCCAGAAATTGTCCCATGTGTAAAAGATCCTTGTGCAAAAAATCTGATGTGTATCCAAGCGATTCCGGATAGGTCTGCTGTGGTTGGTGTAAACCGTCTTATGTGTAACCCCCTCTTGTGCCCCCACTCACCGGAGCGCCCAACCCCTAAAGGGGTAATGGGCATATAAATGTAAATCCGGTGGCCAGAAATCCAAACGATCGATGTCCCCCTCACTGACTCCTTCCCAATTGTGTCACCGCTGTATTCACTTAGACCAGTTCCTACAGCCTCACAAATGAGCAGCAATTTGTGAGGCTGTTGGAACTGGTCTAAGTGAATACAGCGGTGACACAATTGGATTTGTTTGGATTTCTGGCCACCGGATTTACATTTATATGCCCATTACCCCTGCAAGGGTTGGGCGCTCCGGTGAGTGGGGGCACAAGAGGGGGTTACACATAAGACGGTTTACACCAACCACAGCAGACCTATCCGGAATTGCTTGGATACACATCAGATTTTTTGCACAAGGATCTTTTACACATGGGACAATTTCTGGATATATTTATTAACTTTTGTAGTTTCTGTTTGCACAGATAACCATCACATATTTTTTATACTATTTTTTACACTATTTTTTATCAGAATTTTTCATTTTTCTCACCAGTGTTTCACTTTTTGTACAATCACGATTTAAATCTTACATACACACATTTGTACAACACATTTGGATTGTTTACTATTTATTGGTTTTTCGGGTGCTTTTTATGCATTCTTCATTTGCAATTATTTTTATTTAATATGAATAGCCCTTATATTTATTAGTGTTTTCAGCCATACTTATGGTAATTTTCACCATTTTTTATAAAATAATTGTTTTGGGGGGATTTGGATATCTGACATTCATGTTTTTGTGATTACACGCAATTAATTAATTTTTTAGCTTCTTTTTATCATAAATATTACTTTTTCACTCAGATTGGTTACACACACATTCCTTTGTAGTGAGATAAGGTATGATGATTTGACTAATGAACAGCGCCAATCCCCCTTTCTTAGTTTATAGCTTGTAACACTAACGAGTCACAAGAATCCGGGGAGGGAAAATGGCTAATTGGGCCCAATTTGGAAATTTTCACTTACGGGTGTACTCACTTTTGTTGCCAGTGGTTTAGACATTAATGGCTGTGTCTTGTGTTATTTTGAGGGCCAGCAAATTTACACTGTTATACAAGCTGTACACTCACTACTTTACATTGTGGCAAAGTGTCATTTCTTCAGTGTTGTCACTTGAAAAGATATAATAAAATATTTAAAATAATGTGAGGGGTGTACTCACTTTTGTGAGATACTGTATTTCCACAATCGTCCACAAGTGACATAGGAACTGAAGAATTCTGGAACATTGGGATGTCCCAAAGCACAGTCCCTCTGAGGGGAGGGCAACACAACATTAACAACCCAGAAAAAAACAACAGGGAAACAAAACACTGGGCATGCCTGCAGCTTAAACAGCTGCTTACAGGACCCTGCATCACGGCTTGCATCTGAACATGCCTTAACATTCACCTGGTAAAATGTAGAACAGAAAACCAGGTGATGGCCTTAAAAATCTGAGACAGGTGCATGCTGCCAATAAGCCTTTATCAAAAGATAAAGCAATTAACTCAAACATGTCTACCATATCTAGTATTATGAGATGTTGATGTTGGTCCAGCCTGGATTGTACAAAGGTCAGCATTCATCCCACAAAGTATTTTCTGGGATGAAATCCCTTTGGCTTGCACCAGGCAAAGTAAGCCTTCCATGTTGTTGTAAACTTTATGTGACATGGATTTCCTAGCTTTAATCATTTCACTGCCAGTGATGTGTGTCAAGCGTTGGCAGCAGCAGGGCATTTTACACACACTCCTGGCTGCCTGTAAATCTGACAAGCAAACTGTCAGCTGTAAGGTGGAAGTGATCGGGCAGCTGTACAGCTGCCTAATTACTTCCACAGATTCCCTGGAAGTGTAGCCTCTATTATCCCTATTGAGGGTGTCGGTGGGTAGAGGTCAAGAAGACCAGCGAATATCCATTCACTGATCCCCCCATAGCTAGAGTGCAAACAGAAGCAACGTGCATTTTATTACTTCTGGATTCAGCTGTCACTTTCCCAAGCCTCAGTGGAAGGCAGGTGAACATCAGGGATTGACTAGCATCCTGATGTCCCATTAAAGAGACCCCGTTGAAACAAAATGCTATCACAAAGTTCAGTAAAAAAATTTAAAAAATACAGAAAACATGAAAGTTATACCCCAGCACTGAAACCCCCTACCCCCCAAAAAAATCAATTTGATCACTCCATGTACGCACACATATGAACATAAAGACACATGTAGAGGGTGTATAAGTACAAAAACGTTGATTGTGCTACACATTACAAATTGCCTTGAACATCAGAGTAAGATGTTCAAGGCAATTTGTAATGTGTAGCACAATCAACGTTTTTGTACTTATACACCCTCTACATGTGTGTTTATGTTCATATGTGTGCGTACATGGAGTGATCAAATTGAACATCAGAGTAAGAGCAATAACTCTAGGGCCATTTTTCACAGTTAAACTCTAAACTGATGTCCTGTAGGACATGCAACATGCAAATTGTTTGGAGCTACAGAATGATAATTGCGAGATAAACCTCTGCTGATTACCAAGCTCGCTGCACTCCTCTCAGTTTGTCCAGGACACCTCCCTAGCTCATCAGGCTGGCATGCATTGTGAGGATCTTCCAAGCCAGTAAAATATAGATTTGTCAGGTTCCTGGGCTGGGTTGGTGAGGCACCAGGTCAGACACAGCCTTGTCCTGGGACTCAGGCGCACTGGTAGGTCTCACACAGCCAGAATGTTTAGTTGCACTGATCTGGAGTGGAAATTGAAAAATGGGAATGCCTGGAAGGAGGCTATCATCAGACTCAAAACTCTCATGCAAAGGCTTAGATGGCTTCTGGACTGTATGGTCTGGTTCTATGAGCAAAGAGACTGGAGTTTCTCTTGATGAGGGAAAATTCTGGACTAAGCCACATGCAGGTTAAGACCCAAATATTCCAAGTAATGAGTTTGTTCCAGTGATGGCTTTTGACAGTTCAGGATCCATCTGAACATTTGCAGGGTTTGACCAGTTCAAATGACATTGTTTGACAAGGTCTTTGCTGTCTGTTCTCTAAGTAAGAGATTGTTTAGGTATCCCTCTATGGGAATGCCCTGTGAGCGTAACAAGGCTAGCATTGGTGCCTGGTGAAAACTCTGGGTGTGCAAAATAACCCGAAATGAGGAGCAAGAAACTGGTAGTGCTGTGTTTACAGCAAAACAAATAAAATGTTAATGTGCTGGAAACATGGGGACGTGCAAGTAGGGATGAGCCCTATGTTCGAGTTGAACGTAACTTCGTCTGGAACATCGGGTGTTCGCCCGTTCTGTGAATACCGATAATAAAGGGGCATTCACGGTAAATTTGAGTGCCGTGGAATGCCCCATAATGCACTGCGAGATCGCAGTGCATTGATGTCTGATGACTGGCCAAAGCATGCATCTGACCTTCAAGCTTTGGCCAATCACAAAGCGCTCTGCCTTGAGAGCCATGATTTGCCAAAGGCAGGATGCCTTTAGTCAATCATGGCTCAGGGGCTAAGTCCATGCTCAACACTTTATAAGGCTGCTTACACGGCGGCCGTATATAGTGTTATGAATGAGAGAAGTTAGCTAGAGGCAGGTTAGTATAAGTGTATATATATATATATATATATATATATATATATATATATATATATATATATTTTATATTATATACAGTGTAGTCAAAGTAATGTAGAATATATATACAGTGCAGGCAGTGTATATTATATATATATATATACACACACACACACACACACACACACACACACACACACACACACAGTATCTCACAAAAGTGAGTACACCCCTCACATTTTTGTAAATATTTTATTATATCTTTTCATGTGACAACACTGAAGAAATTACACTTCACTACAATGTAAAATAGTGAGTGTACAGTATAAATTTGCTGGCCCCTCAAAATAACTCAACACAGCCATTAATGTCTAAATCGCTGGCAACAAAAGTGAGTACACCCCTAAGTGAAAATGTCCAAATTGGGACCAATTAGCCATTACAAAGTTACAAAGTCTCAGGTGTGAATGGGGAGCAGGTGTGTTAAACTTGGAGTTATCGCTCTCACTCTCTCATGCTGGTCACTGGAAGTTCAACATGAGAAGGAAGCGTCACCAGCACACCAGGATCTCCTAAATTGGGTCCAAAATTTTAATCACATAGTATCAAAAAAATAAATAGAAGCGACGTTTCGGAGCCTCGCAATACCCCTTCATCAGGCACATGCCTGATGAAGGGGTCCTGTGTGGCTCCGAAACGTTGCTTTTATATATATATATTTTTTTTTATACTAAGCCAATTTTGGAGATCCTGGTGTGCTGGTGACACTTCCTTCTCATGATTGCAGTCGGTTCCAGCCGTTGGTCATTTAAACACACAATTTAACACAATTTAAGGAACGTATGCGTTGGGAGTATTGCATTGGAAGTTCAACATGGCACCTCATGGCAAAAAAGTCTGAGGATCTGAAAAAAACAATTGTTGCACTTGTGGAGATGCGACCCCATGTCACAGGTGCATATGAGAAGTGTATGCCTGATTTTGGTAGGCTTGCTAATTGTACACCTGTTTGCTGGCTTCATAATCATCCCAGGAATAGAGGTCAGTGCTCATCCATAGAGACAGCTCCGCCCGATCGACAAGAGTTCTGGCCTAGGAGTCAGGAGGGAGCCAGTGCAGCACGAAGCTGCAAGCACAGAGGTGCTGAACGTCAGGTCTGGGGAAGATAGACCAAGGTCTAAGGTGTAAGGCCTGAGCAAGAGTTCTGAGTTTTTAGCTAGAAAGGCTGAATGCTGTTTGTTCTGAAGCAGGACTGTAATGCTGAATACCCCTGTGAGGGAATCTGCTGTTTATTTTTTAACTTTGTTTCTTTTGAATAAAAATGGGCTGCCATGCCCTTGAAAATGCAGTCGGGACTGACACGATTTCTTCAATTCGCATGCATCACTAGAGCTTAATCACCCTGGATTGTCACACACTACATAATGAAGGCCTAGGCTATAGGAAGATTGGCAAGACCCTGAAACTGAGCTAGAGCATGGTGGCTAAGACCATACAGCAGCTTAACAGACAGGTTCCACTCAGAACAGGCCTCGCCATAGTTGACCAAAGTAGTTGAGTGCACATGCTCAGCGTCATACCCAGAGGTGGTCTTTTGAAAATAGACGTATGAGTGTTGCCAGCATTGCTGCAGAGGTTGTAGGGGTGGGGGGTCAGCCTGTCAGTGCTCAAACCATACACCGCACACTGCATCAAATTGGTCTGCATGGCTATCATCCCAGAAGGAAGCCTCTTTTAAATATGATGCACAAGGAAGCCCACAAACAGTTTGCTGAAAACAAGCAGACTAAGGACATGGATTACTACAACCATGTCCTGTGGTCTGATGAGACCAAGATAAACTTATTTGGGGCCACCATTTGGTTCAGATGGTATCAAGCATGTGTGGCGGCAACCAGGTGAGGAGTACAAAGACAAGTGTGTCTTGCCTACAGTCAAGCATGGTGGTGGGAGTGTCATGGTCTGGGCCTGCATGAGTGCTGCCGGCAATGGGGAGCTACAGTTCATTGAGGGAACCATGAATGCCAACATGTACGGTGACATACCGAAGCAGAGCATGATGCCCTCCCTTCAGAGACTGGACCGCAGGGCAGTATTTCAACATAACGACCCAAAACACACCTCCAAGACGACCACTGCCTTGCTAAAGAAGCTGAGGGTAAAGATGATGGACTGGCCAAGCATGTCTCCAGACCTAAACCCTATTGAGCATCTGTGGGGCATCCTCAAATGGAAGGTGAAGGAGCGCAAGGTCTCTAACATCCACCAGCTCCATGATGTTGTCATGAAGGAGTTGAAGCAGACTCCAGTGGCAACCTGTGAAGCTCTGGTGAACTCCATGCCCAAGAGGGTTAAGGCTGTGTTGGAAAATAATGGTGGCCACACAAAATATTGACACTTTGGGCCCAATTTGAAAATTTTTGTTTAGGGGTGTACTCACTTTTGTTGCCAGCGGTTTAGACATTAATGGCGCTGTGATGAGATATTTTGAGGAGGCAGCACATTTACACTGTTATACAATCTGTACACTCACTACTTTACATTTCTTCAGTGTTGTCACATGAAACAGTATAATAAAATATTTACAAAAATGGGAGGGGTGTATCCACTTTTGTGAGATACTGTGTATACCATGTAGTGTATATGTATATATATATATATATATGTATATATATATATATATATATATATATATATATATATATATATATATATATATATATATATATATATACACACACATACATATATACACACACACACACATACACACACCACACATACAGTGCAGTCCGTGTAGAGTATATAATACAGTGTATTGAAGTGGTTAAGGGGAGCCCTATGGCAGTTAAGAAAAAATGGCCCCCAGATCCCCCCCCCATGTGAATGGGTAGGGGGATCCCCCTACCTATTCACCAAAAAAAGTGTCAAAAAGTAAAAACCACAATACACAGATTTTGACAATTCTTTTATTAAAAAAAAAAAAAAAAAAAAAGTGTCCCGCGATGTCCATCCATCTTCAATCACGCCGCCTGACAGATCCGAAAATTGGAAAAATAAAAAAGCTCCACCTCGATGGGAGGCGTCCTGCCGACTGCTGTCTCTTGGCTGTGACAGCTGTTATATAGGCAAGGGCGGGGCAAGCCAGTGACGTAACCGAGTGACTCCACCCCTTTTGACAACATGTGCCGTCAGAGGGGGGCGAGGTCATCTGGTTATATCAGCCCTTGCCTATATAACAGTTGTTACAGCGAAAAGACAGCAGTTGCCGGGAGGCGGAATATTTTGGGTTTTTTCCCCTATTTTTCGGTTCTGTTGGGCGGCATGATTGACGATGAATGGGCATTGCGGGACACTTTTTTTTAAATAAAGGAATTGTCTTTTGTGGATTTTACTTTTTTGACCCTTTTTGGTGAATGGGTATTTGTACCCCATACTGATTCACATAGGGGGGCAGGATCTGGGGGCTTCCAGATTCTGATAAGCCCCCCTGCCCGCAGACCCCCACAACCAATGGCCAGAGTTGTGGGGACGAGGCCCTTGTCCCCATCAACATGGGGACAAGGTGCTTTGGGGGGATATTTCATTTTTTATTGTTTCACTTTAAGCATTATTAACCACTTCTGGACCGGCTCACGCCGATATATGTCGGCACTTTGAAGAGGGATATCGTTGTTATGGCAGCAGCTAGCTGTCATAACCCCGGTATCCTCTTCTTCAGTGAGCGGTCCGGTTTCAGATAAAAGTGGTCTCTGTGGCGGATTTGCCGCAAGATCACTTTTATCGGTGGTGGAAGAGGGCCCCCCGCATATGAAAACGGTGTTTAAACCACACATGTGACGAATTGCCGCGATTGTTAAAGCGAGAACAATAATTTTAGCACTAGACCTCCTCTGTAACTCAAAACATGCAACCTGCAAACGCCTATGGAGATTTTTAAGGGTAAAAGTTTGTTGCCGTTCCACGAGCGGGTGCAATTTTGAAGCGGGACATATTGGGTATCAATTAAGTCGGCGTAACATCATCTTTTACAATAAAAAATAATTGGGCTAACTTTACTATTGTCTTATTTTTTAATTCAAAAAAGTGTATTTTTACAAAAAAAGTACGCTTGTAAGACCGCTGCGCAAATACGGTGTGACAGGAAATACTGCAACAACCGCCATTTTATTCTCTAGGGTGTTAGCACTCACAAACATTATATATTGTTTTTTTTTTTTCTAAGTAATTTTCTAGCAAAAAAATTATTTTAACTTGTAAACACCAAATCTCAGAAAGAGGCTGTCAGGAGAATAATCCTTCCAGTCGCTTCAGCCGTGTTCTTGCACGCGTGCATGGCGGAACGGCGCTCTGGCGCACGCGCTTTTGTGGCCCAGCACTCATGCGCACGCACATGCGCGCTGGCGCATGCTCAACGTGACCCTTGGGGCTGGCCTACAAAAGTTGCTCTTGTGCTCAGACAAATTGCTGGTTTGTCTTCAGCTTCCTGTTATACTTTGATACGGTTACGTGTACCTGATTACATGCTGTGACCCAGATTGATCTTGACTCTTGTCCTGTTTAAACGGATTCCACTTGTCTCCTGTGTTTGACCCTCTGTCTGTGACCAGGGCTTGCCTCCGCTCTCCTTGCCTTGACCCTTTGCTTGTGACCTGGACTTACCTTGTGTCTCCCAGACACCATACATCAGCCTGTGATTGGATTTACGGATCTTCTGTGTTTGACCCTCAGCCTGATTCTGGACTTTGTTTACTCTCCTTCAGCAAGTCATCCCATCTGCCAGTCTCTGCACAGCTGCTTATCCCTACAAGGACTGTCAAGCAAGTCTACTCCTGCCTACTGGGTAGCCTGTGCCTCTTTGTGCCATTCACTCCCTGTATCACCTCTAGGGGGCGGACTGCGCTTAGTCGCAAGGATGAACCACTCTTGGCATCTCGGCCTCAGTAAGTACTTCTCTGACAGTACAAACCAGCCATGTCGGAGACCGACAGAGCGCGTTCCCCTCTTGAGATCCTGTGCCAGCAGGTGTCGGCACTCACGGATGCAGTTCAGAAGTTGTAAGAAGGCTATACCCAAATAGATGGTCACCTCCAGGAACTTTCCGGGCCATCCGCACCAGCTACAACAGCTCCTGCACCTACCAGCGGGGCCTCCTCTTCTCAAGTTTCATCTAACCCTACGGTGATCATGGCTTCCCCTGAACCCAGGGACCCCACACCGGAGCGATTCGCTGGCGATCGCAAAAAATTTGGAGCCTTCAAAAATGCCTGTTCTTTGTACTTGGCTTTCCAGCCCAGGACTTTCTCCTCTGAGGTGGTAAAACTGGGCTTTATTATCTCTCTCCTGGCCGATGAACCACAAGCCTGGGCCCACAGTCTGATGGAAAAAAGGAGCCCTGTGTTAAATACAGTTGATACCTTTTTTGAAAGTAGTTCAACTTTACGATGACCCCCAATGCATGGCCACAGCTGAAGCTACCTTACATAACTCGTCTCAAGGGCGAAGGCTGGTTGAGGACTATACTGTTGAGTTCCGGAAGTGGTCGGCTGATACCGGTTGGAACGAACCTGCCCTTAAGTACTAGTTCCGCCAGGGGCTGTCTGAAGCTCTTAAGGATGAACTGGCCAGGGTGGAGACCCCTGCTACTCTGGAGGATTTGATCCCAGCAGCTACCAAATTGGACAGGCGACGTTCAGAGCGCTTCCAGGTTCCTTGTCCCAGGTGGATGCTTCCTAAGCCGACTCCCTTCCATCTGCCTTTCACGACTTCTCCACCCTCCACCATTTCTGAGGTTGAGCCCATACAATTGGGATTGGTCTGTGCTCCTCTCACCCCAGAGGAAAGACTACACAGGCATCAGGCCAACCTTTGCCTTTACTGTGGGGGTACAGGACATTTCCTTCGCACCTGCCCTGTGAGACCTAGTAAGTCCTACTCCCAATTTGTCATGATCTATCACGTCTCTGTTTTTTCACAGACTTATGTCACCCTCTTTGTCTCCCTACAGTTAACGGAAAAGGAAACCCGCCTGCCAGCCATAGTTGATTCTGGGCGTGCAGCTGCTTCTTGGATGCTTCACTAGCTGCTAGTCTACATATCCCTCTTTTGACTAAAAAAACAAAGCTTCCAGGTACACCTGGCTGATGGGTCTCTTCCCCGCTCTGGACTTATCACCCAAGAAACAAGACCCATTCTTATCACCACAGACTCCGATCATCAGGAGTTCCTGCGATTCAATATTATCCCTTCTCCTATGTTTCCAATCATCTTGGGGCTACCCTGGCTACAGGCACATGAACCCCAAATCAATTGGAAGAAGAAAGAAGTCTCCTTTTCCTCCCAATACTGCTCCCAGCACTGCTTTCTCTCAGCTCCAGCCTCTTGCTCCACTATAGTACCAGTACCTGACAGCCTCCAACATGTATCTCCAGTTTACGTTGAGTTTAAGGATGTTTTTGACAAACAACAGGCTGACCGTCTACCACCTCACCGGTCTTACGACTGCCCTATTGATCTCTTGCCAGGCTCTTAAGTTCCCTTTGGCCGCATCTTCCCACTGCTGAATCTGAATTAAATGCTCCCAAGTCTTATGCCCCGTACACACGGTCGGATTTTCCGATTGAAAATGTCCGATCGGAGCGTGTTGTCGGAAATTCCGACCGTGTGTGGGCTCCATCGGACATTTTCCATCGGATTTTCCGACACACAAAGTTGGAGAGCAGGAGATAAAATTTTCCGACAACAAAATCCGATCGCGTCAATTCCGACCGTGTGTGGCCTGTTCCGACGCACAAAGTGCCACGCATGCTCAGAAGAAATTTCAAGACGGAACAGCTCGTTCTGGTAAACTTAGCGTTCGCAATGGATACAGCACTTTCATCACGCTGCAATGTTCAAAATGGTTTAATACAGCGCACTCTCTTCTTCTTTATAATGTGACAAGAATTAAGTAGTTTTGCTGCTCATATTCACACACACTTCTCACAAACTTATTTCGTTACTATCTATCGTGATTCCCTCAATATATTTTGATTTCTCACATCTGACAACATATTTTTGTAAATTTTTTATATATTTTTTGGCTTTAATGTAGATTCTTTTTTTGTGTTTGTATTTTATTTTTTTATTTTTTTTGCGATTTTGATTTGTACTCCCGAAAATGTTTGTGTGTGTTTTTTGTGACAAGTTCCCACAACACCATTGATATGTTGTTCTATTTAATCTGTAGGAGATTGTTTGGTGTTGTTGTCCCTTGTTAATTTCACATTTTATGTTGGAAATGTACCTGAATCCTCACCAACAAACTGTCCTTTTTGGATGAAAACACACACAGGAGAGTAGAATTTACCTAAAAAATTTTATTAAGGGCACACAACTAAACAAAGAGGGAGGCAACGCTGGAGAAACTGCAGAAGTGGGCGAAGCCTTGGACCCCCAGGGCAGACATCAACTATGTTTAAGCAAAATTGGTGGCCTGAGGAGTCCTTATCTAAGGGAGGGCAGTCTGGTCCAGAAGTCCCAGAGATCCGGAAAGCAGCAGATGACATCTGTGTCCCCAGGCTGTGGTCATACGAGAGACTGCATCTTCTGTCAGACCAGACTGAACCCAGGGTCATCACTCTTTGGTCTTCTTTCCACGCCTCCTTCCACGCGGTGGCTGTGGTGGTGGAGTTGTGGCAGCAGGAGGAGGAGGAGGAGGAGGAGGATGGTCCCACTCAACCACGTTGGTCTTGGGTGTTAGTTCCCCACTCACCCCCTTACGTAGGACTTTATAAAGCAGGTCCTCACAGAGCTTGCGTTGACCCTCCTGCATGCCCTGCAATTTGGTGGCAGCCATGCAGGCAAAGGCCTCTTCAGGAGTTGGTAAGGCTCTGAGGGACGCCGAAGCCTCCTGGATCAGCCTGAACGCTGAATCCTGCACGGGACTCGGAGTGGCCTTCCTGGCTCGTTTATATGGCAGGCGGAGGGGAGGGACCTGAGACTCAGTCAGGCTGCGACTGGTCACAGGCTTCTCTTGGCTGACACTTAGCCCCGCCTCCTCCTGGCTGCCACTAATCCCCGCCTCCTCCTGGCTGCCATTAATCCCCGCCTCCTCCTGACTGCTACATTCCACAACCTCCTCCTGGCTGAGGTCTTCCTGTGTATGAAAAAGGGACATAGTTTTAGTATTTTTTCAATCAATCACACACAATTTTCACCTCCTGACTGTTGCAAATTGAATGTTAACAAATATAACAGACTATCATTCTGAGCCCAGGATTTTTCATTCTTGTCCCAATTTTGGGTGCCCACTACTGTCTATTGATATGTAAAACACTTTTTTTATTCAGCAATTAGTGATCAATAATAACATCTAGTAAACATCATTTATTTATTGACCAGAAATCTGTAGAAGAATGCTATACCTGACTCCAGCTGGGCTCCTCCACTTCTTCCTGGCTGGAAGGACCAGGTTGGACATCAGAAGCCTCAGCTGGTATGGAAGGAAGCATGGAAGGAAGAGTGGAGAGGGATTCCCTGACTTCAGTGTGGTCTGACAGAAATCGCAGTCTCTCGTAGTACCACAGTCTGGGGACATAAATGTCATCTGCTGCAGCTCCGGACCTCTGGGAATCTGTGACCTTCTTGCGTTCCCTAAGATAAGTGCTCCTCAGGCCACCAATTTTGGCTTTTAAATAAGGGATGGTTGCTGTGGGGACCACCGGCGTCACCAACTCCAGCAGTTTCTCCAGCGCTGCCTGCCCCTTTGTTTGTGATTATAGTGGGGGTGTCTCACTTGCCACAGACAGGGCAGCTCCCTGTACTTGTCTATGAACAGGGGCAGGAAATTGTGGTCATTGAACCCATCCATTTTCTCTGCAAGACACAACACAAGACAAACCCTAATGTCAGGCAAAACTCCCCTAATCTTGTTACAATATAGGCTTCCATTTCAAAGCAGTATAGGCGCAAGTTTCGATCTTACCTTCGTTATCACGATCGGCGTCTCCGATGCTCCTTCCTCCGCTCACAGATCGTACGTAATACGCACGTGTGTTACGCTTTATACACACTGCGCATGCGTATAACTCCGCCCGCCCCTGACGTTCTTTCTAGTCTATTCTCTGCCCCTTTTCGTTCTGTGCAGTGGGGGAAGAGCACATGACAGCAGGTGCATGCTAATTGTAGCAACGAGGAGGAGGAGGAGGAAAGGCCGGAGCCTGAAACGTCCCGATCCAGAAGGAGATTTAAGGACTCAAATATGTCCTTTGGGGAGATGTTGGAAATGGTGGACATCCTGAAGAAGGCCGACTATGATGGAAAGTATGGGCCTTACCCCAACCCCAATGTCCGAAAGGCGAAGATCATGGCGAAAGTGGTCAGGAGTCTGCACCGGAATTTCAGGGTACGACGATCAAAAGATCAGCTCAGGAAGCGGTGGTCGGACCTGAAATTACGAGAACATGAGCAGTACAGAAAGATCCGGAGAGTGCTGCAAAAAAGTAAGTAGTTGTGCTGTGTTCCTATTCTTTTTGTGTTTATTACGTTCGTGCTGCTCCATGTGCTTTTAGGAACTGTTGTACAGTTTAAAATGGCAACTTTCATGTTCATGGGCACATTATTCGTTCGGATCAAACATTTTTCGTCCCAACTATAAAATACCATTGTTTAGCCCATATGCATTTGGCCACCATTTTGACGCCCTATACTTGTCTTCAAAGAATTGGGTTGTGTAGATGGCTTTGTTACTAGAATGAAATGCAAACTAGATTCTGTGTAAGGAGAGGACACTCAGCATCTGTTTTCACATCTGGACACTGGAGCACTAGTGTGGGACACCAGAACACCCTTTTTATTAGGGGGGCCACACAGGTGCTCCAGTGTATACTATAGGGGGGGGCTACATCTGTGAAGCTTGTACTAAACAGGTAAAGTATTGAAGCTTGACAAAGGAAACTAAAAAAGCTACATCTTGGAACTCTGCTAAAATAGACAATTGTACCCCACTTCCAAGCAATGTTTCCTATTTATAGTTCTGACATTAAATATCTGCGTGCTAAGTATACCATTTTTGTTTTACATAGGGGAGAAAAGACTCGGAGGACACCCCTCATCCGAGGAGACCACAGACCCCCCCCCCCCCCCTCTGGAAGAAGGTGAAATACCACCAACCCAAGCTGAGCAGGAGGATGAAGACGTGGTGGAACTAGTCACCACAACAGGTGAGTGTCTGCAACCACAGGCTCAGATAAGAGATGGATGGCGGCATTTTTTTGAAACCAAATTTATTTTGGGGTTCCTCTCTTTTTAGGTGATCGTGAGGTTGTGGCTCCAGATCCTTTCACATCCGAAAGTGCCCAGATCCTGATCGGGGAGATCATGGGGTGTAATTTACAATTGGAAATCATCAAGCAAAACATCAATGATGTTATTCCAAAATATAAAAACATCATTGATGTTTTGGGGCGAGTTTAAAACCCCTCCAAATCACTTTCTTCTTTTGTGTGCTACAATGTGCTAAATGTTTTTGTGATTTTTCCCAAAGCCAAATTTGGAGGATGCACACAGTGTGTCAACATGTGCTATCTGCCATCACGGGAGATCAATGGACGCGTTTTGGGGTTGCAACCCCTTCCTCAATAATAAATTAGCGGTGAGGAAGGGGTTTCTCCCCCAAAACACATCCCTTGATCCCTCGTGATGACAGCTAGCACATGTTGACATTGGGAAATTTGTGTGCATCTTCCAAATTTGGCTTTTCCTGGGGTGATTTCCCCCCATCTGAACGCAATATCAAACACAGTTCCTAAATACTCATGTCTGATATTGCCTTCAAATTCGACCAAATGTGACGTTTGAAAGTTCAAGATTTGTGTCTTTTCTTGTTGGTTTTACACAGGCCTGTTTTCTATAAAATGGACATTTTGATTTTGGATAATGCCACCACAAAAATTGTTATACAACAAACATGTTGGTTTGTTTGAAAAACCTTTGGTAAATGCACATGTGATTGTGCAGGTATTAAAAAGATTGTTAATCAAGAATGTGTGGATTATTGTCTCAACGCTACAACACTTTTGGGGTGATGTAATTGTTGTTTTCTGAGAAAATGGGGGTTATTTCCTAAGGGCAAATCCACTTTGCACTACAAGTGCAGTTTCAGTGCAGTTGCAAGTGCACTTGTAGTGAAATGTGTTTTTGCATTTAGTAAATAACAGCCAACAGTGCTTTGTATAAGGTTACACAATCACGCCATTTTCTGCACCCAAAACATTTCTGTCAGGGTCAGCTAAAACAAACACAAGCAGTAAATGTCCACAAAGAATTTTTTTTTTTTATTATAAAAAGGCTTCACAGATTGTCTGGCATATTGATAGCCCCCCTACCCGCAAAGAACTCCAGGTAGGGTAACCGGACATCACGGGCACTCAGGGAGGGCAAGCCAGGACGGACGCTTTCAAGCGCCATCAGTGTAGTTTGATGTACGATTCCGGCCTCAGGCCCAACTGAGCCAGCAAAGTTGGCCGAATGTTTCCTTAAAAAGTTATGGAGAACACAGCACGCAAGTATAATATGGTTCAGTTTATACTCCGCCATATGGATGGGTGTCATAAATAGGCGGAACCGGCTGGCCAGGATTCCAAATGTGTTCTCCACCACACTTCGGGCTCTGGCCAGCCGGTAATTAAAAACCCTCTGTTCCGGGGTGAGGGTCCTCATTGGGAATGGCCACATCAGGTGGTCCCCCAGCGCAAACGCTTCATCAGCAACGAACACAAATGGGAGTCCTTCAACGTTGTCCTCTGGAGCTGGCAAGTCCAAGCTGCCATTCTGGAGACGCCTGTAGAACTCCGTCTGGGCGATGACTCCACCATCGGACATCCGGCCATTCTTCCCCACGTCCACATACAAGAAGTCGTAATTAGCCGACACCACCGCCAACATCACTATACTATTGAACCCCTTGTAATTATAATAGTACGACCCCGAGTTGGGTGGTGGGACGATGTGGACGTGTTTCCCATCAATTGCCCCTCCGCAGTTAGGAAAGTCCCACCGCTGGGCAAAGTGGGAGGCCACAGTCTGCCATTCCTGTGGCGTGGAAGGAAACTGTTGAGGAAAAAGCAATAAACATTACTATTTTTTAACAGAAACATGGCAAGCAGATTAGACACAAACATTATGGGGCAACCTCAAGATAGCATTTAGTAAGGGGAATTTAACAAGGCCAAAGTATAAGGTACCCCTATCATATTCCCCCTCCCCCCCTCTCATGGGCCATTTCTAACATTATAGGGGTTGTGTGTAAATCTTGGACAGGTAATCCTCTTCACTTCATTGAGAGATGAATGCCTAAATAATAGGTATTACTTGGAACAGCCCCTCCTTAGTTACACTATTGGCAGCCCACTGGACAGGTAAGAAGTGTCATAATACAAAGATATAAATACACACTGTACACATTTGAGGACATTTGGACATTCTGCTATTACCTATCAAGATAATAATAGGATACAAAAACTTTAAACAGTACCATTGGAAAGTATACAGGCAGGCCCTTACACTACATGCTTTGGGGAATTCATCCATACATCTGACCACAAAAGAGGTGGGTATAGTGTGTATGGGTTTGGCAAAGTCAGCAGATAGATGATTGAGGATAGAGAATTAGGATCAGCTGACTTAGCAGTTGGGGGGAGGGAGGGTTACTAAAAATTATTTGGGGACACCACAAAAAAAAAACCTCTGGCACTCTGCCTGAATTTAAATCAAAAATAAAATTTCCAAACATTTTAGGGGGTGTTTGGGGTAAAGCACTACTATGGAGCTGAAAAAATACATTGTTAAGTAACTACATGAGGTGAATATAGGGCCAGGAGAGCATGCTGGGGAGGTTAGTGAAGGGCAAATATGTATGAACGACCTAAAATAATAATTACATAAAAATCCAGCATGCATGAGGACAAAGGGGACATTCACAGCATATTACAATCATGGTAATTAGGGAATGAGGAAAGAAATACAAGATATTATCAAACATTCAATACAATAAAATGTGATATAAAAGGATAAAAATCTTACCTTCATATACTCCTTCTGCAGGACCTGGATGATGGCAGAACAGGTCTCTGGGATGATGATACCCAGAGCCTGGGGGAGATGCCTATCGAGAACTTCAAGTCCTGCAGGCTTCTCCCCGTCGCCAAATACCGCAGGGTAGCGACCAACCTCTGCTCCGGAGTGATGGCTTGCCTCATGCAGGTTTTCTGCCTGCTGATATAGGGGGTCAGCGAAGCCAACAAACAGTGAAACACGGGGTCCGTCATCCTGAGAAAGTTCCTGAAATCATCAGGATTATTCTCACGGATCTCACAGGGCAAAGGCATATGAGAGAACTGGTCACGCTGAAGCAACCAATTCTTGGTCCATGAACTCCTCCCCACCCTGTTAATGGACTGGACTTGTGTCAAGGTCAGGACCCCAAAACCAAGCCCCCGCACAGCACGAACTCTACGAGGAGTGCATACGAAACATGGCTAGAAAACGGTTGGCTGCTCAGAACTAAGTAACAGAACGCACTGAAGAACAGCAAGGCCTGTGCAGAGCGACCTGCAAAACAGCAACGAGCGGGCAAGATCGCACAGAAAACTCCGATACGAACTGACTGCATGCACTGAAGAGCAGATACAAACCCACAAGCACAAACTGAACGGCAGAAAACGATCTGAAAGCCACGAGTCTGAAAAAGCGCGAATCGTCTCTCACCAAACTTTTACTAACACGAGATTAGCAAAAGGAGCCCAAAGGGTGCCGCGCTTGGTTCTGAACCGGCCTTTTCTAGTCTCGTCGTACGTGGTGAACGTGACCGCGTGGTTGGCGATCGGAAATTCCGACAACTTTGTGCGACCGTGTGTAGACAAAAAAAGTTTGAGCCAACATCCGTCGGAAAAAATCCTAGGATTTTGTTGTCGGAATGTCCGAACAAAGTCCGACCGTGTGTACGCCCTATTACATTGACGAAAACCTGGAAAAAGGTTTTATCCATCCTTCCTCATCACAGGCTGGAGCTGGTATCTTCTTTGTAGAAAAAAATGGCTCTCTGAGACCCTGCATCGACTACAGGGAATTAAATAAGATTACCATTAAAAACCGGTACCCGTTTCCTCTTATCCCGGAGTTATTCCAACGCTTCCAATCCACTCGAATCTTCTCCAAGCTAGACCTTCGTGGTGCCTACAACCTTATTAGAATTTAGGCTGGCAATGAATGGAAAACCGCCTTCAGGTCCAAGTTTGGGCATTACTAGTACCTGGTGATGCTGTTTGGGCTCTGCAATGCCCCGGCCACCTTCCAGCACCTGGTAAATGACATTTTCCGGGAATACCTTGATAACTTACTAGTCGTTTACCTGGACGACATCCTTATTTTTTCTGCCACTATTGAACCACACCAAATATATGTCAAACAGGTCCTTGCAATCCTCAGGAGACACAAATTGTATCTCAAAGCAGATAAATGCGAATTTGAAAAAATGATGGTACAGTTCCTGGGATTCATCATCTCCACCAACGGGGTCGCAATGGAACCTCAGAAGTTCAAGGCAATCCAGGAGTGGCTGGCTTCTGTGGATAAAAAAGGAGTACAACGATTCATAGGATTCTCAAATTTCTACCAGAGATTTATTGCTGGCTTCTCATCTATTGTAGCACCCATCACCCAGCTTACACACCAACATAGTTGTTTTCAGTGGTCATCGGAAGCCCAGGAAGCTTTTACCAAACTAAAAGCCCTATTTTCTTCCGCACCAATCTTACGGCATCCAGATCCAGCCCTGCCATTTGTACTAGAAGTAGATGCCTCTGAAACTGCCACTGGGGCCATCCTCTCCCAAAGACAGGGTCCCAAGGCCCTCCTGCACCCTGTAGCCTTTGCATCCTGGAAATTAACCTCCACCTGAGAGGAATTATGATGTTGGCGATAGGGAGTTGTTGGCCATCAAGTTTGCTCTGGAAGAGTGGAGGTACCTACTAGAGGGTGCATCCCATCCTGTTATGATCTTCACAGACCATAAAAATCTGGAGTATCTCAGGACAGCTAAACATTTAAAACACAGACAGGCCTGGTGGGCTCTCTTCTTTTCCAGATTCAACTTTCACATTTCATACAGACCCGGCTCAAAAAATGGAAAAGCAGATGCACTCTCCCGGATGTTCCACGAAACCTCTCAGGTAGTTGAACCCAGTACCATTTTGTCCCTGCAAAATTTTTGTTTGATCACACAAGTCATTAAATCTGCATCCAGTCATTGTTCCGACCCTGAAATGTCCTCTTTGGAGAAACACGATGACCTACTCTGGGCCCGGGGAAAAATTTTTGTCCTGCTGGAGGTAAGACCCCTGACCCTAAAGACTTTTCACGACCACAAACTGGCAGGCCATTTCGGGACACTAAAGACTGCTGCATTGGTTTCCTGTTCCTTTTGGTGAAAATTTTTGAGCCAAAAATTTTGCGTTTTGGCTCAACGCAGGCTCGTCACGGACGCCGGAGCACAGGTGGAGAGGCGAGTGCTGAGAGCAATGCACAAACGAGGTGAAACAGCCTGGCCGTCTTGAGCAACCAGGGTTTCAAGGGGATCGAACACTTCTAGTGTTGGCACTCTTTTGGAGAAGTACGCCCAGACGGGACACCCTCTCAGCTGGCTTGCGCCACAGCACTTAATCGGGAAGGAGGTGAAGGCATTGGAGCTTTGTATCTCCCGCCACCTCTGCAGCCTATGATGCTGTACACCGAGCCGGCTTAGTGTTGAGCAGATGAATCTGCAGGTGTATTACGGCTTCCTTCTCACATCTGACATGTCCACCGTGATGCTGCAACACATCGATCCAGCCTATCAGACTACTCCCAACTGATGGAAAGACAACAAATGGTAAAGTCTGTAAAATCTATTTAAAGATATTCTTCATATGACTTTAATCTTACCTGCTAATATAATCTTCCTATATGGACCATTCCCACTTGATCCAATAATTAATGGCATCTCAACCAGAATTTTGTCAGAGAAGAATTTATAATCAGCAGTATTAATTATTTCATCAGATTAACCGTGACCCATTGAACATTGAGTTCATAAGTTAGGCAACATTAAATCACCTCAGTTTACAGCGATTTTGTTTATTCATATACGAGCAGCTCGCATCCTTTTTCCATCTCCCCACTCCACCCTCCCCCATTTACCTCCGTTGGATTTTTCAGGCTGTAATTTAGGTTTTATTGGCATACAGGGATAATCAATACCCCATTATCTACTACCTACCAATTATTGAATTATCGATTGACAGCTTGCTAAACTCAATGCGTCCGGACGATGTCATACGTTGTCTCTGTTTTTGTTTTGTAATGTCTTTTATGTCAGTTTGTCCAAGTGATCATGAAACTAGTCATTAGGTTCCACTTGGACCTAAATAGTAATCTTTTTGATACTACATTTTAATTGATAGGTTTTTCTGCCTATTTTTGATGTTTGTACCACAATATTTAATAAAATTTATATTTCTTTGGTAATATTGCCAGTTTCCAGATATGATTAAAACTTGCTGCAAAAGTAACCCCTTACTCAGTTCTCTAAAACCGTGTGTTCCTTCTTTTTATTTTATACCGTTCCTTTTTGTGGCCTGGTTGGAGATAGGACTGTAAGGACTATGTCTCTTCCTGCATCCCATGCCAGCGCAGTAAAGGATCAAATACTAAGTCTTGGGGTCTACTAAAACCTTTGCCCATCCCTGAACGATCGTGGGCAGAAATTTTCATGGACTTCATTGTGGACCTACCTCCCTCGGAGGGATTCACCACTATCCTTGTCATCATTGATCGACTTTCAAAAATGGCACATTTCCTGCCCATGGCGGGTACTCCCTCTGTTTCAGCTACAGCTGATATCTTCTTCAAAGAAATTATTAGGCTTCATGGCGTACCTGAGAGCATCATCAAGGATAGAGGTGTCCAATTTACTTCCAAGTTTTGGAAAGAGCTTTGTAAATCCCTGGAAATAAAGATTTGTCTCTCCTCTGCACACTACCCTCAGAGCAACGGCCAGACAGAGAGAACGAACCAAACCCTGGAGCAGCGAACCGAAGGGTGTTCGGCTCCTCCCTACATGCAAGTAAGAGCACTTAATGTTCACAGAGGCCAGATAGTCTCCCAGATGGAGGGAGGCAATGACCGACCTGTTGGATTCCATGCAAAATGTTTGCATTTGAGTGAAGACTGTAGCATACCTCCCAACATTTTAAGATGGGAATGAGGGACATCTACTAACAAATGTATGTAGGCATAGGACATGCCCCCTGCCACACGCCCTTAAAGGAGAATTAACCAAAAAAAAGTCCTTGTGGATTTAATTAACTTTTTTTTACCACTACTATTCCTTTATATTGGCTTTTAAAATGTACAAATGCAGCAATTTAGAAATTGGATGAAAGGTTTAGCACTGGGAAACACTTTTTGAAAGATAAAAAGAGCATTTTATATACAACTACCGTATATAGATCAGACCAAAATGAGGGACAAATGAGGTGGAATGAGGAACAGAGGGACATTGCTCCAAATCAGGGACAGTTGGGAGCTATACTATAGGGTTGATTTACTAAAACTGGAGAGTGCAAAATAAGATACAACTGTGCATGGTAGCCAATCGGCTTCTAACTTTAGCTTGTTCAGTTAAGCCTTGACAAAAACAAACAAACCTGGAAGCGGATTAGTTTCTATGCAGAGCTGCACCAGACTTTGAATTCTCTAGTTTTAGTAAATCAATCCCTCTGGGTGCTTTGAATTCTAGGATAGGGCAAGATAGGATCTGTCTTTGGGAATGATAAACAGGTTCAAGTAAAAACCCTTTTGAAACCTTTCCACTTGCCCTTGAGGAACAAAGGCAAAATCTCCTTGATCCAGGCAGAGCTGGTCCAAGTCATTGTGCTGCCTGTGTCCAAGAATGAAATGCAGCCCCCCCCCCCCAAATAAAAAAATCACGCCGGCCAATAGACCTCCACATCTATTATTTTATATCATGATAATTAAAACTAAAATTACATTTATCAGAAAGTCATATTCACATGCAACAGCACCTTGTCTATATGCAAAATTATATGACATACCATTATGTTAAATTCCAAACCACAAACTCCATATCACAGACTCCCCTCATCGCAGACCATCCCATCACAGATCCCCCCCATCACAGACTCCCCTCATCAGTGACCATCCCATCACAGGCACTTCTCCATCACAGATCCCCCTCATCACAGATCCCCCCCCATCACAGATCCCCCCCCATCACAGATCCCCCCCCATCACAGATCCCCCCCCCATCACAGATCCCCCCCCATCACAGATCCCCCCCCCATCACAGATCCCCCCCCATCACAGATCCCCCTCATCACAGATCCCCCCATATCACAGACCATTCCATCACAGTTCCCCTCCCTATCACAGACCCCTCTTCATCACAGACCATCCCATCACAGATACCCCACCCCATCACAGACTCCCCTCATCACAGACAATCCCATCACAGACCCCTCTCCATCATAGATCCCCCTCATCACAGACCCCCCCCCCTCATCACAGATACCCCCTCATCACAGACCATCCCATCACAGATCCCCTCCCTATCACAGACCCCTCTCCATCACAGATCCTTCATCACAGACCATCCCATCACAGACCCCTCATCACGGACCATGTTAAACTGTTTGTCTAAAATGGGCAGAACATCGAGTTGCAGAACATGGCCAAAATATTGATGGTATAAAGTATACGAGTTATACGATACAGCCTCAAAGGAGGCTACCATGAAACCCAAGACCCTTATGCAAGCATGAATCAAGGGCTTCCTCAGGGCCCTGGTATGAAAATTAAGGGACAGAAGTGTGACCTAAGGCAGAAAGGCTCTACACAAGGTCATGTCCAACATCACCAGACCCACGTACTCCAATCTGTGAGATGGGTCCAGATGGAGCTTCAGGCTGAGGATCCAACAGAAGAGCCTATATGGTCCATGGATGTTCATGGACAAGAAAGACTGGTCCTCCAACAGGAGATCGTCTAGGTACCCCACAACATGAATCCATTGAGAATGGAGCAGAACCAAAACTGTAGCAAGAACTTTGGTGAAAACCCATGGGACCATGGACAAGCCAAATGGAAGGTTGACAAATTGGTAATGCCGATTGCCCACTAAAAAATGCAGATACCATTGATAAGGCAGAAAAATAAGAATGTGCAGATAAACGTTCAGGACGTCTATAGTGGACGGAAAATTCCCCATAAGGAGGGAGTCATTGGTCAACCTGGAATTTTCTATACAAAACGTTTAAACCCATATGAACAAGTTGAGAGTGTTCAGCTCCAGATTGGGCCAAACTCCTCCATTCAGTTTAAGAATAAAAAGTGGTTTGAGGAGGTGTTAAAAGCATTCTCCTGTTGGTACAGGGATAATGATCCCTTGATCCAAGAACTGTTGTACAACAGCAAGCAGATCTGCCCATGGCGACAGGGAAGGGTACATGTAAGAAAGCATGATGCTGGAAAGGGGCAGAGTATAAAATTTCAGTTTAAAACCCCTGGAAACAACTTTCGGGACCAAAGCGTCTGAGATATTCTGGGACTAATAAGCAGAGAAGGACAACAGACACCCCTCCAGTTTGAGAACAGGGATTATCCCATCACTGTGAAGTAGACTTGGCGACAGCCTTGGCTGGTTTGGAAGGCCATGTCTTCTAACAACTGTATGCTCCTGTTTTAGTCTTAGCACTGGAAGACTGAGAGGGATGGCCAGATCTACCAGAGGAATTTCTAATTTTCAAAAGAAATTTTCCTCAACAGGATATTTTTAGAAGAAACATTTTGGAGGAAAACAAAATCTTCTCCAGTAAGGCCAGTCTCCATACATGACAAGTTTAAAGTGTTACTAAACCCACAACAGTAAAATCTGCCTGTATATGCAGTAAAGCTTGCTTGTTATACTCACTGTGGAACTTAAGGGGTTAATCATCTGTATTGTGTAAGAAGGCTCTAAGATCCTCTATGCACAGATCCCCCCTCCTGCAGGGTTCTCTCTTGGCAAGGCCAGATAAGCCATAGTCAGAGTAGTGAAGCTGCACATGCTCAGTTTGGTCACTATTGCTGGAGAGAACATTTCCTTTTTGAGCTGAGCTTTTCAGGTCACATGGTATTGAATCACAAATTTGGGTGTGTATACAGATCCTAAATGACAGCCCAATCCCTCACTCCTCCTCCATGCTCAGTAACTAAAAAAGAACACAGTGGGTGGGATGTCACACCTTTATTGATGGATGATCTGCCTTCCATAACAGCATGAGGATACAGGCTGTAGTGGAAATCTCCTCCTACCTGAACACTGAGCACTCGGGCAGACCCTGCAGTTTATCACGTGACCATGGTATACAGATAAGCCAAAAAGGCATATAGTGGCAGTATTTTAATGTAAATAGAAGATTTATAAGCTATGGGCACTGCGGGGGGGGGCAGATGAACTATTTTCATATTACTGGGTTTAGTAACACTTTAACTAGCACGTGGACCGGAAGGTCTTAGATGGTGTGGGGAATTTTAGATACCCCATACTGGATACTTTTTGGCAAGTGGACTCGGGCTACTTCAATGCTAAACATCCAGCTTCATTAAGTGCAGCAAAAGACACCTTTAGCTTAAGAGAAAAGTCTGTAGGGGGCGTGGCCAGCCGGGATAGCAGATGGACGCCTAATTCCACAGCTCTGAGCCAGGGGAAAGAATCCAACGCCATCGGATGCCTAAAACGACTCTAACCTACCCATCTGTGTTCCTCACAATCAAGGGACAATAAGGATGACATCCAGAAAGAGATTTACAGACCACATACCGCAAAAACTCACCGAATTTGCCTACAAGCCGGCGGGATGGAAGATCCAAGATGGCGCCGGCCAGGCCGCGCCGTCCACAGCTTACACGAACCTGCCGGATGATGACACAGAAGATCCTCCAGACACAGGTACCGTGGACAACCTCCCCCATGCCCCAGAAGGTGACCCCAACCTAGGCAGCCCAGCAAAGGCAAAAATGAGGATGGATGCAATGCCGCAGCGGTCGCGGTACTTGCAAATTGAGGCCCAGGCTCCTACCCCCTACTCACTAGACCAGGCCCTACATTCCTCTATGGCCTCCTTCCCCACTTCAGGGCAGCCGGTCATGGACACAACGCTCACAGATATGCTCATATCCCTACAGACCTCCCTCATGACAGATCTATCATCCCTCTTCCACAAGATCACCACTGACATCCACACACTGGATGATAGAGTGACAAACGCTGAGAGAGGAATACATGCCTGCACCTCCACAGTGAATGACACCATTGAAGCCTTTGAAGCTGTTAGAGAGGAACAGACATGGATGCGCGCCAAGCTGGCCGACTTAGAAGAGAGATCTCGCAGAAACAACGTTAAATTGAGGGGGGTCCCCGAGTCCATACTACCCGCAGATCTGCCATGCTATGCAAAAGAACTGATGCACTTAGTTCTCCCTGAGGCCTCCCCGAGAGACGTCATTGTGGATAGAATCCATAGAATTGCTAAACCGTCCCACCTAGCTGCCTCAGTCCCCAGAGATGTCCTGATGAGGGTTCACTTTTACCACATCAAAGAAAAACTGCTCATGGGTCTCAGGGCTAAATCGCCACTACCAGCGCCATACACGGGAATTCAACTATTCCCTGATCTCTCAAAATACACCCTCCAAATGAGGCGCCATTTGAACCCGATCACCAAAAGCCTACAAAATCACAAGCTGCAATACAAATGGCGATACCCAGCCACCATTCTCATTGTCCGCAACGGTCAAACCCACGCAATAGGGGAACTAGAAAAAGGCCTGAAGCTCCTCCACACCTGGGGCATAAACCCAGAACCGCCTAATCCTGCTCAACATAACAGAATCTCATCCTCTCCCCGCAGACAACTAGATCAGAACATCAAATGAAAACATACAAAATCTACTAAGCCGATAACAGCAACAACAGCTCCCCTGTGCTATGGCTATCCTCTATTGCTGTCTTCTGCTACCCGCGGTAGTGACTCTTTGTACCCCCTAACAGAGGTTCACAGGTGCCCAGCACATCCCTCTAATTTGTATTCTATTTTTTTGCTCTCTCTTTCACAAAGTTTTTTTTTTTTTCTCACTTGCAACGATATAACCGCCACCTCTCTTCTAGCAAGCTAATTCACCAGCTCACAACACAGAGCTTTTTCAAAATTTTCATCGTTACTCAAAAGTATACATGATATCTATTTGATTATAACTGCCTTGCTACCTAACGTATTGCTCTATTTGCAGTCTACTAGTCCATCCTCGCCTCGGCCCCCTGGCCAGCCAGAAGCAACACTCTTCGCTCCTCCACACGGAACCCAGCTGCACTGACTCTCGGACTTCCATACCGCATCCTACCCATCACATCGCCTGGGAAAACAAAAAACCAGCTCCTCACGAGATCGCCTAACTGTAAGTGTTACAAGAAGCTTACACCAAACCCACACACACAAGATGCCGTTTAACATCCTTTCACTCAACGTCAATGGGCTTAATCATCCAGCCAAACGCCACTCACTATGGAAAACCGTCAAGGATCTCCAGAGTGACATCCTTTGCGTCCAAGAAACCCACCTACTAGCTCCCAACACTCCTCTGTGTAAGAATCGCCACTTCCCAAACATATTCCACGCAACTCACTCTACCAAGACCAGAGGAGTCATGATTGCCATCAAAGACACCATAGACTTCCAACTCCTAGAAACAGTCCCAGACCCCGAAGGTCGTTTCATCATCCTAATATGTACCATTAATAGAGCAACCTACACCATCATCAACCTATACGCTCCTAATTCTCACCAAATGAGATTCCTACGCAAGATTATCCGCACATTACAACCCATCCAAAAAGGCCACACAATTGTGTGTGGGGACTTCAACCTGGTCCCAGATGTGTCCCTGGACTCTACCTCTTCAGCGAAGAGACGAGAATCTCCTCTAAAAGCGTTTATACAAACCCATGACCTGTACGATGTCTGGCGCTGTCACCATGGCGCCGAACGTGACTTCACCTTTTTTTCCCCCAGACATCGCTCCTACTCCAGAATTGATTTGTTTCTGTCTGATAAGCATATTTTACAAAAAATATCTAAGTCTGTAATCCACACCACGGCATGGTTGGACCACGCCCCCACCTCAATTACAATCCAAGATCACAACCTTCATCATAATACGTTCCTATGGAGACTAAACAACTCCATAATTCAAAATACTAAATACACCCCAGAAATTTCAGAACACATCTCAGAATTTTTCTCGTTGAATAAGGGATCGGTACCCGACCCTGCCGTTGTGTGGAGCGCTCATAAAGCGTATATGAGGGAAATGCTCATTAAATTGTGCTCTCATCATAAGCGACAGAGGACGCAGCGCATAGATGCACTAACAGCCCAAATAGCGGACCTAGAAAAGAAACACAAATGTGACCCTCAAAACCCACTCACAAACCAACTACTGTCCCTAAGACAGGAACTGAAAACCCTTCTCCTTCACTCATACGAATTCCTTCAAAGGAAATTTAAAGCATCTTCCTACTCTACCTCTAACAAGGCAGGAAAGACATTAGCCCAACGACTCAAAGGAAGACGAAATAAAACCAGAATAACACTACTTAAACACCCCCACACTAACACCCCACTGACCAACCCCCAAGACATTGCCGATGCTTTCAGCACCTATTATGAAGACCTGTACAACTTAAAACAAGACCACCAAACCCCCCAACCCACACAAGACGACATTAACAACTTCCTCACTAAAATCAACCTACCCAAATTATCTAGCGACCAACTGAACACCCTGAATGCACCATTCACTGACCAGGAAATCAAGGCTACTATTAACTCATTGCCTAGTGGCAAAGCACCAGGTCCAGACGGGATAACAGGGGAATACTACAAATTGTTCTCCAATCAACTAATCCCACACCTTACTGATCTCTTTAACCACGCTGCCTCCTCTGCTAGCTTCTCGAAAGAATACTTAAAAGCGCTAGTAATAACCATACCAAAACCAGGGAAACGGTCGGATGCCCCCCAAAATTTTCACCCGATCTCCTTACTCAACTTAGACCTAAAAATTTACTCCAAAACCATAGCCAACAGACTAAATGAAATTATGCCAACTATCATACACCAAGATCAGACTGGTTTTACCAAAGGCAGACAATCTTCAGATGCCACCAGAAGAATGCTAGACCTCATCCACCATGCTGAATCCACTGGAACGCCTTCTCTGCTTCTTTCCCTGGATGCAGAGAAGGCGTTCGATAGAGTTCACTGGACCTACCTAGAAGCAGTTCTACACAAATTCGGATTCCAGGGACAGATCCTAACAGCCATCCTAGCATTGTATTCCAACCCTGAAGCTCAAGTGTTCACAGAAGGCATGCTCTCACGCCCATTCCCCATCACAAATGGCACACGCCAGGGCTGCCCCCTCTCCCCTCTAATATTTAACATGCTTATGGAACCCCTGGCTGAGCACGTACGCTCCCACCCTAACATCTCAGGCATGCGTATAGGCCTCTCACACCACAAAATCAGTTTG
Organism: Aquarana catesbeiana; assembly: GCF_042186555.1. Lineage (NCBI taxonomy): Eukaryota > Metazoa > Chordata > Amphibia > Anura > Ranidae > Aquarana > Aquarana catesbeiana. The sequence continues at coordinate 603,286,366 of NC_133325.1, forward strand.
TTTGCGGACGATGTAATTCTAATCCTTACAGATCCGACTGTTTCCCTGGCAGAAGTACAAAAACTGCTCACATGGTTTAGCTCGATCTCTTATTACAAGATTAATGTGACCAAATCATTCATACTAGACATAAACATAAACACCACCATGAAACACCTCCTACAACTACAATACCCATTTAAATGGGCAGAAACCGACATATCATATTTGGGCATTCAACTCCCGAGGGAAACTAAGAAAATATACTCAAGCAACTACATACCACTCTTACAACAAATTCAATCAACTTCACAACAAATAGCAAAACACGAACTCTCATGGTTGGGCAGACTTGCACCATTTAAGATGATATGCCTCCCCCAAATACTTTATCATTTTAGAACCCTACCTATACCTCTGCCAACCACCTTCTTTAAATCTCTCAAAACTATTTTCAACAAATACCTATGGAACGGGAAAAAAACGAGGAGTGCCCAACACAACTTAGTAAAACACAAACTAGTCGGCGGAACAGGATCTATAGACTTCGAGGACTATTACCTAGCAACAATCCTAGCTCAACTACCCTCCTGGTTCCAAACACAACCCACTACACTTTGGGGACAAATTGAAAGCTCCTCGTTATCTCAACCCAACTTAAGAACTTGGATACTTAGTATTCCACTGGGAACCATAATACCAAAAGCGTTTCCCCCGACCATGAGAGCTTCGGCACTCGCATTGGAAGAAATCAGCAACCTTACTGACCTCCAATCCCGCCACATCTCCAAGTTTCATCCCCCTGGAATCCCTAAATCACACATTACCAGAAATCTCTCTATCACCTTGGACCACCAAAGGTATACATCTCATACAAGATCTAATACATAACAACCACATTAAATCATTCACACAACTTCAATCCGAATTCAATCTAACTGCATCTGACAAATTCACTTACATCCGCCTACACCACTACCTAAATACTCTACCCCTCCCCCTCTACACTATTCACCCTAAAACCTGGGAATATCTCACCAACACAGCCACTAAAACCAGAGGTATATCCTACTTCTACAACATTCTCCACAACAAACGTGCCTTCCTTAAACTAAAACCCCACCAAAGTTGGGAAAAAGACCTAGCCCAGCCCTACACGGAAGACCAATGGCAACTCGCCCTCAAAACTATATACAAGGCCACTAAATGCGCGGCCCTATGGGAACTCACACAGAAAATCACACTACGCTGGTATATCACCCCAGCCAGAATTACAATCTTTAATCCAAGAATCCCCAATATATGCTGGAGATGCCACTCTTCTCCTAGCGACATACTTCATGTACTGTGGACATGCACTAAACTCCACAATTACTGGGAAAGAATTTTTAGCTTAATCTCGAACATAACCCAAATTAAAATTCACCCCTCCCCAGCACTGGCGATACTTAACCTAACTATAGAATCAATCCCACACTCATTCAGACCAGTGGTCACTCATATCCTCCTGGCAGCAAGACTCAACATAACCAGACATTGGAAGTCTGACAATCCCCTGACAATAACCCAAGTCATTGACTTAGTAGCCCTTCACTACAGCTACGAGATCACAACAGCTACGCACACTGGCCAGGCGACGAAAACACACAAGAACTGGCAACCATGGACCAACTGGACTACTCACTGCACAACCCACTAACCTAAACACTGATACATACTTCTTCTTCTTGACCGAGCAATACCTTTATATAGGCAAGAAAAACAAGTTGTATGCAACAGCTAGTCCTAACTAGCACATATCTATCAATATAAACTTATGATAGACAGGGCCTCTTCACTCCTGTGGCACTAAAGATCCCATTTGGGGTGCGACTCTAGTGAAGAGGACCAAAACTACTCAATTACGAATAATAATTCCGGTAATCTAGAATCTACAATAGATATATGTTTAATAAGAGTTATAACCAACCAGGGTTGGTGAATTGCTATACATATTGAACTCACAAGTTGAACCGTATACCTTGTATTGACTAATCAGAATGTCGTTGCACGACATACAATGTCCAATTGTATACTGCAATCTGTATGAAAATTTTCAATAAAAATATTGAAGAAAAAAGAGAAAAGTCTGTAGCAGGTGTACCTTTCAGACACCTCAGAAGGTGAAGAGTCCTCCTCAACTGACATTTTCTCCTTTGTACTGTGTCTGGATTAAGGTTAAAATCAAAGACTGATTCAGTAGAGGAGGTTGAAGGGGCATGGCTGTGACCCCAGATATCTCGAACAGGCCAGTAATTCTGGCCATAAACTCATTGTGGCATTGTGACAGAAAATTCCTCTGTAGAAAGGAAGGAGGAGGCTGGAGTAGTTGATGGGTGGACTGTTTTTAATGCAGACTGTTGGACAGGTTAATTTGGTCAGTTGGCAGACTGGTTGGTGAGTTGAGCTATGGAATGTTCCGTTTTTGTCTTTCATGTGTTTGGCCTGCTATGTGCTCCTTGCTGTGAAGGCCAGTTATAGGTGGGGGCAGGGGCCATTTGTTTGTTACTGGTGTAAAATATGGTCCAGGGACACACTGTACACCTTTGCTGCCACTGTGCTCTTGCTGGGTGTACAGTGTGCTCCTGTTCCTTTAAGGGGGATTGGGCTGCCTCCAGGCCCACCTGCCCCTCATCTATCCATTTATTGCATGTGCTTCCATTGTGGAGACGCTTATAAATTCAGTAGCATTAGGACTTCAAGCATACACAGGGTGCTGTGAAAAGGCCTTGCAACTTATGCACGCGTTTGCAAATGCGTGCTAACTAAACCCCTGTTTTTAACGCAGACTGTTGGACAGGTTAATTTGGTCAGTGGGCAGACTGGTTGGTGAGTTGAGCTATGGAATGTTCTGTTTTTGTCTTTCGGGTGGACTGAATGACCAGAAGAAGGTAGGGAGTTAGAATGGGGCAATTGTCAAAGGAGGGGATTCTGGGGCCCTGCACAGATGCACTACCAAGGCAATTAAAGGCTGAGCCTGAGCTAGTGAACCTATCTGACCCTTTTATCTTTGCGCTTGTGATGAACAATGCCTTTGAAATTGTTTGCAATTGGGTACTCACAACCTGTTTAGTGTTGTAGCAGAAGGGGGGGGAATTCCTTGTTGAAAGCACCTGTAGGCCACTGTAACCCAAGAGGTAACCCAGGAGTAAATTGCAATTAAAATACCCTCAGATAAGGAACCAGGAGATGTTGACTGTCCAGAGTCCCAAGCCCAAAGAGGAAAAGGCAGGGCATGCAAGAAAAGCAACCTCTTCAGGAACAAGGTGGAGGAGGCACAGAAGGCACATCAGCCCACACAGGTGCAGGAGCACTAATGAGCCATTCAGGGGGTGTGCATGCAACAGCACTACACTAGGTGTGCACCAGGAATCAAAATGGTGTAAATTTCCAAATGTTACCAACAGTCATCCAGGATTCTTCACCACACCACCAGAAGGGTGGAGAGAGAGTTCCTTTACCCCAATGGAGGAAACTGGAAGGGGCACCCTGTGCTGAAGACTTACAGGGCTTCCATCCTGTACTCACTAACCAGGATAGGAGTAATGGATGGTTAACCCCTTTCTGGCACAGCCGTCCATGATGAACATGTGCCCAAGGAGGTCTTCGGAGACTGGGCTCCCTGGGGCCAACTATACATGTTGAACTATGTGCCAAGGGGAGTGCCCACAGCAGGAGCCTTTGCAAAGCAATATTTACAAAGCAACAGTCTCAGAACAGTATCCCCAGGCTCCAAGGAGTCAACTGAACTGGGAGCTGTATGAAAATCTGAAGTGGCTATGGTGCAGCCAATTGAAAGAAGAATTATCTCTGAAATAGACTCATCTAGATATATAGAGAGAACACCTCCATAAAAGAAGATAGGCTTCCCTAAGATGTCCATCACCTAACAACACTATCAAAACCTGATGCTAGCTAGCATTGGATAGGGATATATAGGGGGATGTCCTTGCAGCCTTCCTTTTTTGTGCCAGTGTCTATTCATCTGAAGGTAGTTGCATATAACTAGGGATTTGAACACCTGTCAGGTCTTACTGCTGTCTGTACCTCCTTTAGGGAGTCCCACCCTCTGCGTTTGTCCTGTTTACCATTATCAACGAGAGTGGAAGTTAGCACATTTTGAGTCACTAGAACAGGAGCAGGGAATAATTCTAACGGGGACAATATTTCTGGTGACGCTGGCGACAATCTGGGATTCCCTCACCTTTTCTCACTTAGCCACCTCTCACACCATAGCTACCTGATTTGGGTATGGATCAGGAAGTTGAGGGAACTCACCCCAATGGGACACATATGGCAAAAAATAAACTAACAGGGGTTATAACCTTCCCTTTCTCTATCCAAAATGAAAAAAAAGTTTTGCTTTTAGTTCCACTTTAACAGTTTAGCAAGAGTTGTACAGCCATAGACCAGGGGCGTGCAGTCAGGTTAGGCAGGTGAGGCAGAGCTTTGAGGGTCGTAGCTTGGCAACCTGAGGTCACAGAGACCCCAAATTTAGGGGGTAGGTAGCCCAAGTCCTACCCCACCACTGGTAAAACTGGGGCTCCTACGACCTATGGTTTAGGAGATAAGGGGCTCCTTTCGCAGCCTATCAGAAGCTACAGAGCGACCAGTTTAAATACAAGCTGGCACACTCTGTTTGCAGCAGACTGAGAGGATGAACTCACAGTGCCTCTCCTCCCTTCTTGTCAGTGGCACTGAGCTTAATAGACAGCTTTGAGTCTTGGACCAATGGCAAAGTACCATTAGCCCCAGCTGTTCAATAAAAATGCTGCAGTGGAGGCACGCCTCTCACTGCAGTGTCATAGAAGGGGCATGTGTCTATAAGACAAATACTCCCTTCCAACCCAGCCCTCTTAACTACAAGGAAATACGGGGGCGTGGCCGGATGTAATCAGGGCAGCAGGCGTCTCTGTGTAGCTCCACACATCCTGATCTAATCCGCTGGATTGGAGTGTACCCAATATATTTTAACATCTACCAGCACCTGGGGGAAGGTGAGAGGATCACGATCATGCATTCATCTGCCTCTAAAAAGACACAGAAGCAGCAGAATCACCAACGCCAGACACGCTCTGCCAAGGAGGCAGAGCGAGACCCCGCCCCCGCCATCTTGTCTGCACGGAAGTCAGATCAGCGCTCCAAGCACTCCACGGCTATGATGGCGCAGACAGGGGGCTCGGAGGAGGCGAGCGTGGAGCAAGAGACCGCTGAAGAACAGTTGATGGCTGTGGACACAGATGCAATCACCAGACCGATCCTAGAAGCCATCAACATGAGTAAGTCTGAGCTAATGGGGCGAATAGACCACCTTTCATCAGAGTGCACGCTGATTAGACATGACCTGGACAAAATCAGGGGCAGGCTCACTACAGTGGAGGACAGAGTCTCAGGGGTGGAAGATACTTCCCACACCCAGGGCATACACTTAGCTGAACTCCGGGACTTGGTGAAGTCCCTGCAGCACAGAGCAGATGATGCTGAAGACCGTCAAAGGAGGAACAATATAAGGGTGGTGGGCTTGCCTGAAGGTGCGGAGGGGGAAAGACCTGTACTGTTTGCTGAAGCTCTATTTAAAAAGCTGCTTTCCCTGGAGGATTTACCCCCCACATATGTGGTAGAAAGAGCTCACAGGGTCCCCACAGGGAGAAGACCCCTGGAGCCTATCCCAGGCCCTTCCTGGTTAGATTTCTGAACTATAGAGACAGGGATATGATACTAGCCAAATCCAGAAGTATTCAGGAATTGAAACATGAAAATGCGCGGCTTATGTTGTTTCCTGACTTTTCAGCAGCGACGCCGCTCCTTTAATGATGTACGCGGAAGACTTTGAGAGAAGGAGGTACAATATAGCATGTTATACCCCAGTAGGCTAAGAGTCCAATATAAAAGCTCAGTGAGATTTTTTGACAACCCTGCTGAGGCGTGTAAATGGCTGGACAAGGAATTCTCCTAAATGTCCACAGTCTGAAGACCAAACAGTGAGCGTTTGAGGCAGCAAAAACTGTAGGAAGGTTGCACCAGTTGAATATTTATCAGTTACACAAGACTTACAGCAGAGGGATGGTATATACTTGATGCCGGTGAAATGCACTTGCTCAATAACCAATGGTTCAGGTAATAGCATGCATGATTCACTTTGAAAAATGACACGGAGGACTGGAGCAGAGCTGGTCTGATACCCGACTCTGAATTTCAGAAATTACAAACATGATCAGAACTGGCTTACAACACTGGAACTGATACAGGGGATAGTCGGCTAGTTTTGTCGATCCAAGATTGAGGCCTAAAGGGGCCCTATTCCACAAGTTTTTTTTGTTTTCCTTGTTCCCGGTAGTCTGCTGATTACTTACTCTGGAGGATTAACATATGACTACAAGTTCATCTACTTCTCCTGACAATCTCTGGAATACTTCGCCTTGGGGGAAATTAACCCCCCCCCACCCCATTAAGCTGCTGGGATCCTGCGGGCCAGAGAGACATTTTGTATTTAGGTTTCAATTTTTGTTTTCTCTCTCTCCCCTTTGACTCATTTCCATTTGATATCTTTTGGATTTTTATTGATTCACATACTTGCAAAAAACTCCACTTTCTTGTTAATGGAGCACGCGGTAGAAGGACTAAGACACAGAGGAATCTGCCAAACTTTGATTGATGCGGTTGGAACTCTCCATCAGGTTTGGTTCGTTTTTTGGGATGAAGCTGCATGCCGGAACTTTGTTTTTTTGGTTTTTGTTTTTGATTTTTATTGCAATTTTTTTTGTTGTTGTTTCTGGTATAATAGCGGGGGGGGGGGTCTACTTGTCACAGCTCATTTAACTGAATGTATATTAAGAATACGTTTTCTAAAAATAATATTAGAACATAGTGTGGTCAGTGTAGGGAATAGTTGGGATCCTCTGGTTTGCGGCGGGTTCATTCATTATAAGAAAGGTGCTAATGGCGGATAAATTGAATGTGGTGTCTTGGAACGTTAGAGGCCTGAACAATAAGTTTAAAAGGGCCTCGGTGTTTCAATACCTGAAACAGTCAAAACCGCACATAATTCTTCTGCAAGAAACGCATCTAGATGGCAACAGGGTAATGGCCTTGCGTAAACCGTGGATCCAGAGAGCTTTGCACTCTACATACTCTACTTTTGCCAGGGGAGTTTCCATACTCATTACCAGATCAGTCCCGTGCACTATCCAACGGGTCATATCTGACCCAGGGGGGAGGTATGTGGCAGTAGTTTTGGATGTATATCACTGTCAAATTTTGTTGGTAAATGTATATATACCCCCTCCATTCCAGGTCCAGTTACTATACGATATGCTAACTAAATTGGCCCAATTTTTGCACTTGCCGACCCTCTTTTTGGGTGACTTTAATGCCGTGTTGGATGCGGCCTTGGACTCTTCCAATTTGGGCAGAGGGAGTTTCAGCCGATTTGAACGGATGGGCTTCCATGGCTGGGTTGGTCGAGCTATGGAGGTGGAAACATCCTAATGTTAAAGGTTACTCTCATATATCACTGTCGCATGGGTCATCAGCCAGAATTGATCTGGCATTCGGTAACACTCGAACTTTGCAATATGTAATAGATGTTGAATATACGGCTGGGGGACTCTCGGATCACAACCCCATGTCTCTAGTCCTGTCTTTTTCGAATGGTATGAGCAGGGGCGGATGGCGACTTTTTCCCAACTGGCTACAGCACGAACAAGTTGTGACTCAGTTGGAGGAAACAATAAAGTCATATTGGACCACTGTTGACACCTCAGAGCCTCCAGTGGTATGGGATGCCTTTAAGGCAGTGGTAAGGGGGAATGCATATCAGCCATTAAGACAGCAAGAGTAAACAATAATGAGGTGATGGACAATTTGAAACAGAATGAGAGGAGGTGCGCGGAGGTGCAGGCGGAGGCCCCAACGAAAGCCTCGTACGAGGCTCTTTGGGGGCAAGGAGAGCTCTATCGTTGCATATCAAGGGGATGACACAGGCAGAACTAAAAAGAAACACGCACACGATATTTGCAGAAGGGGACAAGAATGGAAAACCCCTGGCTATGTTGGTGGCAGACTATCACCCAGTGACACACATACCGGCAATAAGGGATAAAGGGGGAACATTGGTAACTGATCCATCACAAATTATGAGGGAGTTTATTGAATTTTTCTCTACCCTATATTCACCCATTCCCCAATACAGCACTGAGGAGGTAGACTCATTACTATCAAAATTACCAATTCCAAAATTAACTGAAGAAGACCGTAAGGCACTAGATGCTAAAATCACAATTAATGAGGTACAAAAGGCAATTTTTGCCTTTCCCCCCAATAAAGCCCCGGGCCCTGATGGCTTTGCAGCAGACTTCTATAAGGCTTATGTGGACCAACTAGCTGCAAGATTTAATTGGTTATTAGAACCCTGTATAACAAATTCTTCCTTACCGGACTCCATGCTTCAGGCCTACATAATCCTTTTGCCAAAACCAGGGAAAGACCCGACAGAGTGTGCCTCTTACCGCCCAATAGCTTTGCTGAACGCGGACCTTAAAATCTTAACAAAAATTTTAGCGACTAGACTAGCAATAGTTATCCAAACTGTAGTCAACATTGACCAGACCGGATTCATGCCGGGGAAATCGACTGATACTAATTTAAGAAGACTTTTTACTCACTTACAACTCTCACCGACCGAAACAGACACTAGAATTATAGTATCAATACATATAGAAAAAGCCTTCGACTCTGGACTGGTTGTTCATGTTCAAAGTTCTGGAGGCCATGGGATTTGGACCGCAATTTAGAAGTTGGATTTCCAGGTTATATAGAAACCCCAAAGTGGCTATCAGATTGGGTTCGAAAATTTCAGATTTCTTTGAGATGGGCAGGGGCACACGACAGGGATGCCCCTTGTCCCCATTCCTGTTTGCCCTGGTTATGGAGCCCCTGGCCATCGCACTGAGATCCTCTGGAGAAGTGCAGGCAATAAAAATAGGCACAATTTATGAAACATTAGCTTTGTATGCAAACGACATGCTCCTGTTTCTAAATGACCCTGGCACCTCATTAAAGGCAGTGCTTAAGATTTTAGATGAGTTTGGCAGATTCTCTGGGTTAAAGGTAAACTGGAGTAAGTCGTCCATCATGCCACTTGATGCTAAAGCCAGAGAGAAAGCGGACCCAAAACTGCCTTTGCAATGGGTCACATCTCTTAAATATCTGGGGTAAAAATTACGGCAAAGGTTCAGGAATACATCCCTCTAAATCTACTCCCTTTGTTGACCCTTCTCAAACAAAAATTGCAGGCTTGGAGCAAACTACCTCTTTCCTTGATAGTTAGAATCAGTCTACTCAAGATGAAAATCCTCCCGGTACTATTGTACTTCATACGCCATGCACCGGTTTGGATATCCAAAACATATTTCAAGCAGATTGAAGGGATTATTAGCTCCTTCCTCTGGGCTCCCAAAACCCAAGGATAGGGACCAAAGTGCTACAAGAATCAAGTGATCAAGGGGGACTGGCACTGCTGGATTGGCACAAGTATTATTTGGCTGGCCAAATGGTATTTGCCCGAAGATGGCTGCTGTCAGATGATGGCGATTCCGCCACAGTACTAGAAGCAGCTCATCTAGGTTCTTATGAAAGCCTGCGCTTGGCGCTATTTCATGGTATCAAATCTAATCTGCCTCTGACAATAACTATGAAAGCTACTATTAGGGCTTGGAAAGTAGCAGTGAAGTTAGCATCTCCCAGTTATGGGGGGCTTTCCCCATCAACACCAATTTGGATGAATCGTATCCTACCTCACTTCTATAACATTCTGGATACGGGGATTTGGGCGGTGAAGGGTGTTAAAACGCTCAAAGCTATCACTTCCTATGGGGATCTTCTGACTTTCTCCCAAATGCAGTCTAGACATGAACTGCCAAACTCCTATCTCTTTCGATTCTTCCAGATTAGACACGCATACCAGGAACAATTTAAAGAGTTGAGGGTGGAATCTCTGCCATCGAATCTTGAATCCCTGCTGTCGATGGAGGACTTGACCAAAGTCCTTTCGGTGACTTACAAGGAATTCTTTAAGATAACACCGAAAGCGATCGCAAACTGCAGAACCAAATGGGAGGCAGAGGTTCCGGACATCCAGGGTGAAGATTGGGATGACCTTTGGAATCAACCCTTTAGACACCTGGTGTCCGCTAGAGAGAGACTGATTCAATTAAAATTTTTACATAGGAGCTATTACACTCCGGTTAGGATAGCGAAGATCTACGGCAGTGCTTCGGCAGAATGTTGGAGGTGCTCTGCGTCTCCAGCAAATGCAGAACACATTTTTTGGTTATGCTCACACATTCAGGATTTCTGGAAAGAGATCACGGCATGTTTATCAGATCTCTTAACAGTACCTATACCAATGACAGTGAGGGTGTGCCTTCTGGGATTGGTTGAGGAGGTGGTCCCAACAAGAGCCCTGCGAACATTACTTACTATTTTGTTATTTTACGGGAAGAAAGCCATACTGCTCAGGAAAAATGCCAAGGCCCCAGATATAAATTTTTGGAAGAGTTTGGTCAATTCAATGTTGCCACATTATAAATACACCTATGAAGCAAGGGGATGTATTAAGAAATTTGACAAAATATGGAAGGTGTGGTATGAGTCAGATACTACGGTGGGTTAGTGGAAGATAGACATGAGAACTTGTTTGTTCAGATAAGACAGCATGAAGTAAGACCGGAGAGCATAACATAATAAATAATACTGTGGGGGATGATTGATGGCTGTCATGAAGGTGAATATAGTACACTGACCTAACTTAATTGTTGACTTTATAACATAATATGCCAAGAAAATAGCAATATGAACAGTTTTTACTATCTGGTTTTAAAATGAGCTGTGACAAGGGGGTGGGGGGGAAGGCGGAGGTAATTTGGGGGAGGTTTTTCAGGGCCCTGTGAGATCATTTGCTTCTTGGGGATATGCTACGTTGGCGTGTCCTCACTCTATGTATATGTTTTAAAATGTGTAATAAAAAAAATTAACAAAAAAAAAAAAACTACAAGGAAATACATGGGTTTATGGGTATAAGATTTACCCACAATCCATGTTTTTCTCACACAGTTAAGAGGGAGAATTAGAATCTGCTGCTGTTGAAAAGGTACTGTTATAATTAAGCTAAATCATATATTATGCTATATGTTATAAGATAATAATTTATTATTTATCTATTTACTGTGAAATTACTGGTTTGAAGCTATAACTTCAAATTTCAGTAATTTGTCCATTAAGCCACCTGCTTGAGTACAGTTTTTGAAAATATAGTAAATTACCTTAAAAACAATATATAATAATTATTTGTATAAAACTTATGGTAATTAACCCCTTGCCACCCAGGCCAATTTTGACAATTCTCTCCTACATGTATTAATCATCTTTTTTTTGCTAGAAAATTACTCAGAACCCCCAAATAATAATATATATTGTTTTAGCAGACACCCTAGGGAATTAAATGGTTGTCATTGCAACTTTGTATGTTACACAGTATTTTTGCGCAGTGATTTTTCAAACGCGTTTTTTTTTTTAAAAAACATTCATGAATATTAAAAAAAAAAAAAAACACTAAAGATAACCCGATTTGTTTTGTATAATGTAAAAGAGAATGTTACGCCAAGTAAATAGATACCTAACATGTCATGCTTTAAAATTGCGCACACTCGTGGAATGGTGCCAAACTTTACTACTTAAAAATCTTCATAGATGACGCCTTAATTTTTTTTTACAGATTATGTGTTTAGAGTTAAAAAGGAGGTCTAGTGCTAGAATTATTACTCTCGCTCTAATGTTTACAGCGTATGTAACCTGTGTGTATCTGGCTCTGATACTAGCCAGCCACTGACCTCACCGCACATCCCTGCCATAGACACATACAGTACATATTGCATATAGAAATATTAAAAGGCACCGCAAAGCTTTTGGTTTGCATTAGTATTGTTAGCCAATTTGAGTAACTGACATGTTGACTTAAAGCCTTGGCTCCACAAAATAACAGGAGGTATTATGTGAAACTCTCACCTAAAATTTTGTTTATTTAAACTAGCCTATGTAAGGATAACTTGAAGCTACAGTTGAACTATTTGTAGAGAGCTTCAGAAGAGATATGGGAGATGGAGATCTCTAGATACCGCAATTATCACATCTCAGTTCAGCAAACAAAATCACTTGGTTACATGGCCATCATCCCCTTTCTTCCTGCTTCCAAAGCAAGTACTTTTCTTCAAAGATTTATAATACAATTTGTAGGACACAGAAATACACAGTGTACAGTATGTATAACATTTTAGAATATTTCAATATGATTTATTAAACAAAGATTCATTTCTTACAGTGCCTCTTATGCAGCATACTATTAACACAGCCATACTGAGGCTGCAGAAAAAATAATCAGACTATCGTTTGACAAATCAAGCATAAATTATAAACACATAATATTCATTTATTTTCACCAGTCTCTGGCTAATGATATGTAGAATAGGACTGAAAATGCATCATTTTGAAGTCTCCCCATGAAAACAGGGTGCACCATAAGTGGTGATTTACATATAATTACAATTATACAGAATACATGCTTTATTGGTGTTTGAGAGGGAAACATGGGCAATGTTTTGTTAAATGGTAACCCATTGTTCCTCAGTTATTTGGCCTATATTGGTCATTTAGGTCAGTAAGCACTTGCAAATGACGTAGAGTGGTAAAAACGTGGGAAATTACACTTTTTTAGTCTTTTGCCGCATACACACGCTCGGACATTCCGACAACAACATTCTGGATTTATTTCTGACGGATGTTGGCTCAAACTTGTCTTGCATACACACGGGTGCACAAATGTTGTCGGAAATTCCAAACGTCAAGAACGCAGTGACGTACAACACGTATGACAAGCCGAGAAAAATGAAGTTCAATAGCCAGTGCGGCTCTTCTGCTTAATTCCGAGCATGCATTGAATTTTGTGCGTCGGAACTGTGTACACACGATCGGAATTTACGACAATGGATTTTGTTGTCAGAAAATTTGAGAACCAGCTCTCAAATTTTTGTTGTCGGAAATTCCGACAACAAATGTCCGATGGAGCCTACACAGGGTCGGAATTTCCAACAACAAGCTCACATCGAACATTTGTTGTTGGAAATTCCAACCATGTGTACACAGCATTAGAGTCAAGTTAGTTAATGAGTAGTAGGGCCTTTTGGAGAGTTTGAGAGCAGAGATTCTCTTGTGCTTGAATGGCATCTCTAGTTATAAGTAATGATAAAAATAGGTTTTTGAAATGATTTTTGAAAATTATTGTGAAAAATAGTGCACATGAGTTATCCCCATTCATGTCAAAGACACAAATGTTCCTATTTAATGAATTTCAGAGAGGGTTGCATTTTCCCACAGGCAGGTGTGAATGTTGTAAGAAGTACAAAGTAGCAGGTTTTTTGTTGTGCTCCAGATTTTTTGTACAAGGAGTAATGTGGGGGGAGACTGTTGAGTTAGGCAAGCGATCTGTTTCTAAGGAAGAAGCTGTCCTTGTTATCTGTTTTAGCTAACCCAACTAGATGCGGCATTTAAGAAGCCATATAGTACAGTCATGGACTGGGAAGCACCAACCATCCTTTGTAACTAGGTCATTGCAATTTTAGTTGAATTTCTGGCTTGGTCCCTCTTCAAGACAAGTTCCTGAAATAAGTTGTCTGTAATTTTAAACCATTGTTTGAGTGGCCAAATGGGGGCAATATGCAGAATATAAGGAAACTGTGGTATCCAAATTTTTTTTATAAATTCACACACACAACCATTGCAAGATGTGGTACTAAATTTTGCCCTTCTCTCAATTTGTTAATCTGGGGGAGAAGATTCAGTTTTGTATATTCTTTGGTTTGTGTTAAAATGTAGATACTAAGGTATCATAAGGTAGAAACAGTTTGCAAGACACTGGTGCAGGTAAGTAAATGCCTTAGCAGGTGGTCCAAATTGAGTAGATTCCAATTATCCCAGTTTAATTCTGGTCCTGAAAAGAATACATGCTTACAAATCGAACCCTATATTAAAAATATTTTAATCTCAGCCACTTTTGATACTGGGTTATAACATTTAGAAGTGTAGATTTCTCTTTCCCGAGGCAGCACCCCACACGCACCACACTCCAGCAGCTCCCCAGTGACCGAGACATCTCCCTGGTGAAGTGCAGTGTGTGTGGGGCACTGCTGCTAGAAAGAAAGACCTTATTGTGTACACAGACTACTCAGAGCAGTTGACAGGTTCGGCACTTCTGCATAAGTGAGAGCTGTGCTTATGATTTGAGACTTGCGGAGTCTACTTCTAACATTTAGCCTAGGTTCACACTGACAGCAGGAATGAAATTGTGCGAGTTCAGCTGAACTTGCACAATTTCATTCCTGCATGTCAGTCCCGACTTCAGGTGCAATTTCAGAGACATCTGTGCGGGTTTCTGCATTAATATCGCACCGCGATGACGCCAAAAGTAGTACAGAAACTACTTTTGGGAATTAGTGCAGCGTCACACAGATTCAGATGGTGCCATTGCCTGCAATAGCCACCGATTTGGCATGCGATTTGACATGTCAAATCGCATGCTAAATCGCTGCAATGTGAACCAGAGCAGAATGAGAGTATGTTGTAGCGCCTAGTGCCCTTAGTAGTGTCAATAAAAGGTGTGCTAAATTGTAAAGTGCAAACAAAATCTGAAGCCCTCATCCTTAGTGTCCTTGGTAAATAATATAAGTGAATACACAAATATAAGTGAAAATGTGAAACAAAATGTAAACTAGAGCTGCACAATTAATCGTTAAAAAATCGTGATCTCGATTCACCCCCTCTGACGATCTCTCCTGCTGAGTTTGCCGATTCTTTCATATAAACAAATGCAGAGATTATCTACTCACTCAGCTGTCAAAAGAAAGCATCCAGGCAGTCTGCCAAGTTTATAGCTTGAAACATTGTAACTAAGCTTCCTTCTTAGATCAAAGTGATAGAACTTCTGTGTAAATAAATAATCTGACAGTCTTCCAAGTTTTCAACAACCTGTAAATGCAGGAAGTTTAACCACTTAAAGCGGGGTTCCACCCAAATTTTGAACAATATCTGTATGTATTCTCTTCCTTGCCTAGATGCTGACATGCCGTTTAAAAAAATTTAAATCGCCGTAATTACCTTTCATTTTTCTATTCTTCTTTGCACTTCCTGGTTCTCCTCCCGTGGGAGTAGGCGTGTTTCTAGCCTCTCCCAGACTCCTGGGAGCTAGTCTCAGGCTTCCCAGGATGCCACTGAGCATGTGCAGAAACGAGCAGTGAATGCTGGGAGCAAAGCATTCACCACATGCAATGCTTGTGGGCTTCAAATGCCCACAATGAAGATGGAAACCGCCTGCAGTGAATAATATAAGTTATTCGTTCCGACGAAATCTGACACAGGCGGACATATTACACACAATATGTGAGTATGTTTGTGAATGAACTAAAAAAAAAAAAAAAAAAAAAAAAAAAAAAAACGATAGATAGGTGGACCCCCGCTTTAAAGTCTAAATCTTTTTCTAACACTTCTTTCTTAAGTTAAAATCAATATTTTTTGCTAGAAAATTACTTGGAACCCCCAAACATATATGGCTATATATATATTTTAGCAGAGACCCTAGGGAATAAAATGGCAACTGCTGCAATATTTTATGTCACACTGTATTTGCCCAGCGGTCTTTCAAATACAATTTTTTGGGGAAAAAATACACTTCAATGAATAAAAAAAAAACGAAACAGTAAAGTTAGCCCAATTTTTTTTGTTTTAATGTGAAAGATGATGTTACACCGCGAGAATCGTGAGAGAATCGTGATCTATCTTCTAAGCAAAAAAAATATGATTCTCATTTTAGCCAGAATCGTGCAGCTCTAATGTACACTTTGAAAAAAATCGCAACAAAATGGCAAAATAGCAAAATAGCAAATTGGCTGTTCGATTGTTCGTCGAAATACGTACATTATTGGGCATTTGCGCCAAATTCGAGCGGCGCGTCACACCCATAATGCAGTGCGACATCGCAGTGCACTGCTGTCCGATTGGCCAAGCATGCACTAGGACCCGCATGCTTTGGCCAATCACAGCGCCGTCAGCAAAGGCACGGTGCCTTTGGCCAATTATGGATCAGGGGGTTAAGTCCACACCCCACACTATATAAGGCCGTCTGCACGTCGGCCCTATGTAGTGTGTTGCTGGCGTTGACTGAGAGAGAGATTGAGCAGGCAGGCGATTCAGTTAGCTGCAGTGTATTTAGGATATATATACACACATATATATACACACATATACATATACACTGTATCCAATTTGGCTAGATCTGACCGCAGGCCGTTCCTGGTGAACTGTTTCTAATATACTTCAGGCAGGCAGGTGATTCAGTTAGCTGCAGTGTATATATACAGTCAGTCTTGTATATATAAAGATCCACTGTATCCAGTTTAGCTAGATCTGACTGGAGTCTGTTCCCGGTGTACAGTTTCTAATATACTACAGGCAGACAGGTGATTCAGTTAGCTGCAGTGTATTTTATTTATATATATATATATATATATATATATATTTATATATATATATATATATATATATATATATATATATATATATATATATATATATATATATATATATATATATATATATATATATATATATATATATATATATACACACACATACACATACACACACACACACACACACACACACAGTCAGTCTTGTATATATATATTTATATACACACACACACACACACACACACACACACATATATATATATATATACACACATACATATTCATACACACACATATCCACTGTATCCAGTTTAGCTAGATCTGACCGCAGTCCGTTCCTGGTGTACTGTTTCTAATATACTTCAGGCAGGCGATTCAGTTAGCTATCTCTCTCTCTATATATATATCTATATATAGATATATAGATATATATATCCACTGCATACAGTTTAGCTATATCTCACTGCAGGCCATTCCTGGTGTACATTTTCAAATATACTTTCAGGCAGGCAGGTGATTCAATGAGCTGCAGTGCATAAAATATATATAGAGTCTCCTACATATATACAGTGGGGACAGAAAGTATTCAGACCGCCTTAAATTTTTCACTCTTTGTTATATTGCAGCCATTTGCTAAAATCATTTAAGTTAATTTTTTTTCCTCATTAATGTACACACAGCACCCCATATTGACAGAAAAACACAGAATTGTTTGAAATTTTTGCAGATTTATTAAAAAAGAAAAACTGAAATATCACATGGTCCTAAGTATTCAGACCCTTTGCTGTGACACTCATATATTTAACTCAGGTGCTGTCCGTTTCTTCTGATCATCCTTGAGATGGTTCTACACCTTCATTTGAGTCCAGCTGTGTTTGATTATACTGATTGGACTTGATTAGGAAAGCCACACACCTGTCTATAAGACCTTACAGCTCACAGTGCATGTCAGAGAAAATGAGAATCATGAGGTCAAAAGAACTGCTTGAAGAGCTCAGAGACAGAATTGTATAGCAAGGCACAGATCTGGCCAAGGTTACATAAAAAAATTTCTGCTGCACTTAAGGTTCCTAAGAGCACAGTGGCTTTCATAATCCTTAAATGGAAGACGTTTGGGACGACCAGAACCATTCCTAGAGCTGGCTGTCCGGCCAAACTGAGCTTTAGGGGGAGAAGAGCCTTGGTGAGAGAAGTAAAGAAGAACCCAAAGATCACTGTGGCTGAGCTCCAGAGATGCAGTCGGGAGATGGGAGAAAGTTGTAGAAAGTCAACCATCACTGCAGCCCTCCACCAGTCGGGGCTTTATGGCAGAGTGGCCCGACGGAAGCCTCTTCTCAGTGCAAGACACATGAAAGCCTGTATGGAGTTTGCTAAAAAAAAAAAAAACACCTGAAGGACTCCAAGTTGGTGAGAAATAAGATTCTCTGGTCTGATAAGACCAAGATAGAACTTTTTGGCCTTAATTCTAAGCGGTATGTGTGGAGAAAACCAGGCACTGCTCATCACCTGTCCAATACAGTCCCAACAGTGAAGCATGGTGGTGGCAGCATCATACTGTGGGGGTGTTTTTCAGCTGCAGGGACAGGACGACTGGTTGCAATCGAGGGAAAGATGAATGCGGTCAAGTACAGGGATATCCTGGACGAAAACCTTCTCCAGAGTGCTCAGGACCTCAGACTGGGCCGAAGGTTTACCTTCCAACAAGACAATGACCCTAAGCACACAGCTAAAATAATGAAGGAGTGGCTTCACAACAACTCCGTGACTGTTCTTGAATGGCCCAGCCAGAGCCCAGACTTAAACCCAATTGAGCATCTCTGGAGAGACCTAAAAATGGCTGTCCACCGTTTACCATACAACCTGACCGTACTGGAGAGGATCTGCAAGGAGGAACGGCAGAGGATCCCCAAATCCAGGTGTGAAAAACTTGTTGCATCTTTCCCAAAAAGACTCATGGCTGTATTAGATCAAAAGGGTGCTTCTACTAAATACTAAACAAAGGCTCCGAATACTTAGGATCATGTGATATTTTAGTTTTTCTTTTTTAATAAATCTGCAAAAATGTCAACAATTCTGTGTTTTTCTGTCAATATGGGGTGCTGTGTGTACATTAATGAGGAAAAAAATGAACTTAAAATGATTTTAGCAAATGGCTGCAATATAACAAAGAATGAAAAATGTAAGGGGGTCTGAATACTTTCCGTCCCCACTGTATATATCCACTGCATTCTAGTGTAACCAAGCCTATATCTGACTGCAGGTCATTCCTGGTGTACATTTTCAAATATATTTTCAGGCAGGTGATTCAGTGAGCTGCAGTGCACAAAATATATATACAATCTCCTACATATATATCCACTGCATTCTAGTCTAGCCAAGCCTATATCTGACTGCAGGCCATTCCTGGTGTATGTTTTCAAATACACTTTCAGGCAGGCAGGCGATTCAGTGATCTGCAGTGCATTAAATATATATATAGTCTCCTACATATATATATCCACTGTATTCCAGTCTAGCCAAGCCTATATCTACCCGCAGGCCATTCCTGGTGTATGTTTTCAAATATACTTTCAGGCAGACAGGTGATTCAGTGATCTGCAGTGCATAAAATATATATACAGTCGCCTACATATATATCCACTGCATTCTAGTCTAGCCAAGCCTATATCTGACTGCATGCCATTCCTGGTGTATGTTTTCAAATATACTTTCAGGCAGGAAGGCAGGTGATTCAGTGATCTGCAGTGCATTAAATATATATACAGTCTTCTACATATATATCCACTGCATTCTAGTCTAGCCAAGCCTATATCTGACTGCATGCCATTCCTGGTGTATGTTTTCAAATATACTTTCAGGCAGGAAGGCAGGTGATTCAGTGATCTGCAGTGCATTAAATATATATACAGTCTTCTACATATATATATATATATATATATATATATATATATATATATATATATATATATATATATATATATATATATATATATATATATATATATATATCCACTGCATTCTAGTCTAGCCAAGCCTATATCTGACTGCATGCCATTCCTGGTGTATGTTTTCAAATATACTTTCAGGCAGGAAGGCAGGTGATTCAGTGATCTGCAGTGCATTAAATATATATACAGTCTTCTACATATATATCCACTGCATTCTAGTCTAGCCAAGCCTATATCTGACTGCATGCCATTCCTGGTGTATGTTTTCAAATATACTTTCAGGCAGGAAGGCAGGTGATTCAGTGATCTGCAGTGCATTAAATATATATACAGTCTTCTACATATATATATATATATATATATATATATATGAAGAAAAAATCAAAAAAAGACTGCGCTAAGACAAAAGGCAACAATCATGTGATATGACTAATCAGAACATATGAATATGTTTAAAATTGAGTTTTTCAAAATTAATATTTATGAATAAAAAACACCAGGGCTTTCTTAAAAAAGTGACTGAAAATATATAATAACCAAATAAAGATATAAAAAGTCCCAAATGAAGGTAAGAAAAAGTGACTGGCGTCACAAAAACACACAGTCCCTGGAGCCAAGGCAAATGCAAACAATGATCTTGGACATGTAACGCAATCCTTGGAGCCAAGGTAGATGTATTCAGTGTACATAGACGTAAAACACCCAGTGAAAAATCCTCCACCTAATAAGATGTCCGCTTACCAGAGGTAAGCTGTGAATCAGCTTAGTATTAACCTCTCCACGGGGAAGATCAGCTCCTCAGGTCTCCAACCAAGGAAGGGGGTGGGCAGGATCTTACGATGTGTTTAGCTCAATCCACACAGTAGGAGGACCCTGCCTCTAATCCCTGTGATATGATCACATGAGTTCCATTGCTTTCTCAAGTGTTGACAATCTGAGGAAACCCTTTCCTCAGATTGTCAACACTTGAGAAAGCAATGGAACTCATGTGATCATATCACAGGGATTAGAGGCAGGGTCCTCCTACTGTGTGGATTGAGCTAAACACATCGTAAGATCCTGCCCACCCCCTTCCTTGGTTGGAGACCTGAGGAGCTGATCTTCCCCGTGGAGAGGTTAATACTAAGCTGATTCACAGCTTACCTCTGGTAAGCGGACATCTTATTAGGTGGAGGATTTTTCACTGGGTGTTTTACGTCTATGTACACTGAATACATCTACCTTGGCTCCAAGGATTGCGTTACATGTCCAAGATCATTGTTTGCATTTGCCTTGGCTCCAGGGACTGTGTGTTTTTGTGACGCCAGTCACTTTTTCTTACCTTCATTTGGGACTTTTTATATCTTTATTTGGTTATTATATATTTTCAGTCACTTTTTTAAGAAAGCCCTGGTGTTTTTTATTCATAAATATTAATTTTGAAAAACTCAATTTTAAACATATTCATATGTTCTGATTAGTCATATCACATGATTGTTGCCTTTTGTCTTAGCGCAGTCTTTTTTTGATTTTTTCTTCTTATGTTTGTGTGCACGCCTCACGATAAGATTGCAGCTTAATATTTATTTCACTCTGCTAATCATTAGTAGAACAACCTTTATGTTAGCGCGGTATTGTTTATGGTTTATATATATATATATATCTCCACTGCATTCTAGTCTAGCCAAGTTTATATCTGACTGCAGGCCATTCCTGGTGTACTTTTTCTAGTGAACTTCAGGTGGTGTTTTGCTAATAAAATTTTACAGCATGTCTGGAAGGCCACCAAGGAGAGGCAGACGCTCACAGGCCACTAAAAGAGGGCAAGCAGGCTCTGTGTCTACAGCCAACAGTGCTGGTCGTGGCCATGGTGCATCCTCAGCACGTGGCCGCGGGGCACACTTGTCCTTTTTTTCGGCAGCTGGCCATGTTGATCCACAACATGCAGAAGAGTTGGCAGAGTGGATAACTAAGCTGTCCTCATCCTCCTCATCCTCTGTCACCCAGGCTCAGAGTAGTTTGCCTGCCAAAGCAGCTGCCAAAGCGGCCTATTCCATCGGCTCAATGTCATCAGTCACTCCTTCCCTAGCCCCACCATCATGCACGGAGGGGTCTCCGGAACTGTTCGACCACAATGTCGGGTACATGCTGCAGGAGGATGTGCAGCGTTTTGAAGGCTCCGCTGATGGTACCCAGGTTGAGGAAGGCAGTAACGTGAGCCCAGAGAGAGGGGGTACCCAGGAAGGATGAGAAACTGGCAGTCATGTTCCCCCAGCTACAGCATACTGCCAGGTTTGCTCCAGTGACGAGGAGGGAGGGGATGATGAGGTCACTGACTCTATGTGGGTGCCTGATAGAAGTGAGGAGGAGGAGGAGGCACATCTCCGAGGCAGCATGCCGTTCAGGGGCCAGCTTAAGGGCAGCCACCTGACTGCATCACACCGCAGAGCTCCGCATGTGCAGGGCACTGCTGACTCACCACGTATTTTGAAAAGTTCTTTGGTGTGGGCCTTTTTTGATACATGTGCAGCAGATCGCACCGTTGCTGTTTGCAACATATGTCTGAAGCGTATCAAGCGTGGCCAAAACAGCAGCCGCTTGGGCACCACATGCTTGACCAGACATATGTCGACCTCCCATGCAGTCCGTTGGAAACAGTACTTAAAAGACCCATACCAAAAAACAAGGCGGACCTCTCCTTGCTCCTCATCAGCTGGGATCTCCAACCCCACTATACCTTCAGTCCTCTCAGAAAACTGCACTGAGAGGAATGAAGGTGTGGAATTAGGTGTGCCAAGTACTTGCGGGCAATCTGCTATCGCTACACCAACATCCGATTGTAGCAGGCAAATTTCCCTACCCCAGTTGCTAAACCGCCGAAAGAAATTCGGTCCCAGCCATCCACATGCTCAGCGGCTGAATGCTAGCTTGGCTAAATTGCTAGCACTACAACTGCTGCCTTTTCAGCTGGTAGACTCTGCCCCCTTTCATGAATTTGTAGAATTTGCGGTACCTCAGTGGCAGGTTCCCAAAAGCCATTTCTTTTCACAGAAGGCCATTCCGGCTCTCTACCGGCATGTGGAAGGCAGTGTCTTGCCCTTGTTGGACAGGGCGGTCAGCGGTAAGGTGCATATTACCGCTGACTCATGGTCCAGCAGGCATGGACAGGGACGTTACCTTTCTTTCACGGTGCACTGGGCAATTCTGCTGGCAGCTGGGAAGGATGCAGGACAGGGTGCAGTATTGTTGGAGCTTGTTCCACCACCACACCTCCAAAATGCTAGTAGTGGTGATTCTGCCACACCTCTCTCCTCCACCCCCTCCTGTTCTTCTTCCTCTATGGCCTCTTCCTCTGCAGATTTGTCCTCGGAACCAGCGGTGCTCCGTAGGCATTCAAGGGGCTACGCAAGCACTCAGGCAAAAAGATGCCATGCAGTGCTTGAGTTGGTCTGCTTAGGGGACAGGAGCCACACTGGGGCAGAGATTCTGTCAGCTCTGCAGGGGCAGACTCAGAGGTGGTTGACGCCACTCCAGTTTCAGCCAGGAATGGTGGTTTGTGACAATGGCACCAACCTCCTCTCTGCCCTCCCACAGGGACACTTGAAACATGTTCCCTGTTTGGCTCACATCCTTAATTTGGTGGTGCAGCGGTTCTTGTGCAGGTACCTGGGCTTACAGGATCTCTTGAGGCAGGCCAGGAAAGTCTGCAGGCATTTCTGCCGGTCATATAATGCCAGTGTCAGGAAGATCCTGCCAGTAACAGGCGTCCTGTGCGTGCAGTTGTGCGATCGTGCCTGCCTACGCGCATGCGAGCGCGTGCTAGGTGGGCTATTTAAACCTAGCTTTTACACAGGGATCTTGCTGTCTGTTCTACAGCGTTACGTGTGTTGATCCTTGAGAACCTGTTTCTGTACTAAAGACCCGGCTTGTTCCTGATTATGCTTGTTATCTGCCTGCATCTGATCCCGGCTTGTCTCCGACCATCCCTGTCTTCTGCCTGCATCCGACCCCAGCTTGTCTGACCACTCTTCTGCCTGACCCCTCTGGCTTATCCACGGTCCGCTTGGCTATTGATCCGGCTTGTCTAACTCTCCAGCCTAGTATACTGACTTCAGTTCCAGTCTGCTGCACCAGTGTTCCAGTCTGCTATCCGGTTCCAGTCTGCTGTGTGGTTCCAGTCTGCTGCACCAGTGTTCCAGTCTGCTATCTGGTTCCAGTCTGCTATCCAGTTCCAGTCTGTTGTTTGGTTTCAGTCTGCTGCACCAGTCTGCTGATCCAGCTCCTTCCAGGTTCCAGTCTACCTTCCAGCTCAGTCTGAAGTTCTACTGCACAGCGCTTCCTGAGTTTCAGATCCACTTCCTGCTGCTGATCCTGCCAGGCACTGGTGCCACTCTTGTGCTTCCTGTATAACCTACCAGGGCCCTTGAGTCGGAGCCGCAAGAGAGGCCATCCCCTGCAAGTCGGGCTCATCCACAAGGTACGTGACAGCCAGTGCTCGGCTAGCGGACCTTCAAAAGGAATGCAACCTGCTCAAGAACTGCCTCATTTGTGACATGCCCACCAGGTGGAACTCAAGGTTGGTAATGCTGCAAGAGCTGCGCACGCAGCAGAGGGCCATTAATGAGTACCTGTGTGAGTATGGAACCAGGACAGGGTCAGGGGAGCTTGGCTTTTTTTCGACTGATCAAGGATGCATGCACTGTCCTGTCACCATTTGAGGAGGCCTCGAAGATGGTGAGCAGTGACAGTGCATGCATCAGTGATACTGTCCCTCTTGTCTTCCTGTTGGAGCACACGCTTCATGGAATAATGGACAGGGCACCTGAGGCAGAACAGAGGAAGGAAGAGGAGGACTTCCTTACCTCTCAAGGCCCCTTTTATCCAGACAGTATTTCTGCGGGCCTGCCAATCACACAGGAAGGAGGAGGAGGAGGATTGTGTCAGCATGGAGGTGGAGCCTAGCACTCAGCATCAGCAGCAGTCTTCAAGGGATCTTATCAGTCCCCAGACACCCATGGACTTGTACGTGGCTGGGAGGAGGTGGCTGTGGATCATGTCATCCTTAGTGAACCTTCACTGCATGGCCTCCCTAATCCTGCAAAGCCTGTGAAAGGACCCTTGGATTTGTGGTATTAAGGAGAGGGATCATTACTGGCTGGCAATAATAAAATGGTAGACTCCGTGCTCAGGATGATAGAGGGTTGCAGCCTCCCCTAATAAGCTCCCGATGGGGTATTGGTAACAAATCTGGTGAATAATCATATATGACAGTGAAAATGACAATAATGTAACAGGTATAAATGCACACATCAAAACATCATACACCATCTATGCCTAAAAAGTGGGGTATCTACATCTCGAGGTTAAAGATGCAGTACCATAAAGAAAAAGTGAAAAAGTAAAAAAATATACTGTATTTATTGTCGTATAACACGCACAGGCGTATAACACGCACATTCATTTTAAGAGGGAAGTTTCAGGAAAAAACTTACATTTTAAATAAGGAACTTGGAAGCAAAATAAGGGTCAGTGCCCATCTGCAGCCTCACCATTGCCATCAATGCAGCCTCATCAATGGCCATCTGCAGCCTCACAAGTGCCATCAATGCAGCCTCACCATTGCCATCAATGCAGCAGCCTCACCACTGCCTTCAATGCAGCAGCCTCACCACTGCCTTCAATGTAGCAGCCTCACCACTGCCTTCAATGTAGCAGCCTCACCATTGCCATCAGTGCAGTCTGATTGATGCCTATCTGCAGCCTAGAGGGGACAGGGAGGGGGGTGGGACAAGCGCCGACAGATTACATACAGTGAGAATCTCCTTTTATAGACAGAATAGTGATCCAATGGTGGCCCAGGAGACGGGACTTCCTATTATAGAGGCCGCCAAGTAAACAGGAGATTCTCACTGTATGTAATCTGACGGTGCTCATCCCGCCCCCCTCCCTGTCCCCTCTGAGGCAGCTAAAACTGAAGTATTGGCTTATAACACGCACATGCTATTTGCACCCAATTTTCATGGTGAAAAAGTGAGTGTTATACGCCAATAAATACAGTATATAACTTGTGTATATCAAATATATATGTATACCAAAAATCAAATGGTGTAAAGTCAATATATTGCTAAAAAACCCCACAAATGTGTACATATACACAAAAAAGTGTTAATTCATAGTCCCACATATATAATGTGCAAAAAAATTGCTATAAAAAGTGCCAACGATTCCAAGGTGACCACAGTGCTCAGCAGATCAGGTGACTCTTGTGCTCCCCCTCAAGGGTCCCGACTCGCCAGCTCCCCGCACCCCTACAGGGGTAATCAGCACGTGTAGATAACCGGAAGGTTAGATGTCCCTTGGTGTGTCCTCCAGCCGGTTCACCTGGCGGGGTATCGCCTCTGATCCATCCTCCAACTTAGAATATCCACAGCCAATCTCCTAATCAGAGCTCTTCATTATCAGTACCCAGGACAAAAATCCAATACATTTCCAGGGATTGATCCTCATAAGAAAAAAGAGATAGGGCTCCCATAGCGCAGTATAGGAAAATTTATTTAAAAATTAGTTTAAAAAACAATAAGCTTCCCACCATGTGGGTAGCCCTTAAAAAACTGCCTATATGGATTCAGTGTGTGCAGGGGCCGGTTCGCAGCATGCGCTCCAACTGCGTTCCAGCTCCCTGATAGCGTACCGGAAGTAATGTGAGTGTGTAGCTCCACCTTATGCATTTTGTCATTGATGTTCTCAAAGGCAGCGCCATCTTGCCAAACCTTTGTGGCCTTTTTCAGCAATATATTGAATTTACACCATTTGATTTTTGGTATACATATTATATTTGATATACACGAGTTATATATATTTTTTCACTTTTTTACTTTTTCTTTATGTTACTGCATCTTTAATCTCTAGCTGCAGATACCCCACTTTTTAGGCATAGATGGTATATGATGTTTTGATGTGTGCATTTATACCTGCTACATTATTGTCATTTTCACTGTCATATATGATTATTCACCAGATTTGTTTACAAGTAAGGTGTGGTTAGTACACGAGTGTGGGTCACAGAGTATCATTAACCTCTTTCATAATAGGGTAGCGCCACTTACCCCATTTCTTGTTTTATTATTACTGGGTGGCAACCTTTCTTGATCCATATTACAAGGTTAAGGTTGCGGAACTTATCCAGCCTTCGCAGAGGGAGCAGAGGATGAAATATCTTCGGGAGGCCTTGCAGAAAGGTTTGTGCAATTCCCAGAGCCTGGGAGGGTACAATTTCCTGGTCCTCCTGGACAATGTGTTGCTGAGGCTTCGGTCAGTCACAGAAGGAGCAGCGGAGAAGGTGTCTGTCTGACCGATGCACTCAGACAATTCTTTAGTCCGTAGCCCCAAGGTCTGATCGGTTCCAGTAACCATCGCCAGCATCTGATTTACATGGTGCAGGAATACCTAGGGGCAAGATCAGACTTGGAGACCTTTCCAACCGAAAATCCACTGGGTTACTGGGTCTTGAGGATGGATCACAGGCCAGAGCTTGCACAATATGCAATTGAGCTACTGGCCTGTCCTTCATCCAGCGTTCTTTTCTTTCTTTCATTCAGTGCTGCTGGAGGCTTTGTAACCGATCACAGAGTGCGCCTGTCCACAGACTCAGTTAATCGGCTCACCTTCATAAAAATGAATCAGTCTTGGATCACCAGCTACCAAGCACCTGATGCTGATGTAACCAATTAATTTTTCTATGAATGTGAGATCCCTTGAAGACTGCCTATGCTGAGTGACTATCCTGTTATGCTGAATCACTATCCTATTCCTCCTCAATGTTCATGTTGATAGCTTCTAAGTACATTTTTGTTTCAGGGCACCACCACCAGTGCCTAAGGCCCAATTTTTTTGCCCCGTTCAACAGGGGCGTATAATTATAATTTTTGCTGTAATATTTTGCAGCAGGGCTCGTTCTTGCGCACAACTAGAGTATCCGTGAGGGGTTGCAGTGTTGTGACACCACCACCAGTGCCTAAGGCCCAATTTTTCTGCCCCTGTTTAACAGGGGAGTGTAATTACAATATTTGCTCTAATATTTCACATCAGGGCTCGTTCCTGCGCTCAACTAGAGTATCTGTGAGGGCTTACAGTGTTGTGGCACCACCACCACACCACCAAAGGCCCAATTTTTCTGCCCCCGTTCAACAGGGGCATGTTATTACAATTCTTGATATAATATTTCACAGCAGGGCCCGTTCCAGCGCCCACCAAGAGTAACTGTGAGGGCTTACAGTGTTCTGGTACCACCAACACCTGACGCCCAATTTTCTGCAGAGTATATAGGGCAGGTCGTATAGTATATACAAGCAGTCCTCTACTTTCAAACATCTGACTTACAAACGACTCCTACTTACAAATGGAGGGAGACAACAGGAAGTGAGAGAAAATCTACCCATAGGAAGGGAAATTCTCTCCTGTAAGAGTCAATATGGGAAAAAAGGTGTCTCCACTGATGCTTTATCACCAATCCTTATTTCCCTAATAAACCCCAAATTTTCAAAATCCGATTGTCATTGGGACAGAAAGTGAGGTGAAATCTTCTCAACAGGGGCACAGACAGCAAAACAAATGTAACAGGGGTGATAACCCTTCTCTATGTTATCCAAAAAGCTTAAAAATTGATTTTTTTGGCTGGAGCTACACTTACAAAATGTACTTGTTCCAAATTAG
Source organism: Aquarana catesbeiana (assembly GCF_042186555.1). Lineage (NCBI taxonomy): Eukaryota > Metazoa > Chordata > Amphibia > Anura > Ranidae > Aquarana > Aquarana catesbeiana. The sequence goes on from NC_133325.1 coordinate 603,314,597, forward strand.
AAACAGATTCAACTTAAGAACAAACCTACAGTCCCGGTCTTTAAACTGAACCGGGGGGTGTTCGACTCATCCCTACTTCTTACATTTGTTGCAATCCATAAAGGAGACTGGATCACTGACAGCCATCAAGGCTTAAAGTGGATGTAAACCCTCACATATACCCAGTGAAGTGAACAGCCTCAGATGATACACAGAGATGAAACAAATATCCCTACATAAGTTTTACATGTATATCTGCTGTCTTCAGCTTTATATACGGTTTAGGAAGTGCAGATTGTGTTAGAATTTTCACTTCCCCATTCTGTACTGTGAGAGAAGTCTTCAATTACACTCAGTGGCGTCTCCAGCTTTCATATTTAGGGGGGGCACATGGGGGGACAGGGACAAAAGTAGGGGGGCAACTATAAAATGCAATTATATATATCTCCTGGGGCCCTTTACTACGACCCCACAATGGCCCTTTCACATGTTCTGCAGTGAGTTCCCTTCCTACTGTATTAGGGCCACCCAGGGTGGCAGAAAACAAGAGATATATGTCACCAGCATACCAAGAAAATATAAGGATCCAAAGCAGTGGGAGAACTATCAGGGTTGCAAAGGTTGTCTTGCCACCGAGCCCTGGTGTTCTGCCACTGTGGGGTTCCCCAGCCTCCTCTTGTTGTCCTGCCCCTGCTATTGACAGCGCTGGTCTGAGAAATCAGTCTGTTTTTTCAGTAACTGAGAGTCCTGGTGGAGTCCTTCCTGCAACTCGCTCTTCTCCCTGCCAATGAGGATGCAGGGGAAGGAGCAGATCGGGCGGCCATGGTTGTGTGAGCGCTCGCATTATGCAGTATCGGTGAGCAGAGGGAGGGGGGAGGAATCACCCTCAGGAGCTGACTGGGGACTCTCTCCCTCTTAGACATTGATTTTTTTGTAAATAAAAAGAAAAACATTTTTTTTTTAAATTTTTTATTGGGGGGGGCACATGGTGGGGTCCCCCCTAGGGACGCCATTGATTACACTGGGAGAAAGCTGATTGGAGGAAAGGCACACCCCCCCCTCCAGATAGGCAGAGACTTTCAGGGCTGTCCTGTGAGTAAAGCAGCTTTCTGCAAATCTATTTATAGCACCCGCCCTGACACATATTTCAGGCTGGTTTTATCACATGTATCATAGAACTTGTCAGACGTTATCATGCTGATAACAGAAGAATGGAGCAGGAGAAAGCCACAGGACATAGTGCTTTGAAGAGAGATAAGAAAACACTGCAGATATATGTGCCCAGTTTAAAATTTAATGAATCAGGTTTACATTCACTTTAAACTTTTTTGTTTATTCAGTTTAGACTTATGGTATCTAGTTGTTACATTTACAGTTATAATTTTTAGAGGAGATTATGGCACGAACAGGCAGTTGAGCTTTTGAACTTTTGAGACTGATATATTTTAATACAAACTTTGAGGGCCAGTTTACACCACATGCAGTCTAGTGCGCTTTTTTTTCTGCATCAAAAACGCATGGAAAGTAGGTTATACAGTTGTGCTCATAAGTTTACATACCCTGGCAAAATTTATGATTTCTTGGCCATTTTTCTGACAATATGAATGATAACACAAAAACTTTTATTTCACTCATGGTTAGTGTTTGGCTGAAGCCATTTATTATCAATTAACTGTGTTCACTCTTTTTAAATCATAATCACAACAGAAACTACCCAAATGACCCTGTTTAAAAGTTTACATACCCCAGTTCTTAATACCGTGTATTGCCCCCTTTAACATCAATGACAGCTTGAAGTCTTTTGTTGTATTTGTGGATGAGGCTCTTTATCTTCTCAGGTGGTAAACCTGCCCATTCCTCTTGGCAAAAAGCCTCCAGTTTCTGTAAATTCTTGGGCTGTCTTGCATGAACTGCACTTTTGAGATCTCCCCAGAGTGGCTCAAATATATTGAGGTCAGGAGACTGAGATGGCCACTCCAGAACCTTCACTTTATTCTGCTGTAGCCATTGACAGGTCGACTTGGCCTTGTGTTTTGGATCATTGTCATGTTGGAATGTCCAAGTACGTCCCATGCGCAGCTTCCTGGCTGATGAAGGCAAATGTTCCTCCAGTATTTTTTGATAACATACTGCATTCATCTTGCCATCAATTTTGACCAAAATTTCCTGTGCCTTTGTTGCCCACACATCCCCAAAATATCAGTGATCCACCTTCTGTGTTTCACAGTAGAAATGGTGTACCTTTCATCATAGGACTTGTTGACTCCTCTCCAAATGAAGCGTTTATGATTGTGGCCAAAAAGCTCAATTTTGGTCTCATCACTCCAAATGACTTTGTGCCAGAAGGTTTGAGGCTTGTCTCTGTGCTGTTTGGCGTATTGTAAGCGGGATACTTTGTAGCATTTGCATAGCAATGGCTTTCTTCTGGCGACTCAACCATGCAGCCCATCTTTCTTCAAGTGCCTCTTTATTGTGCATCTTGAAACAGCCACACCACGTTTTCAGAAAGTCCTGTATTTCATCTGAAGTTATTTGTGGGTTTTTCTTTGCATCCCGAACAATTTTCCTGGCAGTTGTGGCTAAAATTTTAGTTGGTCTACCTGACCGTGGTTTGGTTTCAACAGAAGCCCTCATTTTCCACTTCTTGATTAGAGTTTGAACACTGCTGATTGGCATTCTCAATTCCTTGGATATCTTTTTATATCCCTTTCCTGTTACAGTTCAACTACCTTTTCCTGCAGATCCTTTGACAATTCTTTTGCTTCCCCCATGACTCAGAATCCAGAAATGTCAGTGTAGCACTGGATGAAAGATGCAAGGGTCTGTCAGGAGTCCAGAAACTCATTGACCTTCTATACACACACACTAATTACAAGCAAACAGATCACAGGTGAGGATGGTTACCTTTAATAGCCATTCAAACCCTTTTGTGTCAACTTGTGTGCATGTGATCAGGCCAAAATTACCAGGGTATGTAAACTTTTGATCAGAGTCATTTGGGTAGTTTCTGTTGTGATTATGATTTAAAAAGAGTAAACACAGTTGACTGATAATAAATGGCTTCAACCAAACACAAACCATGAGTGAAAGAAAAGTTTTTGTGTTATCATTCATATTCTCTGAAAAATGGACAAGAAATCATAAATTCTGCCAGGGTATGTAAACTTATGAGCATAACTGTATGGTTTTCTTGTTCAAAGTTTTTTATTGAAAAGCAGACATGAAATTCAACAGGCAATATTTGTGTGACATGTAGCAATAAGAATTATACAGGTTTCTTTTCTGCGACATATGCATTACAATAGGCAACAAGAACATATCAAAAATAAAATGTCCAGAGGATATTCCTCGCAGAGATATTTGTGGACATAATATATCTATTTTGATTTATAACTAGAGAGAAATTAAAACAAAAACAAAAACTAAGGTTTTATTCGTTTGCTCGAAAGGTGAATCTGCGAGCATGTGCATAGTCAGAATCTGGCAATCGTTTTGTAAATTGTAGAAAACATTACCAGTGATGTATCCGGAGGAGAAACATTAAGTAGAAAAGGTAGAGTGAGGATAGTGGTAGGAATAGAATAGTTAGAAAGAGACTAGAAGTAAGGAGTGGAAAGGAAAGGGATGGTCGGGGGGGGTCACACAAACCAAAGAAGTACCATTAAGTCTGTCTAGTGTTGTTGTGACCAGATTAGGGTTTTAGAAGTTGTTTATCGAAGTCCGGGGGTAAGAAGTGTTCAGCCCAAGAATTCCAGATTTTAAGGTGTTGGGGAATTCTATCAAGGATTGTTGCTTCTATTTTACTGTGGATCATAGCTTGAGTGACCCTATTTTTGACTTCGGCTAGAGCGAGTTTTGGGGTTTTCCAGGCCCTGGCTATCGTCTGTTTGGCTGCTGTCGTGAGCTGAAGGAGAAGGCGGGTCTGGGATCTGGTGAAATCCGAGGGGGTAAGATTCAGCAATGCAACAGCCGGGTCAGGATCAATGGGGTGTTGAAATAAGGTGGAGGCCATACGGAATATTGCAGCCCAAAATTCCTGTACTATTGAGCATGTCCACCATATATGTGTATGGGTACCCCGTTCGTTACCGCCACGGAAACAGGTAGCAGGATAATTTGGGAGAAATTTGGAGATCCTGGCAGGAACCAAGTACCATCTCATGAGTACTTTGTAATTCGCTTCTTGAGCTATTACATTGTGGGATGATATTTTCGTATTGGACCAGATATCAGACCAGCCCTCTGCATCAAGATCTAATGAGAGGTCTTTGGACCACTGTACAGCATAAGAGGGAAGGTTGGTTGGAGGAGAGGTCAGATGAGTATATAGGAGGGAAATTAGTCCCGGGGCATGAGGGTCAGAGTTGCAAATTCCTTCAAAAATGGATAGATCATCTAGTGAGGTGTGTGTGCCTATAGTTGTACGGATAAAGTGAGCTATCTGTAAATATCTAAAAACTTCTGTAGGGGGAATGTCAGCATTGTTTTGTAGCGAAGAAAATTTCTTAATGGTAGATCCAGAAGCAAAATCGCATATACGGTATAGTCCCGCCCTAAGCCAGATTTGAAACGATCTTGGATTGGTTTGGGCCGGGTAAAATTTCGGGTGATCTAGGAACGAGAGTAACGGGGAGTGAGCAGATTGTAATTTAAATGGACCTCGGAGTTTGTCCCACAACTTAAGGGAGTGTCCTGTAATGGGATTACTGATTGGACCTCGCGTTGAGGGGGGCAGCCATAATATGTTAAACACTTTGAGGGGGTGAAGGTCTATGGCTTCCAAACTAACCCAAAGTGGAGTTTCATTTTTTGCATGGTATAGAGTTATCTGGGCTAGCTGAGCAGTGTGATAATATCCCAAAAAGTTGAACTGTATGGTTTTCAATGGCATAGATCACTAGGGATGAGCCCGATGTTCGAGTCGAACGTAAGTTTGACTCGAACATCGGGTGTTTGCCTGTTCGCTGAATAGCAAACAATTTGGGGTGTTCGCGGCAAATTCGAAAGCCGCGGAACACCCTTTAAAAGTCTATTGGAGAAATCAAAAGCGCTAATTTTAAAGGCTTATATGCATGGTATTGTCATAAAAAGTGTTTGGGGACCTGGGTCCTGCCCCAAGGGACATGTATCAATGCAAAGAAAAGTTTTAAAAAGGGACGTTTTTTCGGGAGCAGTGATTTTAATAATGCTTAACGTGAAACAATAAAAGTGAAGTATTCCTTTAAATTTTGTACCTGGGGGGTGTCTATAGTATGCCTGTAAAGTGGCGCATTTTTCCCGTGTTTAGATGTTTAGAACAGTCCCTGCACAAAATGACATTTCTAAAGGAAAAAAAGTCATTTAAAACTACTCGCGGCTATAATGAATTATGGGGTCCCAGCAATACAGATAAAAGTCATTGAAAAAAACGACATAGGATCCCCCCAGTCAATTACCAGGCCCTTTGGGTCTGGTATGAATATTAAGGGGAACCCCAATCCAAAATTTAAAAAAAAAATTGCGTGGGGGTCCCCCTAAATTCCATACCAGGCCTATAAGGTCTGGTATGGATATTAAGGGGAACCCTGTGCCAAATTTTTTTTTTTTTAAATGGCATAGGGGTCCCCCTCAAAATCCATACCAGAACCAAAGGGTCTGGATTTTAAAGGGGAACCCCATGCCAAAATTTAAAAAAAAATGGCGTGGGGGTCCCCCCCAAAAATCCAATCCAGACCCTTATCCGAGCACGCAACCTGGCAGGCCACAGGAAAAGAGGGGAGGATGAGAGAGCACCCCCCCTCCTGAACCATACCAGGCCACATGCCCTCAACATGGGGAGGGTGCTTTGGGGTAGCCCCCAAAGCACCTTGTCCGCATGTTGATGGGGACAAGGGCCTCATTCCCCCTTGCCCGGTGGTTGTGGGGTCTGTGGGTGGGGGGCTTATCGGAATCTGGAAGCCCCCTTTAACAAGGGGACCTCCAGATCCTGGCCCCCCCGTTTGTAATGGTAAGGTACATTGTACCCGTACCATTTCACAAAAAAAGTGTCAGAATGTTAAAAAAACACAAGACACACCTTTTATTAAAAAATAAAAATGTCCCGCGAAATCCATTCATCTTCTTCTATCGCACCCGTGACGCCACGGGGAAGCCATTGGGAAGTTCCCGTGCATCAAAGGGGGCGGGATCACCTGGGTACGTCACCGTGTGGCCCCGCCCTCAGTTATAAAAGAACTGTCATCGGTGCTGAACTGTCATACAGCGGGTGCGTCCCATGGAGGTTGATCTTTTTAATTTTATTTTTTTGGTCCTTCAGCGGAGCAACAGAAGAAGATGAATGGACTTTGTGGGACATTTTAATTTTTTTATTTTTAATAAAGGATCTGGGGGTCCCCTTGTTAAAGGGGGCTTCCAGATTCCGATAAAGCCCCCCGCCTGCAGACCCCCACAACCACCGGGCAAGGGTTGTGGGGATGAGGCCCTTGTCCCCATCAACATGGGGACAAGGTGCTTTGGGGTAGCCCAAAATGTTGAGGGCATGTAGACTGGTACGGTTCAGGAGGGGGGAGCGCTCTCTCATCCCCCCTCTTTTCCTGTGGCCTGCCAGGTTGTGTGCTCAGATAAGGTATGGATTTTGAAGGGGACCCCTACGCCATTTTTTTAAAAAATTTGGTGCGGGGTTCCCCTTAATATCCATAGCAGACCTGAAGGGCCTGGTAATGGGCTGGAGGGATCCCATGCCGTTTTTTTCAATGACCTTTATCTGTATTGCCAGGACCCGACAATTCATTATAGCTACGAGTAGTTTTAAATGACTTTTTCCTTTAGAAATGTCATTTTGTGCAGGGTCTATTCTAAACACGGGAAAAATTTGCTACTTTACAGGCATACTATAGACACCCCCAGGTACAAAATTTAAAAGAATATTTCACTTTTATTGTTTCACTTTAAGCATTATTAAACTCACTTCTCCCGAAACTTTTTTTGCATTGATACATGTCCCCTGGGGCAGGACCCAGGTACCCAAACACTTTTTATGACAATAACTTGCATATTAACCCTTAAAATTAGCACTTTTGATCATTCACGTCCGTGTCTCATAGACTTTAACGGTGTTCACATATTCGACCAAATTTTTTGCCTGTTCCCATGTTCTGCTGCAAACCGAACCGGGGGGGTGTTCGGCCCATCCCTAGTTCACACCAGTGCTTGAAGTTCCAGAAAAAAAAGTAGAACATACTGCATTTTTCCTGCACTGCACTGTACTGGAACGCTGTAAAATGCATACAAAACCCACCAGAACGCACCAAAAATGCACTGGAACACACATGTCCATATTTAAGGTTAAGGAAAAAAGAGGGGAAAAATGCACTGGGCTACATCAAAAATGCACTGAAAAGCATCAAAAACGGACATGCAAAAAAGCATCTGGAACATATCCGGACTGCGTTTCTATGGTGTGAACTGACCCTTAAGGTGTGCGCGGTCTTAAGTATTTACAATTACTTTGTGAAGATCCCACACACATTTTCTTCCTTAAATTTTGTGATATATATTCACTATGCCCTGTAAGTGGGTACTGCTGTGTCACAAATTTCACAGAGTATGAACTATGGAGGTGCTGAGAGGAGTTTCAGGAGGCACAGTCAGGACAGGCATCACTGCTTGCAGGCAGCGATGTACCATGGAACATGTAGTCCTTATAAATCAAAAGTAAAGAGCAGAGGAGAGGCTGAAAAGCATGCAGGTAATCCAAAAGTTGACGAAAGATAGCTAGCAGAAAGGCAACACTCATAAAATGAAACACATTGTTTAAATATTGATAACTTTAGTTTGCAATAGGAGTTTTTGGCCTATTTGAGGTTGCTGGTGAAAAATGTGCTCTGTTAGTCGTCAGGAAAAAAAAAAAAAAGTTGTGAGAAGTTGGCAACCCTGGCCTATACCAATAAGACACATTTGCCAACATCTTCACATTAAAGGAAATTGGTAATTACTTTAATATTAACCTTTTTAAGAACAACAACATTACTTACGCCTTGGGAGATAGGCGCATAAACTTCACAATGCTGGAAGCACTCTTTAAGCTTCATGTACACGGGATGTTTTTACAACCTCTCCTGAACGATTTAACTTGGCAGATAGTAACCCACGTTTAAAACGTCCATTTTGCCTCGTTTACATGCTGCGTTTAGCCGCGTTCGCGCTTAGAAGCATTTTTAAAAAATTTTAATTTTTCTAAAATAGTCAAAAATTAAAAACGCCTGTAAACGAAACGCGGCTAAACGCAAGTTACTGCGTTAAGCCGTGTTTAGAAGCGGTTGACGCTTGAAATACCTCTAATTCAGCTTCTGAGGGAATGGGCATATGGCTGCTTTTATCAGCATGGCATAGCAGGGGGGTACACACTGCCTCTTTGTCATGATAACCTTTATGCCTCATGTGCCAGGCCAGTTGTAAGAGGGAGGACACACTTATCATATTAACCCTTGAAGTGTAGAAAACACCGTTTCAGAACTATGGAAAGTAAAGCCTTACATTTGTTGCTAAAAGCTATTACTGTACAAGTACTTTAAAGCTCAACTCCACTATACAAGAAAACATATACTGTATACCAGTGGTGGCCCGACCATAGGGGGCGCCCGGGCGCCGCCCCCGGCCCCCCAGGCAGTGACAAAAAAAAAAGGGGTTTTAAACATAGCCCTTTAAAAAAAAAAAAGTCCTTAAGTGCACTGTGTTTTCAGTGTGAGAACAAAGTCACTCCCGGCGGGCTACAAAAAGATGGCCGCCGTGAGGACTAATCCCCTCTCCACTGAACACACGGAGAAAGCCAAGAACTAGCTGGGGAGAGACAGATGCGGCTTGAAGGAGGGCTGTGCTGCCGGGGACACAGATGTGAGGAGGACCCTCACATCTGCTCTGCTGGGGACACAGATGTAAGGAGGGGCTCCAATGGGGACACAGATGTAAGGAGGGACTCCGCTGGGGACACAGATGTAAGGAGGGGCTCCAATGGGGACACAGATGTAAGGAGGGGCTCCAATGGGGACATAGATGTAAGGAGGGGCTCCAATGGGGACACAGATGTAAGGAGGGGCTCCAATGGGGACATAGATGTAAGGAGGGGCTCCAATGGGGACACAGATGTAAGGATGGGCTTCGCTGACAGGGACAGAGATGTAAGGAGGGACTCTGCGGGGGACACAGATGTAAGGAGGGGCTCCGCTGGGGACACAGATGTAATGAGGGACTCCGCTGACGGGGACACAGATGTAATGAGGGACTTCGCTGACGGGGGCACAGATGTAAGGAGGGGCTCCGCTGACGGGAACACAGATGTAAGGAGGGACTCCGCTGACAGGGACACAGATGTAAGGAGGGACTCCGCTGGGGACATAGATGTAAGGAGGGACTTCGCTGACGGGGACACAGATGTAAGGAGGGACTTCGCTGACGGGGGCACAGATGTAATGAGGGACTTCGCTGACGGGGGCACAGATGTAATGAGGGACTTCGCTGACGGGGGCACAGATGTAAGGAGGGACTTCGCTGACGGGGGCACAGATGTAAGGAGGGACTCCGCTGAAGGGGACACAGATGTAAGGAGGGACTCCGCTGAAGGGGACACAGATGTAAGGAGGGACTCCGCTGAAGGGGACACAGATGTAAGGAGGGACTCCGCTGAAGGGGACACAGATGTAAGGAGGGACTCCGCTGAAGGGGACACAGATGTAAGGAGGGACTCCGCTGAAGTGGACACAGATGTAAGGAGGGGCTCCGCTGGGGACACAGATGTAAGGAGGGACTCCGCTGGGGACACAGATGTAAGGAGGGACTCCAATGGGGACACAGATGTAAGGAGGGGCTTCGCTGACAGGGACAGAGATGTAAGGAGGGACTCCGCTGGGGACACAGATGTAAGGAGGGGCTCCGCTGGGGACACAGATGTAAGGAGGGGGTCCACTGACGGGGACACAGATGTAAGGAGGGACTCCGCTGAAGGGGACACAGATGTAAGGAGGGACTCCGCTGAAGGGGACACAGATGTAAGGAGGGACTCCGCTGAAGGGGACACAGATGTAAGGAGGGACTCTGCTGAAGGGGACACAGATGTAAGGAGGGACTCCGCTGAAGGGGACACAGATGTAAGGAGGGACTCCGCTGGGGGCACCTGATGTAAGGAGGGACTCCGCTGGGGGCACCTGATGGCATCTGATGGCAGGCAACATGGCAAGTGACACGCTCGGGGCTCCCACTGATTCTGCATTATGGTGAGTTGAATGATTTCATTTTATATTACAATGTAATAATAGAAATAATGTGCTTCAATCATCCTAACACCATAATAACCATGGTGTCGGGGTGATTAAAGTGCTAACACCAGGTGTTTGGAGTATCTATATCTGCTGATTGTTAAACTTTCTAGAATACACATATTTCTATTGTTGTGTAGGATCTAGGCCTGCTGTCCCTCCCTCTCCCTCCATCCCTCGTTCATCTCAGACGCCCCCCCATCCTAAAACTTCACCAGCCGCCACTGCTGTATACTGTCCAGCAGTAGTTAAAATAAAACAATAGCTTATACTGTAATACTTACCTACTCTCATGCCCCGTCCCCTTAATCTCTTTTCTGTATGCCCAGGGCATCATGGACTCACCCCCTCAGAGTGCTTTATTACAACTACCTGGGCTCATGGTGTTGCTGTAAAGACCGGGGCTTACATGTCATTACATGAGCAATGCTCTGTACAAGAGTAAAGACTACCCGCTGCTGGTTTTGTGAAATTGAAGGTAGCTATATCAACTAAAAACAAATAAAAATTAAGGGGTTAGGGCTCAAAGGGCTGGAAATTTTTGAAAATGATTTGTTAATAGGTCTGAATGTTTTATGATTCCATTTATTATACAGTTTGTTGTTGTTTAAAAGTGCTTTTTTGGAGGTGTAGCTTTGTGATAGTCACAAGCAGGAGCATGCCTTTAGACAGGGCTGGTGCAAGGATTTTTGACACCCTAGGCTGAAAGGATCAAGTAAAAAGCCCCTTGTGTTTTGTAATCTAATATACGAACTGCGCCTTTTTATAATAATACGAATGAACCATCATGACTCCATTTTGTATATGTAATAATATGAATGAACCATCATGACTCCATTTTGTACCCCCGCCATTTTGTATGAAGTCCCTTATTGTGCAAAGTTTAAACTTGTGTAAGAATGCTTGCACAGCATCCCCCCCTCCCTTAAAGTGGAGTTCCACCCAAAAGTGGAACTTCCACTCATCAGATTCCTCCCCCCCTCCGGTGACACAGTTGGCACCTTTCAGGGGGGAGGGGAGTACAGATACCTGTATATTACAGGTATCTGTACCCACTTCCGGCGTAGATAGCCGCAGAATCTGCGGTTATTTACGCCACTTCCTGCTCCCTCCCCGCTGCCTGCTGGGAAACACACGGGTCCCAGAGGCAGCAGGGAGCATTCGTATTGCGCGACTCGCGCATGCGCAGTAGGGAACTGGGAAGTGAAGCCGCACGGCTTCACTTCCTGATTCCCTTACCGAAGATGGAGGCGGCAGCACCCGAGGACGGAGAGACGCTTCGGCCTCGGGTGCCGACATCGCGGGCGCCCTGGACAGGTGAGTGTCCATGTTTTAAAAGTCAGCAGCTGCAGTATTTGTAGCTGCTGACTTTTAAAAAAAATTTTTTCGGCGGCGCTCCGCTTTAAGTGCTCACTGTGGTCAAGCCTGTTCTCGGAATGTATATCCTGTTTACCCTTAGGTAATCAGCTAAGATATGTGACTAATGACCAGATGCCCTGTTTAAATGTTGATAGATATACATCAGGTTACAAACTGGTATAACACTAGACACGTATGCATTAAACTAACCACTCCCCCTTCTTTGTTCTAAACTGAATATAAGCTACTTTCGTGCTCAATAAAGAAAAACAGATGAATGCACAATCTGCCTCTCGTTCACTCTGTTTCTCCAGGTATCTGAGGGCTCTGTTGGTGTACCTACAAGAAGGGTGGTCGTCCTGAATACCTACTATTTCCTTTCAACCTAGGCGAAACCTCATTTTGCCGCCCCAACCCTGACTCCACCCCCTTTGCCCTGTCCATGTATACCCCACCTTTTAATGAAGTGGCCATCAAATGCAGCCCACCAGCGCCCATCAATGCAGCCTCACCAGCGCCCATCAATGCAGCCTCACCAGCGCCTATCAATGAATGTTTACTTGCTTCCATTCATTTGGGAGTCAGGACACAGACACAGTCCTCCACTACCCCTGCGCCTCTGACACTATGTGCAAACGGATCTGCGGCTGCTGAGACTTAGTTGCTTGCTGCAAAGAGAAGAGAGTAGGAACGCCAGTGGTAGGGCGCCCTAGGCAGCAGTGCGTCCTAGGCGGCTGCCTAGTGGTAGCCCTGCCTTTAGAGCTCTGGCACCCAGCCTGAGAAATGCCTCCAGAGAAGCCTGATACTGACACTGTACAGTGCCCTAACGGGTTGCAGTACAAGCTAAGATCACAGGATTCCTCTGCCACGAAACAGAACATTGGGGTTTTTTTCTCTCCTTCCTTTCTATCAGAATCCATACCTCTGTGCAAACTAGAAGAGAGAGGTTTTTCCAGACCCCAGTGATAATGAGGACACCGACCTCCCAGGAGCTTTCTGAAAGTATTTTGCACTACTGATAGAGCAGGACATCAAGGAATGACCACATTAGAAGCTACACACACAAGATATAGCGAAGTTCCATGAAATTCTCCATTCCTTCCTTCATCGCCTTGACTTGGTAGTAACCTCCCTCCTGCCCACAACTATAGCTATATAAGTCATCCAGCAGCAACACAAGTGTATTCAATCCTTATGGACCCAAATGGACGACCTGGAAGACTGCAATCAGTGGAATAACATTTGTCTGTGTGGAATCGTGGAGGTCACTGGGTACGACGACCTTAAGGTCTCGGTACTTCACATTTTTAATACTTTACTGAACAGACCAGTAACTAAGTAAATAGAAATTGACAGGATTCACAGAACCTGGGGGTTCAGCAGACCCAAATGCCTGCACCCACATGAAGTTCTATACTGTATGGACTTTGACAAAGAAAACATGTTTTTTTTTACCACTAACTAAACTACTGCAAGAGGTCAATCTCCCCTATTGGCGAAGTTATCCATTTTATCTTTTGGTTTAGAAGAACAGAGGGACTTTCCTCCTCCACTCCCCTCTGCCCTGGAATTCTTTACAGCCTCTCATCAAAACCACAAAGAGAGTCAAGCATCTGCAAGACCTGTCAAAAATGTACTGCAGCACTCATTATTGCCCCATTACTCCCTGTGTGACTGTCTCCCAATAGCCTCTGGGATGTGCAAAAGAGTTTTTGCACCTGGCCATCACTGAAGTAATTCCCCAAGGTCATCTCCTTACTATCAGAAGCCAGGTTACTGTATTAGGTCTTCCCCAGACCCAATGTAACTTAAGTTTAGTGCCTTTGGTTTACACGATCTGGTGCATCCCTCAGGAATCTTCTCTCCACTGCTGCCCACTGAGCTACCTGAGCTCTGTTTGGGTAGCGTCAATGATTTTATTTCACTTCAGCTGACTTCAGCATTAATACACTGGCCACCTCCTTTCCACCTGCAATACAATACAGTAGGGACCCCAGCGACACTGTTATCTTTCTTTCTAAAATCAATAAGGGTACACACCATTGTTCATATCTTTCTATACTGTTATTTCTCCATTAATGAGCGGTTATATTGCTTGCTATAATATTGTTCACACCCAGGTTACCTTTATCTTTATCTACCAGGATGCTTCTGTCCTTCTAGAGATGATAGTATCTTTAAGCAAAAAAAAAGTTATACTTTTACAATATTTTTTTTTCACAAAGCAGCATCAATCCTCTTCTTCTTGGGTTCTCCACCAGTGCTCCTGCCTCCCCCTGCCCCGTTGAGTGCCCCCATAGCAAGCCGCTTGCTATGAGGGCACTCATGCGGGCTGGCTCCTGAGCCATGCTCTGTGTGTTGTGACAAGTTGGGGAATTTGTAGCTTATTGGTAGCGTCAAACAATGAGTTTACTCCATGCCAGAAGTACGTTTCAGGGCTTTTCCTGCCCACTTTTATTTAAAACAAAGCAAAACAAGTTTGCACAGGTATATCTTTCTAAGCAGGGGTTTTCAAAATCAATGCAACAAACATAACAGCCTCCTGGCTCTCTTTGTGGCAGCTTTACTGCTCCGAGTAGCACCGCTTTGGTCCTCCAGACCTGGGTTTCTCAACCCGTGGTATGCGTACCCCTGGGGGTACGTGCACCAAGGGCAGGGGGTACGCCCATTGTCCCCTGAGTCCCGCCTCGCACAGCTGCCTCCCGCACACATACAACTGCAGGCCGCGGGAGGTGCAGGCAGCCAGGGACTGCTTTCTTCCCTCCTCTCCACTTCCAGCATTGACAGCGGGCGGAGGACAGGTGGATCAGGGACCCGCGGGAGGTTCAGGCAGCCAGGGACCCCTGTCCACACTCCTCTCCACTTCCAGCATTGATAGTGGGCCGGAGATCAGGCAGTTTGGGCCCATTGAGGACTGGCGGGAGGCGCATGCACTCAGAAACTGCTACTTGCCCGGGAAAGTCCACGGTCTATGAATCAGCTGGAAGAAGCAGAGCACCTCACCTAGGAGAATGGGTCCTGCCCACTGCTGGCCAGCATGACTGTCCTATGGAAGGTGCTGGGCCCCTCTCTCATCCCCCCACTTCCCTAACCCCCCCTCTCTCACCCCCCCTTCTGGCCCCCTCTCTCTCATCCCCCTGCCCCCCTCTCTCTCACCCACCCTCTGACCCCTCTCTCTCTCACCCCCTCTCTCTGACCCCCTCTATCTCACCCCCTCATTGACCCCTCTCTATCTCACCCCCTCTCTGACCCCTCTCTATCTCACCCCCCTCTCTGACCCCTCTCTCTCACCCACCTCTCTGACCCCTCTCTCTGTGACCTCTCTCTCTCTCTGATCCCCCTCTGTCTTTCTCACATGCAAGCAGAGGAAACTGAGTGGAAAAGTGAGTGTCACTGATCTGCACCTAGCACTGCCACTGATCACATCCCTCCCAACCACTGCTACTGATCCCTCCCCCCAAGCACTGCCATCCGCACCAGTACTGTGTTTAGTCATCCCACCCCCCATCCCCCCAGCACTGCCACTTATCCCATCCCCCAGCACTGCCACTCATTCCATCAACCCCCCCCAGCACTGGCAATGATCACACCCCCCCAACACTGCCAATAGTACCATTCCACCCTCTACCCACCACCACCACTGTCCCTAGCCCCAGCTATAATGATGTGCAGTAACCTCTAGCAACCAATCAGCAATGATGTTCTGTAAACTCTAGCAACTAATCAGTGAGTGTTAATGTTATGCTGTAACCTCTAGCAACCAATCACAATTGCTGCCTGATCTGCTACACTAAACTAAGTTTAGCTGCTATTTATTGTAGGTTTAAAGCAGGCGGAGAGCGAAATTGCATGCAGGGGGGCCCATAGAAAATTGTTGCCCAGGGTCCAATCAATATTAAAGACGGCCCTGTACAGCTGTAATGCGGCACTGTGGCATACCATGCCACACATAAGGGGTTGGTGCCAGGCCGGCGGCAGCAGCTGCCCGGGGTCCTGGCATTGTAATTGAGTCCATCATGCTGCCTGCAAGGTCAGGGTCAGTAGGCGGACCCACATACTCCCGTCTCCTCCCTCTCTCCATTGCGCCTCGGGTCTCCTGCCATGTTCAAAGAACGTGTCCGGATGATGTCTGCTGTGGCTCCTTGATCTCCTCTCCACTGTGCAATCCTGCACACACAGGAAAAAAATGTGAGTCCTGCCTGTCATGTCACCTTCCATGTCCCTGTGTCTGCTCAGGAACCCATCAATGCCAGCCATCAGTGCCTTCTATCAGTGCAGCCATGAGTGCCTCCTATCAGTGCCAGCCATCAGTGCCTCCTATCAGTGCCAGCTATCAGTGCCAACCATCATCACCTCCTATCAGTGTCAGCCATCAGTGCCTCCTATCAGTGCCTCCTATCAGTGCCTCCTATCAGTGCAGCCTCATCAGTGCAGCCTCATCAGTGCAGCCTCATCAGTGCAGCCTCATCAGTGCCTCCTATCAGTGCAGCCTCATCAGTGCCTCCTATCAGTGCAGCCTCATCAGTGCCTCCTATCAGTGCAGCCTCATCAGTGCCCATCAGTGCAGCCTCATCATTGCCCATCAGTGCAGCCTCATCAGTGCAGGCTCATCAGTGCCGCCTATCAGTGAACAACAGTGCCGTCTCATCAGTACCCATCATGCCAGCCTCATCAGTATATGTATGTCTATCTGTCATTGCAGCATGCACACATACAATGATATTGCAGTAAGAAGGGTTGCTGGTTCAAATCCCAACCACGACACTACCTGCCTGGAGTTTGCATGTTCTCCCTGTGCCTGCGTGGGTTTCCTCCGGGTACTGGGTCCTCCCACACTCCAAAGACATGCTGGTAGGTTAATTGGATCCTGTCTAAATTGTCCCTAGTATGTATGAATGTGAGTTAGGGACTTTAGATTGTAAGCTCCTTGAGGGTAGGGACTGATGTGAATGTACAATGTATATGTAAAGCGCTACGTAAATTGACGGCGCTATATAAGTAACAGAAATAAATAAATAAATAAAATATTGCACACAAACAAAAACCATCACAAACACGCACAGAAATCATCACAAACACATACTGACAATACACACACACACAAACACACACAAACACACAAACACACAAACCATGACACCCAAACAATAGAAATTAGTTTCTCGAGACAGGGGTACTTAGGAAACTTTTTTAGACCTGCAGGGGTACTTCACCATTAAAAGTTGAGAAACACTGCTCCAGACCATCATACATGTCCCAGTTTTCTGCCCACAGAAGGTTTTTTACTTTAATGCGTTAAAAAAACTTCAGTCTTCAGAACCACTTTAGCTACCCTACCTCACAGTGGCATAACTAAAACCTTCAGGGCCCCGATGCAAGAAATCATGAAGGGCCCCCCGGACGGGGCCCTTTCCTCCGTGCCCAGTGGCGGAACACCAGGGCCCGGTCTCAAGTGAGTGGCTGCACATAAAAAGGAAACAATCTCGCCATTTCACCCCTGCTGCTCCTCCTCTCCCTCCGGCAGGCATTCAGCGGCTGCAGGAGGAAAAGCGAGAGATCGGTTCCTCTATGCCAGTGTTTCTCAATCTTTTTCCAGTCAGGAAACCCTTGAAGTATACTCCTAGGTGAATGGGGCTGTGCTGCAACCACTCCGCAACTGTGTGCATTGCACGCAGTTGCAGCATAGTGATGATCTGGGCGGGGGAACGCAGTTCTGGAACCTCCTGGACTAACTGTATGTAATGACAAGGGGTGCTGTGGTGTTCTGCAGGGTATTGATGCTCACTGCTGGGGGATCTATTGTAGCTGGAGGGGATCTATTTTTGCAGGGGAGTCTATTGTTGCTAGGGGTGGGTCTTATGTTGCTGTGGGGGGGGGTCAGTTGTTGCTGAAGGAGATCTACTGTTGGGGGAGGGGTCTATTGTTGATGGCTGCCAGAGATTCTATTAATGCTGGCTGTGTGGAGATCTGTTGATGCTGCGGGGGGGGGGGGGGGGGGGGGTTTGTTGTGGGTGGTACATTGTTGTATTTATTGTTGTTGGCTGAAGGGGATCTATTTTACTGCTTTTCTTGATATCATTACCAAATTCCATACAAATTACTTAGCACCACAAAATGATACTTGGCTCTGTATTGTCTAAAAGGGACGGTACTGGGAGGTGGGTAGGGGATGGAACCAAGGGACGGTGCTCGGAGGTGGGTAGGGGCAGGGAAAAGGGGTGACTCGGAAAAGGGGAGTTCCTGCACCTATTGTTTGAGAAAAAAAGCCCTGGTGATGATGCATTTAGGGGGTTAAAACAGCCAGTCAGGAGGCAACATATTGCCTCTTTACTGGCTGTCAAATGCAACGGCATTTTCTTGCTGGTACTATGAACAAGGGGGGTCAGGATTAAAAGCACATACGTAAAATGTGCATACATACATGTAAACACACATGTACGCACATACACACATAATACACACATGTATATATAAAACACACATATATAAACACACGCGCGCACACATACAGTATATAAACACCCTCTTGAATAAATGCACATATGCACACACATTTAAACACATGCACATACACCTACATGCACACACATACATGCACACATACACACACACACACTGCTGGGTACTGCACTGTAGGTGGAGGCAGAGAGCACAGCACACACTGTGCTTTCACTTTAGGCGTAAACAGTGTGACCAGCTCCTGCAATGCCGATTTACAGTTTGGCAGGATAGGGGAGGTCGGTCTTAGTAACCCTTGCTGCTTTACCTAACCAGGCATACAGGGGGCCCCGTCGCGATGGTGACTCCTGCGACACCTGTACATCCGCTCCTGCTACCTCACTTTAGTCCTCTGTTTCATATTTTCTATGCAATTCATGATTACTAAAAAATCATGGGCCACTAGGAACTCTTACTGTCCACAAAAAGATGGCACTTCCTTGATGTTGTTTGTGGCACTTGGGGACAACTTACTGGAAATGTTTGCCATCTTGGTGCTATCTTTCAAGGTTCTGTGGCTTCTTGCTCCCAATACACATGTTCTGTCTGTCTATTTTCTCCTTCTCCCTTTTTCTGTTTCCTACCTATTTTTTCCTTCTCTCTTACCTGAAGAGTATCCAGCTACAGGAGGTTCTCCGACAGTGTCTGCTCATTCCTCCACTGCTACCATGGTGACTGTAACTCTTGGAACTTTAAATGTCAAAAAGTTTATTAACCTCAAATAAGTTCCTAATACTTTACAACATGCATAAGCAAAAAGCTCAAATACTATTTCTACAAGAAACCCTCTTCCATGCTTCCTTGACACACACTCTACCAACCAGATAATAGAGAACCTGGTACACCAGCAATAACCCTACACAGAAACCAAAGGCGTTGCAATATATTTCTATTCACTCCATGTCACCTTAACCTGTGGCCTAAAAGACCAAGAAGGGAGGTTCCTTTTCCTGCACTGCACGTTGTATAGCAAACCCTTCATCCTAGCAAATCTTTACCTGCTAAATCAGGGCCAGATACACAAACTCCAAAAAGATTATGACTAAATTAGAACAATTCATAAAAGTAAAGACTCAAGTTCTGGAGCCTTCCATGGACATATCCTCATTTAAAAGACACTTTTTGTTACCCTTCATCACCATAGTAAAAAAAAGCATCCCCATAAACCACAATTAATATTATAATTAGTCCTCGGCACTCAGATGTCCAAACTGTTATTTGAATTGAAAAATGTCCTTCAGCTGCTGCAAAAATACATCCCCAGGTGAACAATAACATACAAATAGGACCAGCGCTTCTATTATTCACAAGCAAGCTTCTGTTCACAAACATGCAGGTTTTATGTAGTAATTTTAGACTCTTACCGGACTATCTGATCCAGCACGAGTAAGGGTTATATAAGGGTCATATAAAGCTCATATGTTCCAAAGCAAATGTATGTGGTGTCTTCTATCTTCTCAAGTGTTCTCCTTTAGGGCTGCAACATTCCCAAAAACAAAAATAGCAATATATTGTATTATGTCCACATACATTATACATTAATTATCTCTTATGATAATGTGTTCACATACAGTATATGTGCCAATATCCATTGTGCATCACCCAGTGTAAATCACTTCCCAGATCCACATGGTAAGGATATTTTGGCACGTGGATCTGGGAAATGATTTACAGTGGGTGATGCACAATAGATATTGGCACATATATGTGAGCACAATACTATAAAGAGATATTAATTGAATGGTGTATGTGAACATATTACACTATAGCTATTTTTGTTTTTGGGAGCCTTAAGGGATAACACTTGAGAAAATCACCACATATATTTGCTTTGGAACATATGAGCTTTATTTGACCCTTACTAGTGCTGGGTCAGATAGTCCAGTGAGTACCAAACTACTACAAGCGTCCTGCATTTTTGTGAACAACAGAAGCTTGCTAGTGGATTATAGAAGAGCTGGTCCTATTTGTAAATAAGTGTGCAGAAAAAAATTGTGAAAAAAATGTGCTGTCTTATACAAATAATGGTAGCTGCCAACACATCAGATAATCTGTGAATAAGTGAACAAATAAAGTAGTATAGTGCAGCACTGATGAAGATGAAATAAGCAATAAAATTATACCAATATAAAGTGAATATGATAAATGAATATTCAAAACACAAATACACAGCAATAAAATATCAAAAAGATAATGATAAAATAGTATAACCCAATAGTGTCAGTGCATATAAGCACATAAAGTCCATATATGACATCAAATATGGTGACTGTGAATCTGTGTGAACTGGTTGTCTGTAGATAATCTACCACTGTAAGGAAAGGGGCTTACCAGACCGGTTGAACCCAACTAGACATATGCCTGATGAGTCAACCAAGCTTTTGGTGTAACACACCCAAGGAGGTACAGCAACCACGACCTCCAAAATACACCAAACCAGATAGGGATCCGTGACCGTTTTGACATCAGTAGCTGTCTACCATAGGAATAGTGACCATAATTCGTGAGCAATATCGTCCTCAATATGACATATGGCAAACGGAGAAAAAATAGGGTCACATAATGTAATACCGTAAAATATAAAGTATTTATTGAAAAATGATATAATGGTCACTCACATTTGAGAAGACATCAAAAACATGGGAGAAAATCAAAGCAACGCAGTGGCATCAGCAGAGCCCGTCCCGACGTTTCGTCCTAATAAGGCATCTCCAGAGGATGAGGAGAGAGATTGTGTGTTCATACTAAGTATGAACACCGATCGCTCTCCTCCCCTAGTCAGTCCCATCCCCCCTACAGTTAGAACACACCTAGCGAACACAGTTAATCCCTTGATCGCCCCCTAGTGTTAACCTCTTCCCTACCAGTGACATTTATACAGTAATCAGTGCATTTTTATAGCACTGATAGCTGTATATTTGTCAATGGTCTCAAAAATTTGTCAAAGGTGTCCAATTTGCCCATTGCAATATTGCAGTCCTGTTAAAAATTGAAGATCACCTAGTAATAAATAAATAAATAAAAATGCCATAAATCTATCCCCTATTTTGTAAACACTATAACTTTTGCGCAAACCAATCAATATAAGCTTATTGCATATCGGCCTAGACTGAGGGAATTTTTTTTTTTTTTTTTTTTTAATTTGGGATATTTATTATAGCAAAAAGTAAAAGATAGTGATCTTTTTCAAAATTGTCGCTCTTTGTTTATAGCGCAAAAAATAAAAAAACTGCAGAGGTGATAAAATACCACCAAAAGAAAGCTCTATTTGTGGGAAAATAAGGACGTCAATTTTGTTTAGGTACAGAGTAGCACGACCCCAGCAATTGTCAGTTAAAGCGATGCAGTGCACCCTATCGCAAAAAATGGCCTGGATATTGAGCAGCCAAATCTTCCGGGGCTGAAATGGTTAACTGAGATGGCGTTCAATAAACCGTATTGGCTCACAAATCTGGTCAATCCCTTTCCATATAATTTTAGAATGACATTCCCTGACACCTCCAAAGGGTCCTCCACCTGGACTCAATGGGTCTCTTCTCCATAATCTAACAGTGCAGGAGGCCTGACATCCATCATTTAAGACTTTTTCACAACCCATGAACTGGACCATACTTCTCTACTGACATGGAAACCCCTATATATGTCCTTCATGCCACTCTAATGCCCCGTACACATGGTCGGACATTGATCGGACATTCCGACAACAAAATCCTAGGATTTTTTCCGACGGATGTTGGCTCAAACTTGTTTTGCGTACACACGGTCGCACAAAGTTGTCGGAATTTCCGAGCGCCAACAACGCGGTGACGTCAACCACGTCCGACAAGACTAGAAAAGGCCAGTTCAGAACCAAGCGCGGCACCCTTTGCTAATCTTGTGTTAGTAAAAGTTTGGTGAGAGACGATTCGCGTTTTCAGACTCGTGGCTTTCAGATCGTTTTCTGCGGTTCAGTTTGTGCTTGTGGGTTTGTATCTGCTCTTCAGTGCGTGCAAGCAAGCTCCGCGTGACTGTCATTGTGTTCTTGTTTGTTCCTGTTTTTCAGGTCGCTCTTCACAGGCCTTGCTGTTCTTCAGTGTGTTCTGTTACTTCGTTCTGAGCAGCCGACCGTTTTCTAGCCATGTTGCGTATACGTACTCCTCGTAGAGTTCCTGCTGTGCAGGGGCTTGGTGTTGGGGTCCTGACCTTGACACAAGTCCAGTCCATGAACAGGGTGGGGAGGAGTTCATGGACCAAGAATTGGTTGCTTCAGCGTGACCAGTTCTGTCATATGCCTTTGCTCCGTGAGATCCGTGAGAATAATCCTGATGATTTCAGGAACTTTCTCAGGATGACGGACCCCGTATTTCCCCGTCTGCTGGCTTTGCAGACCCCCTATATCAGCAGGCAGGATACCTGCATGAGGCAAGCCATCACTCCGGAGCAGAGGCTCGTCGCTACCCTGCGGTACTTGGCGACAGGGAGAAGCCTGCAGGACTTGAAGTTCTCAACAGGCATCTCCCCCCAGGCTCTGGGTATCATTATCCCAGAGACCTGTTCTGCCATCATCCAGGTCCTGCAGAAGGAGTATATGAAGGTAAGATTTTTATCCTTTAATATCACATTTTATTGTATTGAATGTTTGCTAATATATTGTATTTCTTTCCTCATTCCCTAATTACCATGATTGTAATATGCTGTGAATGTCCCCTTTGTCCTCATGCATGCTGGATTTTTATGTAATTATTTTTTTGTACTTCATACATATTTGCCTTCACTTACCTCCCCAGCATGCTCTCCTGCCCTATATTCACCTCATGTAGTCACTCAACAATGTATTTTATCAGCTCCATAGTAGTGTTTTACCCCAAACAACCCCTAAAATGTTTAGAAATGTGATTTGTGCTTTAAATTCAGGCATAGTGCCAGAGACTTTTTTTGTGGTGTCCCCAAATCAGTATTATTAACCCTCCCTCCCCCCAACTGCTAAGTCAGCTGATCCCAATTCTCTATCTATCCTCAATCATCTATCTGCTGACTTTGCCAAACCCATACACACTATACCCATCTCTTTTGTGGTCAGATGTATGGATGAATTCCCCAAAGCATGTAGTGCAAGGGCCTGCCTGTATACTTTCAAATGGTAATGTTTAAAGTTTTTGTATACTATTATTATCTTGATAGGTAATAGCAGAATGTCCAAATGTGCTCAAATGTGTACAGTGTGTATTTATATCTTTGTATTATGACACTTCTTACCTGTCCAGTGGGCTGCCAATAGTGTAACTAAGGAGGGGCTGTTCCAAGTAATACCCATTATTTAGGCATTCATCTCTCAATGAAGTGGAGAGGGTTACCTGTCCAAGATTACCCCCCCTATAATGTTAGAAATGGCCCATGAGAGGGGGGGAGGGGGAATATGATAGGTGTACCTTATACTTTGGTGTTGTAAAATTCCCCTTAATAAATGCTATCTGGATGTTGGCCAAGAATGTTTGTGTCTAATCTGCTTTCCATGTTTATGTGCAAAAATACTAATTTTTTTTTGTTTTCCTCAACAGTTTCCTTCCACGCCACAGGAATGGCAGACTATGGCCTCCCACTTTGGCCATCGGTGGGACTTTCCTAACTGCGGAGGGGCAATTGATGGGAAACACGTCCACATCGTCCCACCACCCAACTCAGGGTCGTACTATTACAATTACAAAGGGTTCAATAGTA
This sequence comes from Aquarana catesbeiana, assembly GCF_042186555.1. Classification (NCBI taxonomy): domain Eukaryota; kingdom Metazoa; phylum Chordata; class Amphibia; order Anura; family Ranidae; genus Aquarana; species Aquarana catesbeiana. The sequence goes on from NC_133325.1 coordinate 603,338,419, forward strand.
TTGTGATGTTGGCGGTGGTGTCAGCTAATTATGACTTCCTGTATGTGGACGTGGGGAAGAATGGCCGGAAGTCATCGTCCAGACTGAGTTTTATAGGCATCTCCTGAATGGCAGCTTGGACTTGCCACCTCCAGAAGACAATGTGGAAGGACTCTCATTCATCTTCGTTGAGGATGAAGCATTTGCGCTGGGGGACCATCTTATGCGGCCGTTCCCGATGAGGACCCTCACCCCGGAAAAGAGGGTTTTTAATTACCGGCTGGCCAGAGCCAGAAGAGTGGTGGAGAACACATTTGGAATCATGGCCAGCCGGTTCCGCCTATTTCTGACACCCATCCATATGGCAGAGTATAAACGTAATCATATAATCCTGGCGTGCTGTGTTCTACATAACTTTTTACGCCAACATTCTGCCAACTATGCTGGCTCAGTTAGGCCTGAGGCCGGAATTCTGCCAGTGGCCGTCCTGGCTTGTCCTCCCTGAGTGCCCGTGATGTCCGGTTAAGATACCTTGAGTTCTTTGCGGGTAGGGGGGCCATCAATATGCCAGACAATTTGTGAAGCCTTTATCAAATAAAAAAAAGCTAATCTTTGGTGACATTTACTGCTTGTGTTTGTTTTAGCTGACCCTGACAGCAATGTGGGGAGTCCTGAAAATGGCGTGATTGTGTAACCTTATACAAAGCACTGTTGGGTGTTATTTACTAAAGGCAAAGACACTTTGCACTACAAGTGCACTTGAAAATGCACTGAAACTGCACTTGTAGTGCAAAGAGGATTTGCCCTTAGGAAATAACCCCCATTTTCACAGAAAGCAGCAATTACATCACCACAAAAGTGTTGTAGCGTTGAGACAATAATCCACACATTCTTGATAACAATCTTTTTAATACCTGCACAATCACATGTGCATTTAGAAAAGGTTTTTAAAACAAACCAACATGTTTGTTGTATAACAATTTTTGGGGTGGCATTATCAAAAATAGAAATGTCCATTTAAGATAAAACAGGCATGTGTAAAACCAACAAGAAAGACACAAATCTGGAACTTACAAAGTTCACATATGGTAAAACTTGAAGGCAATATCAGACATGAGTATTTAGGAACTGTGTTTGATATTGCCTTCAGATGGGGTTAAGTCACCCCTGGAAAAGCCAAATTTTGAAGATGCACACCAATTTCCGAATGTCAACATGTGCTAGCTGCCATCACGGAGGATCAAGGGACGTTTTTTGGGGGTGCAACCCCTTCCTCAATAATAAAGTAGCTGAGAGGAAGGAGTTGCTCCCCCAAAAAACGTCCATTGATCTCCCGTGATGGCAGATAGCACATGTTGGCACACTGTGTGCATCCTCAAAATTTGGCTTTTCTAAACATCGCTAAAACAGTTTTAAGATTGTAGCACACAAAAAAACAAAGTGTTTTGGAGGAGTTTTAAACTCGCCCCAAAACATCAATGATGTTATTTTTTTGAATAACATCATTGATTTTTTTTCTTGAGGTTTTCCAATTCTAAATTACACCCCATGATCTCTCCAATCAGGATCTGGGCACTTTCTGATGTGAAAGGATCTGGATCCACAACATCAAGATCACCTAAAAAGAGAGAAACCAAACAAAAACAGGTATCAAAAATCTGCCGGCATCCATCTCTTACCTGAGTCTGTGGTCGCAGACACTCACCTGTTGTGGTGTCAATTTCCACCACATCTTCTTCCTCCTCCTGTTCAGCTTGGGTTGGGGGTATTTCCCCTTCTTCCAGAGGTGGGGGGTCTGTGGTCTCCTCAGATGAGGGGTGTCCTCCGAGTTTTTTCTCCCCTATGTAAAACAAAAATGGTATACTTAGCACACAGATATTTGATGGCCGAAATATAAAGATGAAACATTGCTTGGAAGTGGAGTACAATTGTCTATTTTGGCAGAGTTCCAAGATGTAGCATTTTTATTGTCCGTTGTCAAGCTTCAATACTTTACCTGTTTAGTACAAGCTTCACAGATGGAGATCCCCCTATAGTATACACTGGAGCACCTGTGTGGGCCCCCTAATAAAAAGGGTGTTCTTGTGTTCCACACTAGTGCTCCAGCTTCCAGATGTGAAAACAGCTGCTGAGTGTCCTCTCCTTACACATAATCAAGTTTGCATTTCCTTCTAGTAAAACAAACCCATCTACACAACCAAATATTTTTCATACAAGTAGGCCCTAAAAAATGTTGGCAAATGCATATGGCCTAAACAATGGTGTTTTATAGGCCGAAAGAAAAATGTTTGATACGAACGAATAATGGGCCCATGAACATGAAAGTTGCCATTTTAAACTGTACAACACTTAAGAAAAGCACATGGAGCAGCATGAATGTAATAAAGACAAAAAGAATAGGAACACAGCACAACTACTTACTTTTTTGCATCACTCTCCGGATCTTTCGGTACTGCTCGGGCTCTCTTAATTTCAGGTCCGACCACCGCTTCCTGAGCTGATCTTTCGATCGTCGTACCCCGAAATTCCGGTGCAGACTCTTGACCACTTTTGCCATGATCTTGGCCTTTCTGATATTGGGGTTGGGGTAAGGTCCATACTTTCCATCATAGTCGGCCTTCTTCAGGATGTCGACCATCTCCAACATCTCCCCAAAGGACATATTTGTGGCCTTAAATCGTCTCCTTCTGGATCGGGACGTTTCCGGAACCGGGCTTTCCTCCTCCTCGTTGCTATAATTAGCACGCACCTGCTCTGACTCCGCCATGTGCTCTTCCCCCACTGCGCCGAACGAAAAGGGGCAGGGAATAGACTAGAAAGAACGTCAGGGGCGGGCGGAGTTACACGCATGCGCAGTGTGTATAAAGCGTAACACGCGTGCGTAGTACGTACAATCTGTGAGCGGACGAAGGAGTATCGGAGGCGCCAATCGTGATAACGAAGGTAAGAGCCAAACTTGGGCCTATACTGCTTCTAGATTGAGGCCTATATTGTAACAATATTAGGAGAGTTTTGCCTGACATTAGGGTTTGTCTTGTGTTGTGTCTTGCAGTGAAAATGGATATCTTGAACGATACCGACTTCATGGCAATCTTCATTGACATGTTCAGGGAGCTGCCTTGTCTGTGGGAGATCAACCACCCACATTATAAGAACCAAACAAAGAGGAAGGCAGCGCTGGATCAATTGCTGGAAATAGTGAAGCAGGTGATCCCCACGGCAGACATCACCTATTTGAAGATCCTAATTGGTGGCCTGAGGAGCACATATCTAAGGGAGCGCAAGAAAGTCCAGGATTCGCAGAGATCCGGAGCAGAAGATGACATCTATGTCCCCAGGATGTGGTACTATGACAGGCTGCATTTTCTGGCAGGTCAGACTGAACCCAGGTCATCACTCTCCAGTCTTCCTTCCACGCTTCCTTCCCCCCCAGCTGAGGCTTCTGACACCCAACCTGGGCCTTCTAGGCAGCAACATGTGGAGGAGCCCAGCTTGAGCCAGGTATAGCATTCCTCTAAATATTTCAGGTTGTCCAATCAATGATGTTAACTAGATGTTAGTTTGGAGTACTAATTTATGATTGTGATTGATGATGCAAAAACTAAAACCATGTCCCTTTTTCATACACAGAGAAGTCGCAGCCAGGAGGTGGCCGGGCCGAGCAGGCTGCCTGATATGCGGGTCCCTCCCCTACACCTGCAAAGAGAAAGTGGCAGGAAGAGAAGTACCCTAGAGAAGGCTGCCATAGGCCTCTTTTGGAAGGCTACAGAGGCCCTGGGAGCACCACACACTGTGGAGGAGGACTTTGCTGGCATAATTGCCTATAAAATGCAGCGGATGGAGGAGGGCCAACAACTCATGTGTGAGTCATTAATTTTGGAAGCTCTCAATAACGGGTTGAGGGACCAAATAACATCTGATACCCACATTTGTGACCTCACACATGGTCCTCATCCCCCTCCTCCAGGTCCTTCTATTTCTCCTCCTTCTCCTCCAGGTCCTACTAGTCCTCCTCCTCCTCCAGGTCCTACTCCTCCTCTTGCCACATCTCCAACAGCAGAGCCACAGCCGGGAATGAAGCGTGGAAGGAAGACCAGAAAGTGATGACCCTGGATCCAGTCTGGTCTGGCAAAAGATGCAGCCTCTTGTGGTACCACAGCCTGGGGACACAGATGTCATCTGCTGCTTTCCGGATCTTTGGGACTTCTGGACCAGACTGCACTCCCTTAGATAAGGACTCCTCAGGCCACCAATTTTGATGTTCAAGAATTGATGTCTGCCCTAGGGGTCCAAGGCTTCGGTAATTTCTGCTGTTTCTCCAGCGTTGCCTCCCTCTTTGTTTGGTTCTGAGCCCTTAATAAAGGATTTTTGGTTTCAATTATACTTGCCTATGTGTTTTTTCCTTCAAAAAGGACAGTTTGTGAGGATTAAGGTACATTTCAAAAATACTATGTGAAATTAACAAGGGACACCAACACCAAGCAATCTCCTTGAGATTAAATAATACAAGATAATAATGGTGTTGTGGTAACTTGACACACAAAACACACACAAAAATATTCTGGAGTAAAACTAAAAAAAAAATAAAACAAAGATCTGCCTTGGAAAAAATACAAACCTAAAATATTAAAAAAAACTGCCTTTAAAAAACAAAAATTACATAATAAAAATATTTTTGTCAGATGTGACAAATCAAAATATATTAAGGGAATCCCGATAAATAATAAAGAAATAAGTTTGTGAGAAGTGTGTGTGAATATGAGCAGCAAAACTACTTCATTCTTCTCACATTATAAAGAAGAAGAGAGTGTGCTGTATTAAACCATTTTTAACATTGCACCGTGACGAAAGTGTTGTATCCATTGCGAACGCTAATTTTACCCGAACAAGCTGTTCCGTCTCGGAATTTCTTCTGAGCATGCGTGGCACTTTGTGCGTCGGAACAGGCCACACGCGGTCGGAATTGACGCGATCGGATTTTGTTGTCGGAAAAATTTATAGCCTGCTCTCAAACTTTGTGTGTCGGAAAATCCGATGGAAAATGTCCGATAGAGCCCACACACGGTCGGAATGTCCAACAACACGCTCCGATCTGACATTTTCCATCGGAAAATCCGACCGTGTGTACAGGGTATAAGACTGGGTTCACACTGATCCGGTGTGCTGCATCGCATTTCATTTGACACCCGCAGAGGTACGCAGAGCACAGTGTGAACTACCTGCGATTCTGTTGCGGTGCAGAAATCGGGCCTAATACAGCACAGTGCTCTTCTGAAGAAGGCAAAATTAGATATCAAGATAAAGGGCCTGTTCCGAGCCATACACATTCTACTCTCATCATAAATCTTGTCCTGATTATCTCATATTTCAGGAGCACTTAAATTCATGGAACTCCATGCATCCCTAGAACAATTCTACACCCATTATTGTGTCAGGAAGGGCATGCCAGCATCCAAGATGGCGACCATGGACGTCCCCGTTCTGCATGTCCCACTGAGAAGGGCCGCGCAGGCACGTTTGCGTGCACACGCTTGCGCACTAGTGCAGTACGAAATGCCAGTGTTGGCGCACAAGTGCATGCGTCTGGTGACGTTCGTGGCGCTAACGGACTATTTAAACTGCCTTACTTCCTTTGGATCGGTGCTGCCTGGTCTACAGCATTATCTGTGATCCCTGATTATCATTTGCCTGTACCTGCTCCAGTTGACCCTACCCGGCTTGCTCCTGACTACCCCCTGCTTATCTGCCTGCACCTGACCTCGGCCTGTTTTGACTACATTCCTGTCTGCTCCTTCTACCACCTCGCTGCCAGCCTGTTGCCAAACCTGCCTGTACCTGAGACTACGTTCCTGCTTGCTCCTTCTGCTACCTCTCTGCCAGCCTGTTGCCGAACCTACCTGCACCTGACTCTGCTCCAGTGTCCACCTGCTCTGGACTAGTGTGCCTACGCTTCCAGTCCATCTGCATTCACCTGCCTGAGCTCCAATTTCCAGTCCGACAGTTGTTCCTGAGTCCGTTCCAGTTTCTGCTTCAGTTCCAGTCCAGCTTATCTACCAGCAACCTTACCAAGCACTCGTGTGACTCTGTACTTCTGCGCCTCCTGTTTTCTCTATCAGGGGCCTCAAGTCAGAGGTGTAAGAGAGGCCTCCCTCTGCATACCAGACTCTACCATCAGGTACGTGACAATTGGGACTTGCTATGAGATCTATCCATAATTTGGCATTAAAAGTAGTAGGTTACTAGCATGTTCAATCAAACAAACATTCCTTCACCTACATTCCTAAAACAAACTGTCCCAGAGTATCATTCATACATCTGAAAAAATGGCCAAGGTCTTCCAACATTTTTACTCCTCCTCCTATTGTATAATACTGTATCTAGACCTCTGAACCTCCCTCCATAACTGCACCCCCCCAATCATGATATCAGTTGCGCTACCCCACCCAGCCAGACTCTACTATACCATACTTATTAAAAAGGAAACAACTTCTGGTTCCAGCACCACATAATGTGGCCGTAACCCTCCTCGGCTCCCACATTACTCATCTAAAGCCAGCATTTCAAGCCTTGCTGCCGCCTCGCCACTGTAGCAATCTGCTGCCCGTCCCTCTGGAGCACCTCTTGGACCACTTTGTTGAGTAATCCCACATCCGTATTAGCTCTCTCCCCTGCCAGCTCTCTGTTATTGCAGCTGACACCGAATCCAATATGGTGCCCGCACCAAGCATAGAAAACAGCTCCAGTGTCCCCTCACCTCCAGTTTCTGACCCTGTTGCTGACTCCAGTGCCCATGATTGTATTGCACAAGCTGTGGTTGCACTGTTAACCCCCAAATTCACAGAAGCTGTAAATAGGGCAGTGCAATAGGGACCAGAGCAATTTAATTTGGAATTTAGGGCACATACCCATCGACTTCAACAGGCTGAACAGCGAATCTCCTCTTTAGAGGATGAGTTTCATCATGCCTCAGCTGCTTATCCTGCACATGTTACTGCGCAACAGGCCCTCTTAGATAAAATTGATGATCTTGAAAACCACTCTCGATAAAATAACCTCAGGATCATTGGTCTTGCAGAGTCCTATAAGGGCTAACTCCCTTATGGATATTTGCAGCTCACACATCCCAGAAGCACTTGGACTCCATAGGCGCTGCACTGAGGAAAGATTGCAACACCTTCTGACACCCACACAAGACCCAGGCTTGTTATTGCCCGCTTTTTGAATTATGCTATCAGTACATCTTGCAATGTTACAGAAATGCATGTACTCTATCCACTGCTGGCAACCAGCTATTACTGGTTGCAGACTATTCTGCAGAAGTTTTTAGGAAGCGTATAGTCTTTGCACCAGTCTGCTCTACATTATACCAACGGCAGGTCAAGTTCACTCTAGCATATCTGGCAATTCTCCACCTTCGCTCTTCCACGGGTGATACTCTTTCACCTAAAACCCCTCAGGAAGTGGAGTAATTTCTACAATCCATGTCAGATTTGCCTACTACTGTACCTCAGGTCAGACCTCAGACCTTCTGGAGGCCTCCCCATAAGTGCTTGTTGCCCCTACTTCACGCTCTCCAAAATCTCAGAGTGGTCCACACAAGCCGCCTTCTAAAAAGGTTTCGCTATGCAAACCAGTCGGGACATGCAGCAGTCCATCAAGAATGCTGTATCTCTAAGGGAATGTTTGCTTTTCTCTGTCTCTCAGCTCCTCATCCGTGGATGAGTTTTGACCCCTCCTGCCTTGGAACGGGGGAAGTTTCCCCCTTCCTTTTTTTGTTTTTGTTTTTTGTTTCAGGCATGGGGCACTTAATCCAATACTTGTGATAAGAAGACTGGAAAAAGTTGGGAGCATTCTCTAGTGGTTTTCATGTGGAAAAAAGAAAAGTATATTTCTTCACAGTATTTTTAAGTTTTTGTTCTCCAGTTTAATGTTTAATTTAGGTTTTGACTTGCAGCCTAGGTCATACTTGCCCTGCCTGCATTCCAGAGCTAAGGGCAGATTTATTTTAGGAAGTAAATGCTACATGAATCATCTGACCCTACTCAAGATGGCCATGACCAGAAATGCTAGGGGGTGTTTTTCAAAGTGGTCTCTCAGAAAAATAAAGCATGGAGGCATGGATGGATGTGGGAGTATTTTTAATATTAAAAATGAATTAAAATTTTGGTTTGTGGTGCTCATATACAGTGTAGTTCCCCTTTAATATGTGTGTTGTATCCTGGAATGTAAAAGGATTATGGTCCCTCCATAAGTGCATAAGTACTACAACACCTGAAATGCCTGCAGGCAGATGTGGCTCTCCTCCAGGAGACACATCTTCCCACTGCTGGTTTCCACCATCTTCAAAAACTCTGGGTAGGGATAGTTTATGGTTCCCCAGCGGTGGGTGGTAGGGCTGGAGTAATCACTCTCCTCCATAAAAGGCTTTCCTACAACCTTAGTTGTGTAGAGGGCATACCTTACTAACCTGAATCTCTTCTGGGAAGCAGGCAAGGCAAGATCATCTCTTACACTGCCCAATTTAGGAAAAATTCTCTTGAGCAATTTAAATTGGCAAGTGCAGCTCTTTGTGGAGCACAGGCGAGGCAGGTCAGTTGCCAATCCTGAGAATAAAACAGCATGGCATGTAGCAAAGTGGCAGTTCGATTTATGAGCTGAGCAGCGAGAGAATATCAAGTCTTCTTACACTGCGCTCCAATTCCATAGATTCGGTAATAAATCCAGGAGGGTTCTGGCAAAGCTTTGCAGGGGTTCTTGGCATCCCACTCACATTACGGCTTTAAAGATTCCATCTAGGTCCATTGCAACTTCTCCCTTGGAAATTTTTTCTATCCTGACTAATTATTATAGTAAGCTTTATTCTGCTGATCAGATTGATACAGACGCAGCCTCCGCATTTTTGGACAAACTGTGTCTACCCCACCTTTCCTCTGCCCAGCTAGAAGTTTTGAATGCCCTGATTACTCTGGAGGACAATAGATTCACCATTAAAGGTTTAGCTCCGGGACCCAATGAGTTTACGGCAGAATTTTTCAAAGCCACGCAGGAATACCTTCCAGACACTCTCTTATAGGTATATAATGCTATCTGGGAGGGTGGTCCCTATCTCTCTACTGGTTATCAGGCTTTGTCAGAAACCATGAAAATCAGACCTAGACAGAAGTACAGTTAAATTACACTTGTTTAATAATAAAAGTAAATAGAACAAAGTAGTCAAAACATAGCCAGAGTTCAGTAACCGGAACGGATAGACAGACAAGCCAAATGTCAGGAAGCCGGAGATGAGCGTAGTAAAACAGCAAGCAGGATCTGGAGCCAGAATGGATGTCAGACAAGCAAGTCTTTTAACAGGAATGCAGGCAATAGTCTCTGTGATGTTGACTAAGGTGAAGGCAGAGATCCTCTGGGCTGGACGGCTTAAGTAGGCAGGACTGACAAGCAGGATATCATCGACAGCTGAGCAACTGTGGAGAGATAGGAGCTGGGAATTAGCTGACAGCTGAGCGGCCAGCTCAGAGAAAGAAGGCCTGGGCCCAGCCTTGAGAGTACCCCCTCCTCAACAACCCCTCCCCCTCGGAGGACCACCAGGCTTGAGGGGAAAACCTGGAGAAGGACAGGGGCATGTACGTCCGAGCAGCTGAGGGGCCAGCTCAGAGAAAGAAGGGCTGGGCCCAGCCCTGAGAGTACCCCCTCCTCAACGGCCCCTCCCACTCGGAGGACCACCAGGCTTGAGGGGAAAACATGGAGAAGGACAGGGGCATGTACGTCTGAGGATGAGACCCAAGAGCGTTCCTCCGGACCGTACCCTTTCCAATGCACCAGGTATTGTATGCGCCCACAGAACCTACGGGAGTCAACAATGGACTGTACTTCATACTCCTCATGGTTCTCAACCTGTGCAGGGTGAGGACGTGGCACCGAGGTGGTAAAGCGGTTGCAGACCAAAGGTTTTAATAAGGAGACATGAAATACGTTCGAAATACGCATATTAGAAGGAAGGTCTAATGCGTAAGCTACTGGGTTAATCCTCAAAAGAATACGGAAAGGCTCAATAAACCGAGGTGCGAACTTCAGTGAGGGAATACAAAGTCGGAGGTTGTGAGATAACAGCCAGACCCTGTCCCCAACCCAGTAGGATGGTGCAGGCAGGCGTCTGCGGTCAGCATGGAGTCTGTACCCATCATTAGCATGTCACAAACCCTCCTGGACTTGTGCCAAGTGAAACAAAGACCACGGAGATGCTCCTCTAACACAGGAATACTCTGCGGAACAAAACGAGTCAGGCAACATGGAAGATTGAAAACCATAATTCGCCATAAACGGGGACAATCGGGAAACAGAATTTAAGGCACTGTTGTGAGCAAACTCTGCCCACGATAATAGGTCTGACCAGTTATAATGGTCAGAAATATAGCAACGTAGGAATTGCTCCAAGGACTGATTGGCTCGTTCTCCGGCCCCATTAGACTGCGGGTGATACGCAAAGGAGAAAGCAAGCTGAACTTCCAACTGTGCACAAAAGGCTCGCCAGAACCGGGACACAAACTGACTACCCCTGTCCGAGACAATCACCTTGGGTAGCCCATGTAAGCGAAAGATCTCCCGAGCAAAAATGGAAGCCAGTTCCTTAGAAGTGGACAACTTCTTAAGTGGAATACAATGACACATCTTTGAGAACCGGTCAACCACCATAAGGATAACGGTGTTGCCCTGGGAGATGGGTAACTCCAGAAAGAAATCCATAGACAGGTGGGTCCAGGGCCTCTGGGTATGGGTTGTAAGAGGCCCACTGGTAGGTGTTGTGGAGTCTTACTCTGAGCACACACGAAACAGGCAGCTACGAAGGCGGTTAATTCAGCACATAGACTAGGCCACCAGAATTGTTGGGAAATGGCCCAAAAGAGTTGATTCTTCCCAGGGTGGCCAGCAGCCTTGGGAGAATGGTAAGTCTGGAGCACGGCATTATGGAAACTCTCTGGGACATAGCAGCGGTCAGAAGGTTTCTCAGGAGGATCATGGACCTGAGCAGCAAGAATTTTGTCACCCAAAGGAGAAGTGTGGATAACAAGACAAATACTGCGCTAACAACCTAAGTGAAAATATTAAACGTGAATAGCTGCGACTATAATGTTATACAACACAAAGCAAGATAAAATAAAAAAAATTGTGCTAATAAAGTGTGATAAACAAAATAATATGAACACCACGCATGAATCTAACATGAATAATATCAAGGTAAAATAAAATACACCAATATACCCAACATGTGAGCAAATCAATTAATAATGTACAATAAATTGAGGTGAATTAAAACAGCTGGAGTCCAAAGAAAAGTCCGTAAAAAACAACAAATATAAAAACTTTTCTTCCCAAGTGACAGGTGAAAAATTCTTTTGTTGTGGTGAATGATGTGAATAGATGAAACCTCCACCTTCAGACAAAGTAAATGCTGCCGCTTACCAGATGATGTTGGTCCCTTATTACAGGGGACCACAATAGGCAGACGGCTGCAACCCCAGCCCGGGATCTCAAAGGCAGGCACTAGATACCATCACGTCCCACAAAGTCCCCTTCACCGATCTCAGCAGGATGGTAAGATTACCATAAAAGACACAAGATAATCCACATAGCATAAAACCCTTTAAATTTATTGAGTTAAAATGCCAAATGAACACTTACAGGTAAGTAGATAAATGACAGCGTAAAAGAACAAGCCGGCCGGCTCCAAAACAAGACACGGGTTGTTTTGGAGCCGGCCGGCTTGTTCTTTTACGCTGTCATTTATCTACTTACCTGTAAGTGTTCATTTGGCATTTTAACTCAATAAATTTAAAGGGTTTTATGCTATGTGGATTATCTTGTGTCTTTTATGGTAATCTTACCATCCTACTGAGATCTGTGAAGGGGACTTTGTGGGACGTGATGGTATCTAGTGCCTGCCTTTGAGATCCCGAGCTGGGGTTGCAGCCGTCTGCCTATTGTGGTCCCCTGTAATAAGGGACCAACATCATCTGGTAAGCAGCAGCATTTACTTTGTCTGAAGGTGGAGGTTTCATCTATTCACATCATTCACCACAACAGAAAAATTTTTCACCTGTCACTTGGGAAGAAAAGTTTTTATATTTGTTGTTTTCCAAGGAGAAGTGTGACTGGTGCGAACCGTAGCCAGACTATGATCAGGGGGAATCACAGGAACCTTAAACGACTCTAACTTGGAAGTGGAGGAAAATTGTTGTGACAAGGCGTCAGCCTTTACATTCTTAATACCGGGTAAGAATGAGACAATGTAATTGAAACTTGACAAGAAAAGAGCCCATCGCGCCCTTCTAGGAGAGAGGTGTTTAGCCTCAGGCAAGAATGTGAGATTCTTATAGTCAGTAAGAATGAGAACCGGCACAGTGGTACCTTCGAGGAGATGTCTCCATTCTTTCAGGGCTAAAATGATCGCCAACAGCTCTGTCACTAGTCTCATAATTGCACTCCGCACGTGACAATTTCTTGAAAAAGTAGCCACAAGGATCCAAAGCGCTCTCAGAGGTAGGACGTTGAGACAGAAGGGCGCCAACACCAGTCTCAGAAGCATCAACCTCAAGGATAACAGGCAACGTAGGATCAGGATGTGCCAACACAAAAGCAGAAACAAAGGTAGCCTTGAGACTCTCAAAGGCCTTAACAGACTCCGGAGACCAACACTGTGGGTTACCATCCTTTCTGATCATATCAGTCAGGGGCTTGACCAGAGATGAGAAGTCACGAGTAAACTTCCGATAATCATTGGCAAAGCACAGGAAACGCTGAAGAGGATGTAAACCCACGGGTTGGGGCCACTGTAGGACTGCTGAAAGTTTCTCTGGGTCCATCGAAAAACCAGCAGTGGAAATGACATAACCCAAGAATTTAACCTGTTCACGATGGAACTCGCACTTCTCCAATTTACAAGAGATTGTTCTCTCTTAGTTTCTGAAGCACACGACAGACATCTGTGTGGTGGCTCTCCAGGGACTTGGAAAATATGAGGATATCATCGAGATAAACCACCACACATAACTGCAACAAATATCGGAGGACATCATTAATAAATTCCTGGAAAACTGCTGGGGTGTTACAAAGGCCAAAAAGCATTATGAGGTACTTATAATGGCCTGTTCTGGTATTAAACACAGTTTTCCACGCGTTGCCCTCCTTAATCCTCACGAGATTGTATGCCCCTCTCAAATCAAGCTTCGTGAAAACCGTTGCTCCCTTGAGGTGGTCAAATAACTCCGTAATCAACAGAATCGGATAGGCATTCTTAATCGTGAAATGATGGAGACCCCTATAATCAATACTAGGTCTCAGTTCACCACTCTTCTTCACAATGAAGAAACCAGCACCAGCAGGAGACGAGGATTTGCGGTTGAAACCTCGAGTAAGTGCGTCTGCAACATACTCCTCCATGGCCTTATCCTCTAAGACCAGCAAAGGGTAAACCCGGCCACGAGGGGGTATGGCACCAGGTCGAAGGTCAATTGCGCAATCATACGGCTGGTGTGGAGGCAAACTACCGGCTTGACCTTTGTCAAAGACATCGCTAAAATCGTGATACTCCTCCGGCAGGGAGGAGAGTGAAGAGGTGCACAGGACCTTGGCTACCTTCTGAAAGCATGTCTTACTGCATTGTGGTGACCAGGAGAGAACCTCAGCATGGAGCCAATCAAAAGAGGGGTTGTGCCTCTGTAACCAAGGATAACCAATAACCAGCGGAAACTTAGGTGAGGAAAAAACTTGGAATTGGATTAACTCATGGTGAACAGCGGAATCAAGTGCTTCAATACAAAGGCAGCATCAATGAACAGGCCTGCAGCCCCAGAGTCGATTAGAGCCTGTAACTCGACGGACAACTCAGCCCAAGAAAGGGTGAGCGAAACCAGGGGCTTATCCTTCTGGATAAATGGGGACGAAACAATGCCACCTAAGGTCTGTCCATGACAGGACCTCAAGGTTCGGGCGTTCCCTAGACGGGTAGGACAAGACTTCAAAGAGTGACCTGCCTGGCCACAATAAAAGGCACAATCTCTCCCTCTTCCTAAAGGCTCTCTCATCCGCAGAGAGATGCGTGAAGCCCAAGTGCATGGGTTCATCTTCACTGACCGACTCAGTACCAGGAGGCATGTGAGGTGAGGGAGGCACGGGTGGGACTGCAAAGCTCAAATGTAAACGTACAGGAGGCTTCCACAAGTGCTTCTTAAAAAAAAAAGAATCTTTCTCTGAGTCTGGAGTCAATGAGGATGGCAAACGTGATCAACTTCTCCAGCTCAGTGGGTATATCTCAGGCTGCTATCTCATCCTTGATAGAATCCGAGAGACCATGAGAAAAAGCAGCCACGAGGGCCTCATTGTTCCAAGCAACCTCTGCTGCCAGAGTATAGAATTCAATGGCGTAATCGGCAACAGTTCTCGTACTCTGTTTGATGGACAATAGGCACTTGGCAGCAGAAGCGGAGCATGCAGGAACATCATATACCCTTTTAAAGGAGGCCACAAACTCGGTAACTCAAGACAACAGGTATTTGCGTCTCCCATAGAGGGTTTGCCCAGGCCAAGGCTCTCTCAGAAAGCAAAGATATCACAAAACCTACTTTGCTTCTGTCCATGGGAAACACCTGGGGCAGCATCTCAAAGTATATCTCAACCTGGTTGAGAAACCCTTTGCATTGGACTGGATCGCCCCCAAATCGCTGGGGAAGCGAAGCGGAACCAGACATACCTCTAAAAGAGGTAATACTCGAGGCGGGTGCCTGCACAGAGACTGGCACAGCAGCAGGGATGGCCTGCAACACAGGTTGTACTGGAGCAGCCACAGTGGGAGATTTCAGGTGAGCCGTGCGACTCAGGAGCGTTTGTAATGACATGGCAAACTGATCCATGCGGTGATCTTGCTCATACAATCTGGAAAAAATATTACCAACAAGTGGATTAACTGTATCTTCTGAATTCATGGCCTTCCCCTACTGTCAGAAACCATGAAATCAGACCGAGACAGAAGTACAGTTAAATCACACTTGTTTAATAATAAAAGTAAATAGAACAAACATAGTCAAAACATAGCCAAAGTTCAGGACCCGGAACGGATAGTCAGACAAGCCAAACGTCAGGAAGCCGGAGATGAGCGTAGTAAAACAGCAAGCAGTATCTGGAGCCAGACGGGATGTCAGACAAGCAATTCTTAACAGGAATGCAGGCGATAGTCTCTGTGATGTTGACGAAGGCGAAGGCAGAGAGCCTCTGGGCTGGACGGCTTAAGTAGGCAGGACTGACAAGCAGGATATCATCAACAGCTGAGTAACTGTGGAGAGATAGGAGCTGGCAATTAGCTGACAGCTGAGCGGCCACCTCAGAGAAGGAAGGGCTGAGCCCAGTCCTGACAAGCTTATAGTAAGCTAATTGATGAAAAAGGCAAGAGCCCCACCCTACCGGGTTCAAATAGACCCATATTTTTGATCAATCTCGATGCTAAAATTCTTTCCAAGATTGTAGCTTCTTGGATTGTCACCTTGCTGCCTCCTATTGTACATAATGGTTTTGTCTCCAATGCAAGTTTCAGGCTCTCCCAAGGACTGCAATTTCTTGTTATCTACCCATATAGGGCAACCCCATGTAACTAACCTCTGGGTGAACATAAAGCGTCCGATTATTGGAAATTACAAGGCCCCACACTGGTGTCATCTGTCTTTACCTCTTGGCCTTGAATGGTATAGCCCTACAGCGAACTAGCCAAAACCTTCACCCTACTCTCACAGCACGTCATCCAATATCATCAAGTTGTGAGCTATATAAAATCTTGTTGAAGCCCTCCTTCATCAATTCGGCGATACACCAAGGTGCCTATTCCATCTCAGACATCTATTCTCAACTAATTCTTCAATTATTAAAGGTCGGCTCCATGGTGTTGCTGAGAGCCTGGTCCAAATACCTTCCAGACAATTAAGTTACAGACAAATTCCTTATGGGATATAGAAGGACTCGCAAGTAAATTGTTGATGAAGTATGGAGGGAAACGCAGTTTAAAATTCTCCATGGAGCTTGCCTTCCATTCTCGGTTAATGCGCCAGGTCCTTGTAACTCAACCTGTCCCTGTTGCAGTTTTCATCGCCCAACACTGTTCCATCGCTTTTGGATGTGCAGTAAGGTTGTTGCAGATTGGCATCAGGTGCTTAACTACAGCTTCGGGATTACTTCTATTTAACTCCTCTAAGACCCCTGGCTGTGCCTTTTTGGCTACAAGAGCAGGCACCTTAGCATCCCTTATGCACTCCCCTCTAATCGTATCCCCTACCCTCACTCTTCCTTCACTTCTTCACTTTTTAAGAGGACATCAGCTCCAGTATCTAACTCCAGTATTTAACTCTGTACTCTATAACAATTTAAATAAATATATTATTTTAAAAAGTTCTTTTTTTTTACTCATTATAAAGCTAAATTATATAACAAAGCTGTACTCAAATTCAAATATGAGTTTAATACCTGATAAACCTAATGTACATAATTCAGAGTCCAAGATGTTCTAAGCTGAAATAGAACTTTTGGTGAAAACATTATTTGTTCTTAGGGCAAAAATGGATGGTAATTAAAAGAAATGTTTATAGGTAGCCAAGGAGGGCTTCCTTTAAAATGGATTGTCTTGTTCTTTATAGATGACATTAGATATTTTGAGTGGAGCTGGGAAAATTAATGGATTTTAGCTAAGTATTCCTACAAGAATGTGAAAAATGGATTGCAAAGCATCTACAAATACATAAGAAAGAATAAAATGTTATAAACTGCTAGCAGACAGCCTTCTCTATAATTCTGCCAATACAGTCCACGTCTTAGGTGGCCTTTTCTTAAATTTGAACCTTTTTATTTTACGAGACACAGAAAAATAGAAAATCAATAAAATGTGACAATAACTCAAAATAACAGCAGTATTAAAGTTGCAATCTTTTACCATGCTTCCAGTTTAGTAAAGATATTGCAAATATATGTCAAAACTCTGATACTCCAGTCTACTGCTACTGGAAGATTTGTTTCCTAGCAACAAGCTTGGGGCCAATCTGATTTACTTCAGATGCTTAAGATATCCACCTTTTTTCTGTGTAAGTGCAGTTTGTAGTTTTTAATAAAATTGTGGTATCTGGTTCATACTATGTGGAGCATGGGTCTCCTTTTATGCTTTGAGTGACAAGTGCATGGGAGTTTGGCATTAGAGGAAGTCCTGCCAACCGGCCCTGGGGGTCCTCTTTACCCTCAATGTGAGCACAACCTGACATCTTTGGGTGGTTTTGTATCTGATCTACCTAAGTTGTGCATCCTACAGTAAGCCAGGGAGCTTCTATCCATGCAAATTAAGACCTTTCCATTAATTTAGGAGGTCATGGAACTCTGGTAAGCCTCCATACATTCATTTCTTTTACAGTTAATTACACTGGTGGACTGATTTATCTAATTTCTCAGTGAAGAATGGGATCACCACAAGGACTCTGAGGTACAAGTGGACATTTTTTCACTTTTATATATTTTTTAATGTTAAATAGCTTATTTGGTATTTCACTAATCTTTGCACTATAGTTACTTTATTTAGCACAACTCAGTATTTTTAGTTTTAGGTAAGTAGCTTAAATGCAGAAGAGGCAAAATGTCAGGAACTTGGTAGGAGGCCGAGATGCTGGGAGGGCTCCCCTTGCGGCCGAGCACAGCACAACCCTGAAGATGACACAGGGGATGTGGTGCCCACAGAAGCACAGGTTGCCTGGTTGGTGAAGCTGGTTGCCGGGAACTTGGTAGGACAGGCAAAGTTACTAGTAGCAAGCGTGCTTAGGAGGTCCAGCAGATGAGGATCAGTGGGATATTCAGGTAGCAGAGTCAGGAGCCAGGCCAGGGGTCAAACACAGCAAGACAATCCGAGATCAAAAGTAACTGGATCCTTAGCACAGGAGACAGGATAAGCGGAGTCCGTTAGCCAGGCCGGGGTCAGATGCAGGAATAAGCAGGAGGAAGTCAGGTACAAGCTGGTGGGGTCAAGCCAAGGAATCATAAGAAGCAGGTCAGATAAGCCAGGTTGGTACACAAGAGATCACATAAGCAGGAAATATGAGGCACAGGAACGCAGGGGAAGCTGACGATAAACCAGCGATGCGCCATTGTCAGCAGCAAGTTTAAATAGGCAGTGGCGCCCCTATCATGTCGTGCATGTGCCGTTGCGCATGCGCATTCACCTGATCGCGGCGTTGTGCATACGTCTGGTTGTGACGCTGCAGATCCTTGTGCGCTGATGCGCGTCCTTGCCTATGCCGGTTCACCATCTTTATAGTATTGCGCATAGGGATGCGCCTATTTCCCTTACACAAAACATGTTTCTTCTGTATTAAAAACCCTGCCATTTTCATTGTGTGGCCTAAAGTTCCACTTTAAGGATCACTTTGGTCACTTTGGGGTCAAAGGCAAATTCAGGTACTTATACTGCTTTAATTACAAAAAAAATACTTTTAATGATGCATTAATGCATACAAAGCTGCATGAATACCTTATATATCTGCCTGTTCAGCTTTAAAGGCCAGTTCACGCTGCTGTGACCACAGTGTGAGTGTATCCAAGGTTTTCGTGTGTCTAAACTGCAGTTTTAACGCGTTCCCATTCTGAAAAGGCACCAAAGATGCAGGATGCAGGACTTTTGGCACACTTTCAGAAAACATGGCAAAAAAAACACAACTTAATAGAAGTCTATGGGACCATGGTTTAACCTCTTCTCGACCACACTATAGCCAAAACACGGCTACAGCGTGGTCATCTAGTTCTGGGAGGGCATCCATGGACATCCTCCCAGAACCATGCCCCCCGTGCGCCTGCTGCGGCCAACATTTAGCGTGCTCTATGATCGCTGTGTCCTTTAGACACAGCTGATCACAGATCGGGTTAAAAGGCCAATCACCCTTTACCGTGTGATCAGCTGTGTCCAATCAAAAAAAGGGTTGCACGGAAAAGTAGTTATTTTTGACTGTGTGGAGTCACAGTTGGATGTAACTACCCGACAAGTTTTGAAGTTCAGAGATTGTATTCAGAATACACACATGACTCATGGCACATTGGGTGGACTAGGCTGTAGACCAGTGGTCATCAACCTTGTCCTCAGTGCCTACTAACAGGCCAGGTTTTATGTATTACCTTGGGGAGATGCAGACTAGAATACTGCAATCACTGAGCAGCAAATGATACCACCTGTGATGTATTTCAGTTATCTTGCAAACCTGTCCTTTTAGCCCCAGTTCACACAGGGGCGGCACGACTTGCAGGTCGCCTCAGCGAGGCGACCTGCAAACGACTTCCGAGGCGACTTGCAAAACGACTTCTGCATAGAAGTCTATGCAAGTCGCCCCCAAAGTAGTACAGGAACCTTTTTCTAAGTCGGAGCGACTTGCGTCGCTCCTATTAGAACGGTTCCGTAGCACAGAACGGGAGGCGACTTGTCAGGCGACTAGGACGCCTGACAAGTCGCCCCTGTGTGAACCGGCCCTTAGTGGGTCCTGAGGACAGGGTTGATGACCACTGCTGTAGACTACCAACAAAAGACTCATTGCTTTTAGTATGGCTGTAAAACTACTCCTTGAGAATGATCCATTTTTTAATATTTAGGAATGTCTACTAAAGGAAACTGCATTTTACAAAAATAAAAAACAAAAAAAATGCTACAACAGAATGCAAATAATACAAAAATATATACATTTATTGATCATGTAATGTAATAACATATTATATCAAATCTGCATTTTAAAAAATGCCTTAGATTGTCTAGATAAATGTGTCCTAGTGTTTAATGTGTAACTAAAGGCAAAACTTTTTTTTTTCGTTTTGAGTGGAGAGGGATTAGAACACCTGTCAATTTTTATTGCTGTCCGCCTTCTCTATTTGTCCCATTTACCGTAATTGAAAGTGAAAGTTAAAAAAAATATATATCCCAAATTGTGGGTTGACATTGGAACAGTAATAGAGTGGAAATCTTCCAATGGGGACTTTGGAGGGATTTTATTCTCCCTTCCTGTTTTGGCTATGGTACACAGATGGCAAAAAAAACTGGCTGGGGGTTATAACCACCCCCCCCCCCTGCTCTATCTAAAATGAAAAAAAAAAATGATTTCCTTTAGTTACACTTTAAACATCTACTATCTTCTACTATCTACAGTTTTCTAGTACCCATGTGAATGCAGGAAGTACGGCACCTGATAGAATCTGGTAAATGTATGGACTGAAGACCAAGTTGCGGCCTTGCAGATTTGAGCCATGGAGGCTTGGTGATGCACTGCCAACGAAGCACTAACAGCCCTAGTGGAGTGCGCTTTGATTTGAGTGGGTGGAATCTTACTCTTCAAACCATAAGCCTGAACAATTACTTGCCGAATACATTTATAAATAGTAGATTTTGATGCTGCCTGTCCTCTTTTAGGACCTTCAGGCAACACAAACAAAACATCCCCTTTTCGAATCTGAGCAGTCACCTTCAAGTAGACTTTGACTGCTCTCACCACATCCAGAGAATGTAGTGATTTCTCTTCCGTAGAACAGGGTTCTGGAAAAAATGAAGGCAGAATAATCCTGGTTTAAATGAAAACCTGACACTACCTTCGGTAGAAAATTAGGATGAGGACCAATACTACCTTATCCTTGTGAATAATTAAATATGGCTCTTTACAAGAAAGAGCAGCCAACTCTGATACCCTTCTTGCAGAAGATATGGCTACCAGAAAAATTAGTTTCCTTGTCAAAAGGACCAACGGAATATGCCGTATCGGCTCAAAAGGCTGTTTCTGCAAGTCCCAAGGGTTCAGGGGTGACCTAACTGGAGGATTAAGCCATTTTACCCCCTGAATAAAACTACAAACCAAAGAATGCGAAGCAAGTGGTTGTTGAAACAATACCGATAAGGCGGAGACCTGGCTTTTGATAGTACTCAAGGCCAGCTTCATCTCTAACCCCATCTGCAGAAAGTCAAAGATTCTACCTATGACATACTTCCTGGGGTGCCAACCCCTTGATTCATACCAGGAGACATATGCCTTCCAGAAACTATAATATATGATTCTGGAGGCCGGTTTCCTCGCATTGATCAAGGTAGATATCTGATAGCCCACGCTTCTTCAGAATGTGGGTCTCAATAGCCAAACAGTTAAATTTAGTGTTTGTAAGGTAGGATGAAATACTGGACCTTGCGAGAGAAGGTCTGGATATGATGGTAGGGTCCATGGTTCCCCTACCGCCATTCTTATGATCTCTGCATACCAGGATCTTCTGGACCACGCTGGGGCCACAAAAATCACAGACTTCCCTTCCTGCTTGAGCCTGTGAAGAAATCGTGGAAGCAGCAGAATAGGAGGGATTGATTAAATCAGTGAGAACTGATTCCACGGAAACACCAAAGCATCTGTTCCGCATGCTAGTGGATCCCTTGTTCTTGACACAAAGTTGTCAATCTTTTTGTTTAACCTGGATGCAAACAGATCTACGTCTGGGATCTCCCATCTCTGGCATATTGCCAAGAAGATATCGGGGTGAAGGGCCCATTCTCCCAGGAACAATTGCTGGTGACTCAAGTAGTCCGCCTGCCAATTTTCTATTCCTGCAATGAAGACTGCCGATAGGCAAGGTACATTGTTTTCTGCCCAAGTTAAGATATGATTCACCTCTCTCTGGGCTGCACGACTTCTCGTGCCCCCCTTGGTGATTGATATAGGCCACTGCTGTGGCATTGTCGGATTGGATCCTGACAGGACAATTCCATAACCTGAGCGTCCAGGTCCTCAGGGCCAAGCGTGCTGCCTGAATCTCTAGAATGTTGATGGGCAAGGTCATTTCTGATCTGGACCATTTCCCTTGGACAGTCACCTCTTCCAGGACTGCTCCCCAACCTGAAAGGCTGGCATCTGTTGTTACCACCTTCCAGGTAACCGGTAGGAAGGATTTCCCCTTCTGCAGATTCTTGGTTATTAACCAACCCTTGGAGGCAGATGCATTGGGAGATCTAGCGCTTAGACCTTCTTGTTCCAAGCCGATAGGATACTGTTTTGCTGCAGCCTCGAATGAAACTGAGCATAAGGAACGGCCTCGAACGAAGCCACCATCTTTCCCAACAACCTCATGCAAAGTCGAATGGAAGGATTCTTCTTTGCCTTGACCACCTGAATCAGTTCCTTTATGGCACTGATCTTTGCCTGGGGCAAGAATACCCTTTTCTGGGCTGTATCTATAATCAGACCCAAGTATTCTAATCTCCTTGATGGTTTTAAGGAGGATTTCTCTAGGTTGAGAATCCAACCTAGATATTCCAGGAAGTTGACTGTGGTGATCATACTTTGGTCTAAGCGGGCTTACGACTGGTCTATCAAGAGTAGATCGTCTAAGTACACAATAATCGTTATACCTTGGGCCCTTAATCTGGCTAGAGGAGGAGCCAGAACCTTTGTAAACACTCGAGGTGCAGTAGCTAGACCGAAAGGCAGCGCTACAAACTGAAAATAAAGATTTTCTACCTTGAAGCGTAGATATTTCTGGTGAGCGGGGAAAATCGGCACATGGAGGTATGCATCCTTGATGACGACTGACGCCAGAAGTTCTCTTCCTTGTAGGATGGAGACTACTAATCGGATTGACTCCATGCGGAAAGAGCGGATATTTAGGAACCGGTTTAGATATTTGAGATCCAGAATGGGTCTGACATTTCCATTTGGTTTTGGCACCATGAAAAGGTTTGAATAAAACCCCAATCCCTGCTCTCGCATGGGGACCACCAAGATCACTTTGAGACAAAAGACGGTCCAATGCTTGAAAGAGAGACTTTTTTTTCTCTGGATCCTTGGGAACATTTGATCTGATAAAACGAGGAGACGGGGACTCTCGGAACTCTAGCTTGTACCCTAGAGCTATTGAAGAAGTCACCCATTTGTCTCGACACTCTTTCTGCCAGACCCTTGAGAACTGCAGAAGACTCCCCCCCACTCAAGCGAGCGGGGGTGCCCCTTCATAAGGAGGCTTTAGTATTTTGTTTTGTAGGTTTCCTCCCCAAGGACTTCTTTTGTCCCTGGGGTTGACCCCGAGGATTACCTCTTGAACCTGACGGCGGAGACGTCGTGACTGCCTGGAGGCTGATGCCCCTGGCACTGGAGAAGGGGCTCGTTTAAATGAAACATGTTTACTCCTCTTCCTAACTGGCAAAAGAGTACTTTTCCCACCAAAAATTCTTTGGATGTATTTATCCAAATCGTCCCCAAACAGCCGTTGACCGTGAAAAGGAAAACTAGCCAGGAGCTTTTTGCATGGCGCTGACTAATTTTTCAACCATAAGATTCTATGCATATTCAGCAGCCCAAGCGTAAGATGCGAGGCCTGAAGAATAGAATCTCTCATGGCATCTATTGCAAAACATAATGCCGCTGGTAGTTTGGCTAAATCCTGGGCCTGCTGATCAGGAATAACCTTAAGCACCTGATTAAACTGGTCTCTCAAGGATTGACATACACCAATAGCTGCCAGCGCAGGCTCAGTCACTGAACCTGCCAGAGAAAAAGTGTTTTTTTAATAGGAATTCCAACTTTTTGTCTGTTGGATCCCTAAGCATTTGAGCATTGTCTACCGGACAAGTCAAACTTTTATTCACAGAGGATATAGCAGCGTCAATTGCTGGTATCTCCCACTTTTTAGTGAATTTCTCCTTCATAGGATATAGTGTTGAAAACGTTTTAGGAGGAAAACAATGCTTATCTGGGTGATCCCACTCAGAATACATTAGCTTTTCCAGCAATGAATAGACAGGAAAGGCATGCACAGCTTGAGGAGGCTTTAGCGAACCCAAAGAAGTGGGCTTATCAACCGGCTCAGTTAAGGGTAGCAAAAATGTGGAACGGATCATCTCAGTAGGAGATTGCACCAACAATCTATCAGATTGTGAAGCTGATCCTTCGGCATTTGAACCCTCAGAAGAGGAGTCATCAGCCTCTTCATTGTCCCCTGAAGGAAATTAATCTTTCCCTGCCCCGAGATCCTCAGTTTGAGGGTCCTGGGTAATGGAAGGGGACCTGTCGCGTTTTGTCCCACACTGGGATGCGATTAAAGCCGCTAACCTATCTTCCAAGCCTATCATGGCCGCAGAAAAAAAAACTCTTCAGTAATATAGACAGGGGCTGCAGTGTTGGAAACAGTTGCAACATTTGACGGCCCTGATGGCTCACTCTGACCAGCCACCTGGGATCTCTCAGGGGAGGATGCCATTGTAGAGATGAGTTCAGGCTTTTTAGAGCTTGAAGGAGTCTCTCTTGAGCCCTTTATTGGGGTGTTTCTACCTCCCCTTCTGACCATAGCCTGATGCACAAATGCAGAGGTACTACCAGAAGAAATTGCACCCACTGCTTGAGCAAATAGTCCAGTAACTGCCGCTGCTATTAGTGCCCAGCCTGGTGGTTTAGTAAATGTGCCAAGGGAATGCCTGTGTCACCACTTACATGCCCCCTTTTTGCTCTTGTGTCCCTCCGACAGTTGCAGACAGCAAAATGGAGCTTTTTAAAAGTACTCCCGCGCTGGACGTTGCCACATGCCAACCACGCCCCCCCTCCTCTTTTTTAAAAAGAGCGTTTCCTGCGTGAGCGCGGGCCTCTGAGCGTGTTTGTGGGGCGGGCGAGGAGGCTGTGACAAACCGCCGTGCAGGCGGTGGAAAATGGAGCGGCATCCGCTGATCATTTCTGGCTTCCCCATCTATCCAGAGAAAGGGGGAGAGCTTCTGTCCAGGTGGGGGTGTTTTAGGAAAAAATTCCCCCCCAACACCTTACCAGAGGCCTGGGACTGCTTGCCGGAGGGAAGTCTGCAGCTTCTGCTGATTACAGAGTGATCAGAGGAAAGCATGAAAGATACGTGCTCTATACACCTCCCAGTGGTGACTTTTAGGCATGATGACATTTACTTTTTAAAGGAGACAATTCATAAGAGAATTTAAAATTCCTTAGAAATCTCCACTTACCTTTCCCGCTGCAGGGATTCTGTGGTAAAACCAACAGACCCAATCTTCACCCCTCACAGTGGGCTCCATTAAAAAAACCTCCAGGAACCAGGGCCCCTTTTTATTGGGGGATCCACACTCCTGGACCCGTAAAGCACCCCGCCAGGAAAACTTTATGGCTGAAAAAACCAAAGCACTGGATCCCAGGGTCCAGCTCTCTAAAAAGAGAAGCGTTACAGGCTAAACCTCGTTTCTTCTGCCACAAGGCCCGGGTACCATTCAATTCGGCCTGAAAAGACACTTTGAATGGATCCAGTTGCATAGCCTGCCCCAGCAAAGAATATTCCTGTGGAGCTCAGCACAGCACGTCTTTACCAGTGACCAACACCTAAGACAATGGCGAAAAAATGGAGGTACTCCCAGTAGTGGGAGGGGTTATATAGGGGGTGGACTTCTTGTCTTAGGGTGTGCCAGTGTTAATCACCTGAAGGTGGCCTATAACCCACATAGTAACTACTATGGCTCTGTGTCCCGTGATGTACGATAAAGAAAATGCACTGATCAATATAAAAATAACACTGGCAGGGAGGGGGGTTAACGCTAGGGGGCGATCAAAGGTTAAGTGTGTTCCCTAGGTGTGTTCTAACTGTAGGGGGAATGGGCTGCCAGGGATATGACAGAGATCACTGTTCCCGATGACTGGGAACAGTAGATCTCTGTCATGTCCCCTGTCAGAACGGGGATCTGTTTGTTTACATAGGCAGATCCCCATTCTGCCTCTGTACTAGGCGATCGCGGGTCGCCCGCGGACATAGAGTCCGCCCAACCCATGGGCACGCTCCTGCAACGTACAGCTACGGCAATTCGCACAGCAGAGCTGACCCGACGCCGTATAACGGCGGCAGCTGGTCAGCAAGTGGTTAATGCAGAGAATGCATTGATGTGAAAAACCTAAAGCCTTTAGAACCACTTTAAGTGAATAACATTGGTTATATAGTTACAATGGCAACTGCAAGTCTGTGCAATATATTAGGCAGCAAGTAAACATGTTGTCCGGTAAGTCGATGTGTTTAACCGGTTCAATACAGGGCATTTTCACCCCCTTCCTTCCCAGGCCAATTTTTAGTTTTCAGCGCTGTCGTACTTTAAACGACAATTGCGCGGTCATGCGACATTGTACCCAAAAAAAATTGACGTCCTTTTTTCCCCATAAATAGAGCTTTCTTTTGGTGGTATTTGATCACCTCTGCGGTTTTTATTTTTTGCGCTATAAACAAAAGAAGAGCGACAATTTTGAAAAAAACACAATATTTTTTACTTTTAGCTATAATAAATATCTCAATTTAAAAAAAAAAAACAAATTTTTTCCTCAGTTTCGGCCGATACGTATACTTCTACATATTTTTGGTTAAAAAAAAAAAAAAAAAAAAAAAATCGCAATAAGCGTATATTGATTGGTTTGCACAAAAGTTATAGCGTCTACAAAACACGGGATAGATTTATGGCATTTAAAAAAAAAAAAAAATTATTTTTTTTACTAGTAATAGCAGCGATCGTGATTTTTTTCATGACTGCGACATTATGGCGGACACATTGGACACTTTTGACACATTTTTGGGACCATTCACATTTATACAGCGATCAATGCTATAAAATTGCATTTATTACTGTATAAATGTGACAGGCAGTGAAGGGGTTAACCACTAGGGGGACACAAGGGGTTAAATATGTTTCCTAGGGAATGATTCTAGCTGTAGGGGGTGGGGACGTATAAGGGGAGGAGACCAATCAGTGTTCCGCTGTACTGGGAACACAGATCGGTCTCCTCTCAACTGACAGGACGTGGATCTGTGCGTTTACACACAGATCCACGGTCCGGCCCGGTTAACGGGCAATCGCGGGTGCCCGGCGGACATCGCGGCCGCCGGGTACACGCACCGGGTCCCGAGCAATGCGGCGAGCGCACGCGCGCCCCCTAGGCGGCCGGGTAGCCCGGGCCGTCATATGACGTCCACCCAGGATGGGAGATCCCATCTGTGGACGTCATTTGACAATAGCCGGGTAGGGAAGTGGTTAAAGCAGCATTTTATTGAGGCTGCACAGCCGCAGACTGCTCAGGATGCCCATGCTGACCACAGCCAAAAATGCCTACAATAGGCATGTGAGCATCAGAACTGTAGCATGGAGCAATACAAGAAGGTGGCTTAGTCAGATGAATCACGTTTTCTTTTGCATCATGTGGGTAGCAGGGTGTGTGTGCGTGTCGTGTACTTAGGGGAAGAGATGGCATTAGGATGCAGTATGAGAAGAAGGTAAGTCAATGGAAGCAATGTGATGCTTTTGGAAATGTTCTACTAGTAAACCTTGGTCCTACCATTCATGTGGATGTGACTTTGGCATGTACCATCTACCTAAACATTGCTGCTGAAGTACACCCCTTCATGGAAACAGTATTCCCTGATGGCAGTGGCCTCTTTCAGCAGGGTAATGCACCCTGCCACAATGCATAAATGGTTCAAAATTGGTTTGAGGAACACAACAAGTTTGAGGTGTTGACTTGGCCTTCAAATTCTCCAGATCTCAATCCAAATCGTGAATCTGTGGGATGTGCTGGAAAAACTAGTCCAATCCATGGAGGCCCCACCTTGCAGCTTACAGGACTTAAAGGATCTGCTACAGACGGCTTGGTGCCAGATACCACAACATACCTTCAGAGGTCTAGTTGCATCCATGCCTCAATGAGTGAAGGCAGCTTGGCCGCAAAACAGGGACCCACTCTATATTAGGTGGGTGGTTGTAAAATTATGGCTTATCTGTGCTATGCAACCCTAGAACAGCAGACTGCCTAAGCAAAATGTATGTAGCACGCTGAAGTATAAAGAATAATTCATTTCTAAAAAAAAAAATAGAATGGGTATGCACAAAAATATGTATGTTATAGCTCCACTCTCAAAACTCATGTCCCCTTGAACTGTAAACTCATAGGACACATTTGACCAAAGGCTTTTACAGAGTGGGGCAGCCAAAAAATTAATGTTGAGGATATCAGTAAGTGGAAAAACATCATGTCTTGATTGAGTGTGCCTTTAATAGTTTATGTCAAAGCAGCTGAAACAACAAAATTGGTGAAATTAAACTATTCAAACAATATGACACCAAAAAACACAGTGGTGTAGTGGATAGCACTTTCGCCTAGCAGTAAGAAGGGTCGCTGGTTCGAATCCCAACCACGACACTACCTGCCTGGAGTTTGCATGTTCTCCCTGTGCCTGCGTGGGTTTCCTCCGGGTACTCCGGTTTCCTCCCACACTCCAAAGACATGCTGGTAGGTTAATTGGATCCTGTCTAAATTGTTCCTAGTATGTATGAATGTGAGTTAGGGACCTTAGATTGTAAGCTCCTTGAAGGTAGGGACTGATGTGAATGTATATGTAAAGCGCTGCGTAAATTGACAGCGCTATATAAGTACCTGAAAAAAATAATTACGTATATGCAGA
Organism: Aquarana catesbeiana; assembly: GCF_042186555.1. NCBI lineage: Eukaryota > Metazoa > Chordata > Amphibia > Anura > Ranidae > Aquarana > Aquarana catesbeiana. The sequence goes on from NC_133325.1 coordinate 603,366,886, forward strand.
GGCAGAAACAGTTTTGCACAGTACTGGAGAGAGTAAGCCTATTAATGGAACCATCAGGTCCTTTTAAACAGCATAGTGACTTGGGATTTCAACAGTAAAGAAGATATTAACTGCAATTTTGTACATGCAAACTGGCTCTTGAGATTTGTCCATCTCTGATTATATGTATGCCCATAAGCACACACAATCTGATAAGAGGGAAAATAATAAATACCAATTGATCAATATTGTAAGACTTGCAGAAATCCCTTTTTGACAAGCACGTTACAGTCACCAAGTCCAAGAACTCACAGTACAGTACAATTATCTATGATGCAGCATAAAATAAGCTGAGACACAATGCTGTAATCTGCCCTTTGCCTTATCACAGCTCTCGGTTTAATCACTCTGTTTACCTGCAACTCCAGGCGCTGTTTTTACATCTGTGTTGAACTTTCACATTTCTGCTAGCTCAGCAGACTGTAGACATGTGCAGGACCCTGCTGAGACTGCTGTGTCAGGTATTTTCTATTTATTATTGCAAAATCAAACTCTAATTTTACCTTCTGCTGCACAGATAAATCATGGTGCCACTGTTCATTGTGTTTAAACAGATGGAAAATGACAATATTTTCCAGTTATTCGGCTGAAAATGGTTCAAATTACTGATATTAGCTTTCCTTAGCTATAGTGACCATTGTATCTTAAATAAGGCCATACAGACTTACCTGGGCAAATGCAAAATATAAAATATTTAGTCCACTTTTTTTTTTACTTATGAAAAATTATTTATTAAAGTTTAATTTTAAAATAATCAAATATTATGCGATTTTTGGTTTCTTTGCCCTAACTGAGTAACTCATCAGCCTGAGTGTCAGAGTTGAAAGTTCACCTAAAGGCTGACATTTAAGTCTCCATCACATGCCTAATTTTGAGTGTCCTCTTATCTGTGTCTCAAGGGTCAAAATAATTCAAGTTAAATAAAGTGACATACATAATTCTTTCATAAAAATATGGTTATAATTTTTAAAAGAATATTCATATTCGTCCATGGCAGTCATGACTGGTTCTCTTTAAATTAAAATATTTTTCATATTGTTACCCCAAATTAAAATCATGGATGTTTTTATTATGTATTATTTATGCATATACTCATTCAAGTATATGGCCATAGAAAACGATGGAGGGGAGAGGCAGTGAATGCTAGAGGAAGGCACACAGTGCTGCTGAATGGAGGAGACTGGGTAGCTGGGGGGACAGAGTTTTTTAGTGTGGCTAAATCACAGAGAAGATGAGACACTGTTGCTGAATGTCTGAAAATGGAAAGAACATGTTCTGTTTAATAGTAGAAAAAAATTTAAAAAAGAAAAAAATAATTGTAGAATGTGAAGATGAGGGACACAATCAAATATATGTTGTGTGAGTGTTGATGGCAAAAGGATATGATTGCGTCCTTTGCAGTGATACTGGATGCAGGTACAGAAGGCATATTACTGTTTGTACATCATAAAGAGAGGGCTGTCGAGGGTGATTCTGATAGCATTTTTTTAAACTCTGAGATACATTTTTCTGCTTCGGCACAGGGCACATCATAATGCTAAGAATGTTCTCCTAAAATATAGTGACAGGGACTTCAGCCAACAAAATCTGCCACACTCACCTACATAGCAAGGAGAAACTGCCTGAGTGGGTAGTTATGATCTTATTTGAAGTGAGTGTCAAAAATGGAACTGGTTATCGCTTAGGTAAAAGCATCAGTTATACTCACCCACAGCAAACCTAGATACATGTATGGAGATGGAGACCAGTGTCAGAAGGAGAGAAAGGACAGCGGCGAATATCATAAGTAGAGTTGTTAGGAAGATGATAGGAATGAATAGGAGGTGTTCTTTGTATGGCTTATCCATCTTGTTAACATATTGTGATGCCCCAGTTGCCATCTTGGCCAGAACTCCCATGTCAGGCTAAGTACACAAGATTTCACAGAACATCACGTTTGCTATTTTTGTTTTCTTATGTTTTAATTTGCATTAATATTGCTTTGAACCTTTCATGGTGCTTGCAGGGATTAAGCAGTACTGCCAACTGCTTTATTAGTGAGCTGGTGAGGATATTCTCATGTCAGTTTGCATACTTCTGTGGCTGCACATCATGTTAGCTTACACTTCAACCATAGTAGAGATATTATTACTGCTCAATTCATCAGCCCCTTTCTTATGGGAACAATTCCAGTAAAGAAAATACTGCTCCAGGTGATGATAATCCAAATGGATTAGATGGGCTGGGTGTTAGCCCTGGCATTCCACCGTGATATGAGGGAAAGGAAGAATGATAGGCCTGCACACCACCATCAATCCATTATTTTACCTCAGGTTTTGAAGAAGCACAAGTTAAATGTGAAACATGTCACCTCTTTTACGTGTCCTATGTCCTGGTGGCAGTCCATGTTGACACAATAAATCGTTGTTGGATTGATGGTGGTGTGTAGCCGTATCTTTCTTCCTTTCCCTTTCTTATGGGAACAGACAGCAATACAATCCTGACAGAGGTACTAAACCTTCTTTGACCTACCACAAAATTTGTTTTGTTTTTTTTGCTTTGTGTGTCCTCCTTGGGGGCAGGGAGGAAGGAGCGGATTCCCCCTTGTTTCATTTCAAGACACTCATCAGATAGACCATCGGTCTCCGAACTGTGGGCACCATTCCTTCCACTGATACCAACTGTGTGGCACTGTTCCTAAAAGTGACACCAATAATGGGACCCTATTCCTTCCTTTGACACCAATGACTGGGCACTATTCCTTCCCCTAATACCAATGAAAGAGAGCTATTCCTCCCACCTATACCAATGATGGGGCACTATTCATCCTCCCCCATACAGTCTGAAGTCTAAACTGGCTCTTTGTTTAGTAAGTTTCTAGAACCCAGATATAGACAAAAAGAGGGGAGATTTTCCCTAGACAGTAAGGAGACACAGAAAGCAATCCAAAGCTGACAGAAGTTGTACTCCCTGTACAGGGAGTACAACTTGAGACCATTGCTCTACACTATCCAAAAAAAAAAAAATCTCAGCTTTCATGATGCGAATAAGTACACTATATCACCAAAATATTGGCCAAATCATTTGGTGGAGGGGGGATTATGGTATGGGGTTGTTTTGTTAGGGGTTGGGCTAGGCCCCTTTGTTCCAGTGAAGGGAACTCTTAAAGAGGAAGTAAAGGCAGGAAAAAAAAAAACACACCCTGTAAGGCAAAGGCATAATGAGCTAGTATGCCTTCTTGTTCCCATCAGTGCCTAACCTCACAGATGCGCTTCTGGAAGAATGCTCAAACATTCCCATAGACACAGTCCTAAACTTTGTGGACAGCCTTACCAGAAGGGTTGACGCTGTTATAGCTGCAAAGGTTGGGCCAACTCAATATTGAACCCTACGGAATAAAACTGGGATGCCATTAAAGTTCATGTGTCTGTAAAGGCAGGCTTCACAATACTTTTGGTAATATAGAGTACCATTGCATAAGGCCTGAAAAAAATGTGCACATCTACTTGCTTGTTAACTAGGCCAATAATGACATAAAAAATATACTAACCCATAGTATTAAATCACCTTCCATACCAATCCCATACTACAACTCACATACAATATCAAGAAAATTATATTTGATTGGATTCTACAACCACGCTCCATCTTGTTTAAATGACTCTTGCAAGTAAGCAAATATTAATTCTGTAATAATAAATAATTGTAAGGAATTCTGACTTTAATGCCTGCAGGCATGTTGCAGTTCAGTAAGTAAAAAAGTTCCCGAATTCAGAAGATCAGTATGACTGCCAGATACCCACTATTTCATTAAGAAGGTAAGCAATGGCAGACCTTGCATTTATTTTGGTACAGGTACAGGTATAACTCCAAATTTGCTCATTGACTGCTCTCTCTTGAATCAGGCAAATGTTTAAACTGATTATATTTAGCAATTTCAGCAGTTCAAGTACATAGATGTGTCTACAGACAAGATACCAAACAGTAGGAGAAAATGTAATAAAACTTTGATGTTTCATTCTACTGACCTCAGGGGCGGAAGGAGACAACATTAAAGTGAGACAAAGTGAACATCAGATGACAAAAGACAAATTGCCGCTTGTGTCTTTCAACTGATGCTGCCTATTTGGCACAAGGCATTAGCAGGCTTTTCTTAAGTGATAATTCCATTAAAGAGATGCGGAGTTTCTCACCAGCTGCGTGCAATTAGGCATTGCCAGCAGGCTCCTTTATATGATTCTGAAGGGCTTCACTGTGCTCAGGGATTATGACAAGGGCTATAAAGAGAAAAAGGATGCATTTTGAGGCTTCAAATCACAAAATGAAAGGGTCAATGGAGCCATTTTTTTTTCTTATGTTGTCAAAGAATATGTTTTTTATAAGGGCTGTCTGCAAATGAACACAACAAAACTTTATTTGTAGTGGACAGCCATTGAAGAGGAAAACAAATGGCAGGGGATGAAGTGTTTTGATGCAAGAAACTTTTTGAGTCTCTTTTGCCAAAAATCTACTTTGTGTGTTTATGTGTGTGTACTGCCTGAAGCGCATGCGTAATTGGTTGTGCATGGCGCCGATCTTCTAAATTCATGTAATATTCCCTCTTCGTGTATCTATTCTCTGGGTTATGCACACATGCATCAAAACAGACCTCATTGTCATTGGAAAGGAGTTAAATATGTGCTTTATAATACGAAGCACACTGTGCCTTGAGGCTCGATTCACACCTATGCATGTTGCTTTTGAGCGTTTTTGGAGGTTTTTTTTTCATGCTTGCCACGTTTTTGAGCAGCGTTTTTGCCGCGTTTTTGCCGCGATTTGCGTTTTGCGTTTTTTTTTTACAGTCTAAAAAAAAAATTTAAAAAAATTAAAAAAAAAAAAAAAACGGCAAAAACGCATCAAAAACGCTGCAAAAACGGTGCACTTGCGTTTTTGATGCTTGTCCATTGAATTCTATTACATGCAAAACGCTGCATTTTGCATGAAAAAAAGTCCCTGACCCTTTCCAAAAATGCAGAGAAACAAAAAGGCATTGATGTGAACATGTTCCATAGGAACCCATGTTAAAAAATTCCCGTGCATTTCTGCAAAATGCAAAATGCATCAAAAAACGCGCTAGTGTGAATGGAGCCTAAGGCTGGATTCACATCTATGCATTTTTAGTGCTTTTTACATTTTGTAGATTTGCACTACAGTCCATTTAAAATGGTTTCCTATGGAACATGTTCTGTAGTGCAAATCTGCAAAATGCAAAAAGCACTAAAAATGCATAGGTGTGAATCCAGCCTTAGGGATGATGGGGGTTATTTACGAAAGGCAAATCCACTTTTCACTACAAGTATAAACTACAAGTGCAAAGTGCACTTGAAATTGAACTGAACGTGCACTTGGAAGTGCAGTCGCTGTAGATCCGAGGGGGACATGCAAGAAAAATAAAAAAACGAATTTTAGCTTGCACATGATTGGATGATAAAATCAGCAGCGCTTCCCCTCATTTCAGATCTACCCCTCTGGTTTACAGCAACTGCACTTCCAAGTGCACTTTGCACTTGTAGTTTGCACTTGTAGTGCAAAGGGGGTTTGCCTTTAGTAAATAACCCCCAATGTGTTACTGTCACCCAGGGTAACTAGATGAACTCAATGGAACTTCAGACCTCATGATTTTCAAAGAGGTTGTAAAGAACTTGTTTTAGGCCTGATTCACACCTATGCATTTTTAGTGCTTTTTGCATGTTGCAGATTTGCACTACAGAACGTGTTCCATAGGAAATTATGTTAAATGGACTGTAGTGCAAATCTGCAAGATGCAAAAAAGCACTAAAAGTGCATAAGTGTAAATCAGGCCTAAGGCTCGATTCACACCTATGCATGTTGCTTTTGAGCGTTTTTGGAGGGTTTTTTTTCATGCTTGGCACGTTTTTGAGCAGCGTTTTTGTAGCGTTTTTGCTGCGTTTTTGCGGCGTTTTTGCCGCGTTTTGCGTTTTTTTTTTTTTTTTTTTTCATTTTTTTTTACAGTCTTAAAAAAAAATTACAAAAAAAAAAAAACCAGCAAAAACGCACCAAAAACGCTGCAAAAACGCTGCAAAAACGCTGCAAAAACGCTGCAAAAACGCTGCACTTGCGTTTTTGATGCTTGTCCATTGAAATCCATTACATGCAAAACGCTGCTTTTTGCATGAAAAAAAGTCCCCGACCCTTTCCAAAAACGCAGAGATACAAAAAAGCATTGATGTGAACATGTTCCATAGGAACCCATGTTAAAAAATTCCCATGCATTTCTGCAAAATGCATCAAAAAACGCGCTAGTGTGAATGGAGCCTTAGGCTCCATTCACACCTATGCATGTTGCTTTTGAGCGTTTTTGGAGGTTTTTTTTTCATGCTTGGCACGTTTTTGCCGCGTTTTTGCCGCATTTTTGCCGCGATTTGCGTTTTTTTTTTTTTTTTCATTTTTTTTTTACAGTCTTAAAAAAAAAAAACGCAAAAAAAAAAAAAAAAAAACGGCAAAAACGCACCAAAAACGCTGCAAAAACGCTGCAAAAACGGTGCACTTGCGTTTTTGATGCTTGTCCATTGAAATCCATTACATGCAAAACGCTGCTTTTTGCATGAAAAAAAGTCCCAGACCCTTTCCAAAAACGCAGAGATACAAAAAAGCATTGATGTGAACATGTTCCATAGGAACCCATGTTAAAAAATTCCCATGCATTTCTGCAAAATGCATCAAAAAACGCGCTAGTGTGAATGGAGCCTAAGGCTCCATTCACACCTATGCATGTTGCTTTTGAGCGTTTTTGGAGTTTTTTTTTTTCATGCATGCCACGTTTTTGAGCAGCGTTTTTGTAGCGTTTTACAGCGTTTTTGCGTTTTTTTTTTTTTTTTACAGTTTTTTTTTTGACTGTGTACAGTCAAAAAAAAAATTAAAAAAAAAAAACGGCAAAAACGCTGTAAAAACGCTGCAAAAACGGTGCACTTGCGTTTTTGATGCTGGTCCATTGAATTGTATTACATGCAAAACGCTGCATTTTGCATGAAAAAAAGTCCCTGACCCTTTCCAAAAATGCAGAGGTACAAAAAGGCATTGATGTGAACATGTTCCATAGGAACCCATGTTAAAAAATTCCCATGCATTTCTGCAAAATGCATCAAAAAACGCGCTAGTGTGAATGGAGCCTTAAGCAGCCAGAGATACCCTCTGCCACAGTCGTAGATCACATATATCAATGCATCACCACTGTATCTATCTGCCAATTACCCTCATGGGTTAAAACACATATTCCAGGGAGGATTCTTTGGCAGAAAAAAAGTGCAATATAGTGCAGATCATTCAATTAATTTAATTAAACACACACAAAAAAGTATAAAAAACAACAGTACTAAAAAAATCAAAACCCAAGCTTCATTTAAAAGCAAAGACAATTCCCCGTGCCTGATGTCACATTCCTAAGCCTTGCTCCATGCATTTTAGCCTGTTGGTCAAGGACCTACACCAGCATATAACTAGATAATGAAGAGCAGCAATACTTTTATTACATCATAGCAGCCCTCTGTGCGCACAGCCCTGATTAGCTAGGACTGCGAGATCTCCTTTTTCTAGTCTGAGTGCTGTTGGGAAGGGGATTACAATTTCATACATTAGAATTGAATGTTTAGGTTCTGGTATTTATGTTAGGTGTATGTAAAATACAAATAAGTAAATAACTGAATCAGTTTTTTTTTTTTAGGGTAGATGTAGATGTGTGGCTAAATCCAACGCTCAATTAACAGGCAGTGACTGTGCTGCAGTGACTCCTCCTTGCTGCCGGTTTTAACTCCTTTTTTTGCCAAAAAATGCAACCATGTGCATTGCAGGTGGTTGAGGGGCGTTTGCAGCATTCTTCTGTTCATTTGAATGGGTCACATTCAGGAGGTTTGCTGCCCACCGATCACGCCATATTGCGTAATTTTTGCCACGGGTGCAAACCATTGCAACCACAGTAAGTAAAACTTCCATCCGTTGCCATCTACAGCTTAAGAGGGATGATTGGTGGACGCTAAAGACGTGACTCAACCACATATTTTTACTGACCCTTCTAAACTCAGCCTAATATAAGCAAGATGGGAATGGATCATTTGTTTTTTATGTGATAGTGTGGACACTGAGTTAACTTATTATGGCATAGGAATTATCAATGGAATCATAGTGCTGTGATTTGAAAAATGCCTTCTTGTGGACTTTTTGGACTTAAAAACAATTGAATCAAAGTATAACTAAAAGGCAAAACTGTTTTTTTTTTTCTTAGTTCTGGATGGAATGGAGAGGGATTAGAACACCTATCAAGTTTTTATTGCTGTCTGTACCCGTTAAGGAGATTCACTCTCTCAATTTGTCACATTAAACTTTATTATTGTAAGTGAACGTAAAGGAATAAAAAGGAAGAAAGCAATAGGGGGGAAATCTTCCTATGGGGACACTAGTTCAGGTGACTTGGGGGTCTCCAAGGAAATCCCCTAAATTTGCAGGGATTTCCTACCACCTCCTGTTTGGCTATGGGAAAGGAAGTGAAGGGAAATCTCCGCAATGGGACACAGATGGCGAAAAAAAAAAATCTGACGGGATAAAACCCTCCCTTGCTCTATCAAAAATTAAAAAAAAAAAAAAAGTTTTGCCTATAGTTCTACTGTAAGCATTACATTCACTTAAATGCTTGCCACATCATCTGGAAATTGATCATTCCTGATGTACTGACAGCCTATATAATTTCTTGGGACCCTAAAATGCCAGAACAGTACAAATACCCCCATATGACCCATTTTAGGAAAGTAGATAGTCCAAGGTGTTTAGTAAGAGGCATGGCACTTTTTTTTTTCTTTTTTACATACTGTCACCAGTGCAGTACAGTGTCATCATATTACTGGTGTGGGGGTGATCAGGGATACAGACTGGTGAAAGTATGTAAAAAACAATAATAAATGATAATAACTAAAGGATTTTTTTTACATCCTGTGTTATCTAAAGAAGGGTAGTTAGCCCTCCTAGTTCTTGCTTTGAACTACAGAATAATTTGTGTCTATGTTGTGGTGATGGGAGAGTAAATAGTGTAGCAAAAGAAAACTGGACAGGGCTGACACCACTGCACTGCACAGTACTTAGGACAGGACTTCCTGACATATCAACAGCTATTTTTCTGCACTTACAGCATCTTTAAAGGGGTAAACATGGGGAAATGTGCATGTGCTGTAGAGATTTACTGCTGTTTTTGCCCTGTCATACACCATTTTATGCTGTTGTCTGCATACTGTACTGACTTTGTAGAACTGATCAGTCTACAGTTTCCACCAGTATTAAAATAAAAATTTTAAGTACAATATTACTATCATAGGCGTGTGCACGGTGTGTGCCGGGTTTGCCTGGGTGCACCCAATCACCCCCTGCGTGTTAGTGTAGCTGCATGCCTGCTGTGAAATGCTGCAAGAGACAGTTTCACATTGAGCAGTTAGTGAGGCTTGTAAGAGCCGCTCAGTGCGTGAAACTCATGTAATGTAACTGCATGCAGAGCCAAGCTGTCAAAATTAAGCAGTGATGTCGGGGGTGGGCAGGACAGAACAGCTATCAAACACCAGCCAACAGGATAGGGGCTGGGTGGGCCATGCCGTGTATGTGGCTCCGCCCCCTATCTTAAGCAGCCCAATCATTGGCTGGTGTTTGATAGCCGATAGAAAGGGGGCGGAGCCACATACATGGAGCCATCCCATCAGCCCCTATCCCGCTGGCTGGTGTTTAATAGCTGTTCTTCACGTCCACCCCCGACATCACTGCTGGACTTTGACAGCTGGTCTCTGCATGCAGTTACATTACATGACAGTGTCACACACTTAGTAGCTCTTACAAGCCTCCCTGACTGCTCAATGTGAAACTCCCCCTCTCCTCTATCAGTGCCAATTGGTGCCACCTATCAGTGCCACCTGTCAGTGTCAGTCCTGCCAATCAGTGCCAACCAATGTCACCTATCAGTGCCAATCAGTGCCACCTATCAGTGCCAACAAATGCCACCCATCAGTGCCAATCAGTGCCCATCAGTGCTGCCTATCAGTGCTTTCAATCAGTGCCACCTATCAGTGCCTATCGGTGCCAACCAATGCCACCAATCAGTGCCCATTAGTGCTGCCTATTGGTGCCTATCAGTGCCCATCTGTGCTGCCTATCAGTGCCAAACAGTGCTTCCAATCAGTGCCAAACAGTGTTTCCAATCAGTGCTTCCAATCAGTGCCACCTATATGTGCCCATCATTGCCACCTATCTGTGCCAACCAATGCCACCAATCAGTGCCCATTAGTGTTGCCTATCAGTGCCCATCTGTGCTGCCAATCAGTGCCGCCTATCAGTGCCAACCAATGCCACCTATTAGTGCCAATCAGTGCTGCCTATCAGTGCCACCTATCAGTGTCAATCAGTGCTTCCAATCGGAGCCAATCAGTGCAGCCAGTGTTGCCTATCAGTGCAGCCCATCAGTGCCCATCTGTGCTGCCATTCAGTGCTCAGTGCCACCTATCAGTGCTGCCAATTAGTGCCCAACAGTGCTGCCAATCAGTGCCACTAAATGCTGTCTATCAGTGCCATGTGTGCTATCAATCAGTGCCACCTATCAGTGCCAATCAGGGCCCATCAGTGCTGCCTATCAGTGCTGCCAATTATTGCCAATCAGTGCCATCCAGCAGTGCCTATCAGTGCCCATGAGTGCTGTCTATCAGTGCTGCCAATCAGTTCCCATCAGTGCTGCCAATTAGTGTCCATCAGTGCACTGAATGCAGGAATGGGGAGATGAACTCAGCAGCCAGGCACATTGTCCATGGGGGGGCGGCCTGGTGGGGCACAAGTGAAATTTGTCTATGTTTATTATTGCCACATGCCAATATTTAGTATAATAGATAATTACCACACTATTTACAATAAAATAGTGGAGGTAAAATAATAAAAAAGTGTCAGTAAAAAAAGTTTTCTGCTAAGCACTGTTATGTGTTCCCACACCACAAAAGAAAAAAAGTGTAGCGCTAACTTACTGATCAATAATGGTGGAATCCTCTAATGTATGTAAATCTCCATAAACTTCAATATTACAACAATACCGGTCTCTGTGATATATAACTTCACATATAATACACATCAAACTGAAAAAAGACATACAAAAAGAAACTTAGCAGGGATGGTGGAAACATCTCCTATAGATATTTGCCATACAGATTAACTTCAAGTGCAACAATTACAGTGATATGTGATTTCACAGGTATATCACATCAAAATGAAAATAAGACATACATTTTTTTTAAACTTTGCAAGGATGGTGGAAACCCTCCTCTACAGATAACTGCAATACAAATTAACTTCAAGTGCAACAACTTTTTAGTTGGGAGGTTTTTATTTACCATTATAGCACTTTGGAATTTGTATTTTTTAGATTGTTACATATAATTTTCCACCACCCTTGCTAAGTCCATGTCTTTATGGACCTTGTTTGTGCACTGGTGCACAGTCATGTTGGAACAGGCAGGGGCCATCCCCAAACTTTTCCCACAAAGTTGGGAGCATGAAATTGTCCAAAATATCTTGGTATGCTGACGCCTTAAGAGTTCCCTTTACTGGAACTAGGGGTCCAAGCCCAACCCCTGAAAAATAACCCCACACCATAATCCCCCCTCCACCAAATGATTTGGACTAGTGCACAAAGCAAGGTCCATAAAGACATGGGTGAGTGAGTTTGGGGTGGAGGAACTTGACTGGCCTTCACATTAGAGTGGAGGCTGCAAGCCAGGCCTTCTCGTCCAAAATCAGTGTCTGACCTCACAAATGCGCTTGTGGAAGAATGGTCAAACATTCCCATAGACACACTCCTAAAACCTGTAGACAGCCTTCCCAGAAGAGTTGAAGCGGTTATAGCTGCAAAGGGAGGGCCAACTCAATATTGAACCCTATGGACTAAGATTGGGATGCCATTAAAGTTCATGTGCGTGTAAAGGCAGACGTCACAAAACTTTTGGCAATTTAGTGTAAATATATATAATATATATACACACACACGCATGTGTGTTTGAGCTTTGGGGTGTACCTATGGGGTGCCTATGATTATTATCCAGGTCACGCTTCTATGTATGATAGGCTAAAGAAGGACAGTGGCTACTCATGTACTGTACATTGTTTAGGGATGTACTGGCACAGATGGCAAATGAGCAACTTGAACATGCCTGATTATTTGACCATCCTCCAGTATCTATGGTATGTATTTAGCAAGTATGCTACCAATGAAAGAACAGAATTTAAAGTGTTACTAAACTTTTCTATATCCCTCTTGGTATGTAGGTTGGGAACACTAAATGGTAAATAAGCCATCCATACATTGCACAAATCTCTGCAGCAGAAATACCCTTTGTAAAGTCTCTTTATACATTTTACCCATTTGCGTCCTTCTCCCCACTGTATAGACCCGCTCTGTAGGTGGTGCTAATCTACAGCACATCATCTGTCCCATGAAGCACACTGCTGATTTGCTTTGCCCTATGATGAGAGCGAGTCTCCCTGGAGTACCCAAAGTCAATCACCAAGCTGGAGGCGTTCCTGCCTATGATGTGATTTCAGTTGCAAGGCACCATACTCTCTGGGTGAGAATGAGAGCATGCACAGTACTGGTGGCAGTGCTGCAGAGGCTAGATCAGCCTGCAGGAGGTTACCATTAGGGATGGGCAAACGTTTCGGCCCGAGCATAAGTTCGGGCTGAACTTTAGCTGTTTGGACGTTCAACGTCGTTCAGCCGTTTGTTCAGCCCCCCGAACCGACCACAATGCATTGCGGCGCTGTACAGTGCATTGCAAGCCCTAGTTGGCTGAAGCAGTGAAAGCTTCAGCCAATCAGGGCACAGAGCACTGAATGGACACTGTCATCATGACTTTATCCAATCAAGGCTCATTCCCGCCCCACAGTATAAAAGTATTCTTTCAATGGCAGCCATTTTCAGTGTGATTTTGGCGTGGAAAGAGATAGAACAGGGCTCCGTTCAGTGCTATTAGTTAGTTAGTGTGCTAACCTGTGCTATTTTGCTTCAATTGCCAGTGCAGAATATTAGTTTAGTGTCTTTCTAGGTATAGTTTGAGTGCAGTGAGGAGGACCATCATTCAGCTTTGCATAGTGTGCAGCTAGAGTAGGGACAGCTCAGATAGTTTCACTGTAGTGTAGTGAGACTGTATCATTCGTACATACATTAGTGTAGAGTAGGGACGGCTCAGATAGTTTCAGTGTAGTGTAGTGAGATCGTGTCAGTAATCTTTACATTAGTGTATAGCTAGAGTAGGGACAGTTTAGATAGCGTCAGTGTAGTGACGGTTGAATACCGTCCATTTGATTGCGTCACTGCCAATTTAACGCCATATAATTTTGTGTGTGTTACTGCCAGTTTAACGCCATTTACATTTGTGTGCGTTACTGCCAGTTTAACGCCATATAGTTCTGTGCGTCACTGTACGATTGGCGCATTATATTATAGTGTATCCGTGGAGTGTGTCTGTGGAGTGTGAGTGCTTAAATGAAAGTGCACCAAACACTTTTACATTGATTAAATCTCATCCACGTACAGATTTCAACTTCTTCTTTACATTTGCCTATAAGAACCACCCCGTCCCAATAATCCCACTGCCACCTTGGAAACACCCTACCTCCTGTCATCCTCATCCCCCCTATAACCCACTGCCAGCTTCCAAACACCTTCATTGACAAAAGCAACTTATTCCAATGTTGAGAGGACAAGGGTCTCTTCCCCACAAATGTCTCATGGTGGGTAATGTGGTCTGTGGATGGGGGCTTATTTAAATATGGAATACTACATTAACAACAAATCAGTCTGTATATGCAGTAAAGCATGCTTGATATACTCCTTAGTGTGGAACCTAAGGGGTTAATCATCTGCATTGTGTAAAAAGGCTGTTTGATCCTGTATACACAGATCCTCCTCTTCTTCCACGGACTCCAAAAAATAACCTGATATCTACAGAGTCTATGGAGTCAGGCTGTACATGCTCAGATTGGTATGTATTGCAAGAGAGTTTTTTTTTTTTGTTGGGAAGATGCATGTGATCAGCACTGTCCAGACACAGGGTCAGGTGTCTCCTGGATCCTGATAGGACAATTGTGGGAGAAATGAAAACTCCTCCTACAAGCTTTACTAGGAACTGATAGAAGTCACTGCTATATACTGCTGATGAAAAGAAGGTATTTAGCAGATTATAGTCACTAAAATAATTGCATTTCCATGTTCTGTGTACTGTGGGAGACCAGATATAGTGAATGCAGGTTCTGGGTTTAGTAACACTTTAAAGGCTAAGTTCACCTTTTTTTTTACTAAATTCCAGCTCCCCTACGTACCAATATAGCATTAATGTACTTATTTTGCAAAAATAAAACAGCTTTCCATTTATTCTACCCATGCTTACCTCACTCTCTTCACGGATGTTTAAAAACTCTGCTCCATTACTTCTGCCTCACTTTCTGAACAGACTTTAGGTCAGGGGTGCCCAACCAGTGGCCCAGGGGGCTACATGTGGCCCGCAGAGTCATCCAATGTGGCCCGCCTCCTGCTCTGGGAAAGCGAGTTCGCAAGCCCAGACTGCAGGTTGCCAACCCGCCACCTCAGAGCATTAATTTTGTGAATGAAGCCGACGGAAGAAGCAAGCTGCTGTGAAGCGGAGCAGCATAAGCCATTGCTTCCTGTATAGCACCGGCTCCTGTCACAGGCAGAGTGATAACAAATGCACTCTGCCTGGGACAGCAACAGCCGGCGATACCTGAATAGAGACTGTTATTAAAGGCATGTTTACTACTAAAATCACAGGGTATATATGGACATATCTATTCTGCAGTGGTTACTGGGCTGCTTTCAAAGCGCACCTGTGGGTTACCTGCACTGAGCCATAGACTTTTGTTATTACCTGTGGGTTTGATGCACTTTCAGAAAGTGCACCACACCTGCAGGATATAATAGAAGTCTATGGCAAAGAGCAGCTAACCCACAGGAAAGCCACAGGTGCACTGAGCTGCACCCGCGGTGTGGGTAAACTGCAGCACATCAGTGTGAAAGCAGCCTTAGGCCCCTTTCACATGATTAGTCCAATCCAATCGGACCCTCCATTCACCTCTATGGAGCGGCAGATGTAAATGAACCATTTACAACCGCCTACCTCCAATTCAATCCGTTAAAATAACAGAAGGGGATCTGTTCCCTTCCGTCTAGGCGGATTGGAACGCAAGGCCCATAGAGTAGAATGGGCTGTGTCCATGTCCGCTCTGCATAGTGGACATGGACCTGTCATTCACCCGTTGCCAAGTCGCTCAAGTGGGAATTTAGATTTAAAAAAATATGAACTTAGCCTTTAAGTATTCTCATTTTTTTCCCTGATCTGTGAGACGTTTACTTCAAAGTAAATCTATACTGAGAAGTTAAGAACTCAGCCATTTATTGAATATGCCATCTAATAACATGACTACTCCAGAAGCAATCTCAGGGATTGGGAGCACATTGAGGGTAAGAACTACTGTGTAGCTTACTGGCATTTTGCAAAACTAGAAACTATTTGAATATACAGCACTTTAATATGGAACATCAAGTGCAGAGTGCATGACACAATTTCAGGCATTAATAGGAAGCATAACACATTGGCTCAGGCACGGCCTGTCGTGTGTGTGTGTGTGTGTGTGTGTGTGTGTGTGTGTGTGTGTGTGCGTCATCGTATAGAAAAAGTTACCCGTTAACTACTTTTCCCAGGAATCTTCCAGGGCGGCTTACAGAGAGATAGGCTCCTCCCACCTAGCACAGGAAACACATGATCCACATCATAAAAGCAGCACACATGTATTAGCCCCTCAGTATTAACAAATAACCGAAGGCTTCAGAATAAGCAATCATTAAACCTTCATTAGCGTAGCTTCATCTTTACTCTATGTTTTACATTGCTAATCACCAACCAAGAAGGGAGGGAATTGACGCCGTCCTGGAAGATTCCTGGAAAAAGTAGTTAACAGGTAATAACACTGTTTTTCCAAGTCATCTTCCAGGACGGCTTACAGAGAGGACAAAATAGGACTACCTGACCAGGGCAGGACCACAGCCTGCAGCACTTTCCTGCCGAAAGACTGGTCTTGGCTGGCAAGCAGATCCAGTCTGTAATGCTTTACGAACGTCTGGAACCTGGACCAGGTTGCGGCCTTGCAAATCTGGAGTGGAGACGCTCCTGCCCTTTCAGCCCAAGAAGTAGAAACCGCTCTTGTGAAATGAGCATTTATTCCAAACGGAGGTGTCCGGCATGCTGCTTTGTATGCCTCTGCGATGGCCGACTTCATCCACCTTGCCATGGTATTTTTAGTTGCCCCTTTACCCCGGTTTGAACCTGCAAACAACACAAACAGGCTGGTGGAACGTCGCCATTCCTTGGTGCGCTCTATGTAAGCGATCAAGCATCTCCTGATATCTATCTTATTAAATCCTGCCTCCTTGTCGTTTTTAGGATTTCGGCAAAATGATTGTATCAAGATCTCTTCTGACCTATGGAAGTTAGACAGTACTTTGGGGAGAAATGCCGGATCCAGCGAGAGGATAATCTTGTCTTGTAAGATGATGCAGAACGGCTCAATCACTGAAAGCGCCTATATCTCACCAACCCTCCTAGCAGAGACTAGGGCCAACAAAACCCCTGTTTTCAAGGTTTAGAGCTTTATGGGCAGTTCGTCTATTGACACAAACGGTGTTTTACAAAGACTTTGCAACACAGTGGATAAGTCCCAGGGAGGGACCTGGCGACCCGCTTATGGCTAATGGATGCAAGAAATCTCTTGACCAGTGGGTCTTCTGACAGTCTTTGATTTAAAAAGCTAGATAGAGCCGATACCTGCACCTTAAGGGTATTGACTGCCAGATTTAGATCTGCTCCAGCTTGGAGGAAATCTAGAACCGCTGGGATCATGGCTCCTGACACTCTGTTATTGAGCTGGCGCCAGGCCCCAACTTTTTCCCAGATTTTATTGTAAATTGCGTTAGTGGATGGCTTCTGGCTGCTAAGAATGGTATTGATTACTTTTGCCGATAACCCTCTCTGCTCTAACAGCTCCCTCTCAGAAGCCAGGCCGTCAGAGAAAGAGAGCTCACTTCTGGATGATTCACCTCTCCCTGATATATGAGGTCTGCCCTGTAAGGCAGTCTCCAAGGCTCCGAGATGCTGAGTCTTAGTAGTCCTGAGAACCAAGACCTCCTTGGCCAGAATGGTGCGATCAGGATAAGCTTCGTGCTCGACACTCTTATCTTCCGGATAATCTTTGGAATGAGGGCAAAAGGTGGAAACGCATACACCAGATTTGCCTCCCAGGACTGGGATAGGGCATTTAGGCCCAGATCTCGATGATATCTGTAGGGAGAAAAATTGTTCCACCTGCCTGTTCTGCCTTGTAGCAAAAAGGTCTATTTGTGGGATTCCCCACTTCTGCACTATCTGTTCAAACACTGTTTGATTCAAGCACAATTCTGTCTGAGACAGAATCTCCCTGCTTAGGACATCTGCCAGAGTATTTAATTCCCCTTTTATGTGAATTGAAGACAGGGAAAAAAGATTTGCTTCCTCCTATTGAAAAATCTTTTCTGCTATCCTAATAAGACCTGGGACTCTTGTACCTCCCTGCTTGTTGATGTAACTTACTGTGGTAATATTGTCCGAAAGGACCTGCACGTGTCTTCCCCTCAGAGTCAGACCAAAGGCTACTAGAGTCTTTAGAACTGCACTCAGCTCCCTTGCATTGGAGGAGAGGCTGGCTTCCTGCCAGTTCCAGACCCCTTGGGCCATCTGTGCGCCTGAATGTGAAAATATATAAGATCGAAAATATATAAACTCGCGCTGATGGTGTGGAAAAAAGGGTAATAAAAAATGAATGAAACTGCTATACACAAAGTGCTAGACACTTGGACATAGTGAAAATATACATAAATACAGCGCTCACAAATACCCATAATAAGTGAAAACAAAAACATATAGGGGTTGATTTACTAAAGGGAAAAAGACTTTTTGTTGCCCTCTGCAAGTGCAGTTGCTCTAGAGCTTAGTAAATGAGGTAAGTCTTCACCTTGCAAAGAGTACCCAATCACATGCAAGGAAAATAAAAAAACGTAATTTTTGCTTGAACATGATTGGATAGTGGACGCCCGCAGAGCTTCTACTCATTTACTAAGCTCTGGAGCAAGTGCACTTGCAGAGTGCAACTGCACTTTGGAAAGTGCACAGTCTTTTTCCCTTTAGTAAATCAACCCCATAGTCTATATAAAACTAAAAAGGTGCTTCACATCTAATGTGCAAAGTTGTAGGGAATGCTTCACATCTGGTGTGCAAAAATTGCAGAGAAAGTGCTGCAGACAGAATTTTCAGACGTACCAATGCACCCCCACATGTATCCCCACTCACTGGATCACAATGACACCCAGCTTTTCAGTGTGGGAGTCAATACAGGCGTATAGCGATGGCAGGTTCACTGATGAGACACAGGATGGCAGGTTCACTGATGAGATTATATGGTAAACGATCCTTAAAAGTTATAACTCAGCCATACAAAACAGGTACCCAAAAAGAAAAAAGGAGGGACCAATAGTGAAGTATGCTAAGAATGATTATTTATTGTGCATAAAAGGATATATTTACAAACATACGTTAAAATCAGGCATGGAGATGGTAAAAGGATGCAGCAAACACCGCTGTTGGCGTTTCTCCCACGAGACCGGACATGACGTCGGTCGTGCTGCAAGTGCGTCGCGTCAATGCATTTCGCCCTCCCACAGGGCGTCATCAAAGGACCTAACTTCCGATTGGGGCTGACTGCTTTAAATCACAATAAAGTACTCTCCCCCTCCTACCAATCAGATAGGCAACAGCAGCCATATTTTTGGTTAGGAAAACATGTCGCCCATATGGATAGAGCACACTCCATATGAGGGACTAAAAAGCCATAGCATTGGTTGGATAAACCTCAACATAGTTAGAGGTCAATTCCGGTGTCATGGGAACAAATGAAAACATAAACATTCCAAAAATGTAACGAATATATAAATACAAATATGAAGATCACAAAAAAGGGAAAAAAAGAAGAAAAAATAAATAAAAATAGAAATGAAAATAAAAAAATAAATAAATAAAAAAATGAAAAATAAAATATAAAAATAAATAAAAAACAAAAACAAAAACAAACAAAACAAAAAACAAAAAGGCAAAAAATATAAATAAAACGAAAAAACAAAAACATAAACATGCCTATCCAGACCAATTAATAAAAAAAAAAAAAATGAACAAAAAAATTAAATTAAAATTTAGACAGGAAACTATTAAGATCTAGTTCAATGTTTAACCCCATAGGGTTCATTGTCCTCAATCGATGAATCCACTGGGTCTGATTGTGCGAGATGGCTCTCGAGATTACTTCCTCTCCAATGAGCTTCAACTCGATCATAGTTACATAGTTAGTCAGGTTGAAAAAAAGACAAGTCCATCCAGTTCAACCATAAAAATAAATAAATAAATAAATAAATAAATATCTTACAATCCAATAGACCCAATTCTATACCCACAGCTGATCCAGAGGAAGGCAAAAAACCCCAGCAGAGCATGCTCCAATTTGCCACAGCAGGGGAAAAAAATTCCTTCCTGATTCCCCAAGAGGCAATCGGATTTTCCCTGGATCAACTTTACCTATAAATGCTAGTACCCAGTTATATTATGTACATTTAGGAAAGAATCCAGGCCTTTCTTAAAGCAATCTACTGAGCTGGCCAGGACCACCTCTGGCGGGAGTCTATTCCACATTTTCACAGCTCTTACTGTGAAGAAACCTTTCTGTATTTGGAGATGAAATTTCTTTTCCTCCAGTCATAAAGAGTGCCCCCTTGTCCTCTGTGTTGACCGTAAACTCAACACCAAGGTCACTATATGGACCCCTTATATATTTGAACATGTTGATCATATCCCCCTTATTCTCCTCTTCTCAAGAGTGAATAAATTCAGTTCCTCTAATTATTCCTCATAGCTGAGCTCCTCCATGCCTCTTATCAGTTTGGTTGCCCTTCTCTGCACTTTCTCCAGTTCCCCAATATCCTTTTTGAGAACTGGTGCCCAAAACTGAACTGCATATTCCAGATGAGGTCTTACTATTGATTTGAACAGTGGCAAAATGATATCTCTCTCTCTAGAGTCCATACCTCTCTTAATACAAGAAAGGACTTTGCTCGCTTTGCATTGCATGCTATTATTGAGCTTATGATCTACCAAAACCCCCAGATCCTTCTCCACTACAGATTCCCCCAGTTGTACTCCCCTTAGTATGTATAATGCATGCATATTCTTAGCTCCCAAGTGCATAACTTTACACTTCTCAACATTAAACCTCATCTGCCACATAGATGCCCAATCAGACAGTGCATTGAGGTCAGCTTGTAAATTGGAGACATCCTGTAAGGACGTTATTCCCCTGCATAGCTTGGTGTCATCTGCAAAGACAGAAATGTTACTTTTGATCCCAGACCCAATACCAATCAATACCACAATACCACAAAAAGTGAGACCACTGGGATCCCTACCATGGAATAACCTGAAGTGGTTAGACAAGATGTGATGTTTGCAACCCTTTTTTATCCGTTGACATGTTCACGTAGACGGACCCCCAATGCTCTGGTGGTCCTACCCACGTACTGCAGTCCACAAGGACAGGACAGAAGATACGTGATGTGGGTAGTACCACATGTGATGAACTTGTTGATCTTAAAGGACTCACCAGAGGAGTGGGATGTGAACTCAAGTGTCTTCCTTACTCTATGTTTGGACATTCTACACAATACACCCCTCCCACAGCTGAAAAAAACAACTTGGTCCAAAAAGGTAACAGTCTTCTTGGGGGGAATCAACCCCACTGGGTGCCAACTTCAGCCGTAGGGTAGGAGGTTTCGTGTAGATAAACAGTGGTTTGTCGGGTAGGGATTTAGCAAGATCATTGTCCTTCAACAATAAGTGTCAATGCTTACGAATAATTTTTTCTACTTGTCTATTTTGCCGGGTGAAACCTGCCATAAAAGCAACTCCAAAGTCTCTCTCATTTGCCTATATTTTCTTAAAAAGATCATCTCTGTTCATATTCCTTACTGAGAGCAGGGTTTTGTTAAGCTCCCATGAGGTGTAACCTTTTTCTATGAATCTGTCAAACAGGGCCCTTGACTGTGACACGAAATCTTCAATTCTGACTCTCATGAATTGGCTCTTGAGGATGGAACTTAGCCATCGAGGATGGTGGCAGCTCCCAAGGGAATATAACAATTACGATCAACTTCCTTACAAAAAAGTTTTGGTTTTGGTGGACAATTGATGATTATCCTTGAAAATTACAAGATCAAGAGAGTTAATACTCTGATTGTCAGAAACTGCTGAGAAAGAAATACTATAACTGTTCTCACCAATTTTTGACAAAAATTGTAAGAACGACTCTCTTGATTCTGCCCAAACAATGACAATGTTATCGTCAGACATGTGCAGGATGAAAAAATTCGTTTAGTTTAGTTTTGTTTCGATTCGTTATTTAACTAAATTCGTTTAGTTAAATTCGTTGCATTCATTACATTCGTTTTCGGAATTTGTTTCGTTTCGTATTCGAATTCGAAAAAATTCGACCGCATTCGAAAAAATTCGACCGTATTCGAAAAAAAACTATCAAATTCGAAAAAATTCTAACACATTCGAAAAAAGCTGTCAAATTCGAAAAAATTCTAACAAATTCGAAAAAAACTATCAAATTCGAAAAAATTCTACCACATTCGAAAAAAACTGTCAAATTCGAAAAAATTCTACCACATTCGAAAAAACTGTCAAATTCGAAAAAATTCTACCACATTCAAAAAAACTATCAAATTCAAAAAAAATTTTACTACATTCGAAAAAAATATCAAATTCGAAAAAATTCTACCACATTCGAAAAAAAACTGTCAAATTCGAAAAATTTCTACCACATTCGAAAAAAACTATAAAATTCGAAAAAATTCTAACACATTTGAAAAAACTATCAAATTCGAAAAAATTCTACCACATTCGAAAAAAACTGTCAAATTCGAAAAAATTCTAACACATTCGAAAAAAATATCAAATTCGAAAATATTCTACCACATTCGAAAAAAAAACTGTCAAATTCGAAAAAATTCTACCACATTCGAAAAAAACTGTCAAATTCGAAAAAATTCTACCACATTCGAAAAAAACTGTCAAATTCGAAAAAATTCTACCACATTCAAAAAAAACTGTCAAATTTGAACAATTTCTACCACATTCGAAAAAAACTATAAAATTTGAAAAAATTCTACCGCATTTGAAAAAAACAATAACTGAATTTGAAAAAGTAAACTATATATATATATATTATATATATATATATATATATATATATATATATATATATATATATATATATAATATACACATACACACACACACACACACACATATATATAACCATCTTCCGAAATTTGAATTTCTTATAAAATGAATTCGAATTTGAATAGGAAAGATAGAAAACAGAATAGAAGAAAATATAATATATATATTATATTTTCTTCTATTCTGTTTTCTATCTTTTCTATTCAAATTTGAATTCATTCTATACGAAATTCAAACTTCAGAAACCATGTACCGAAATTCGAATTTCGTATAGAATGAATTCGAATTGAAAAGACTATTATAAAATATAAAATAATAGAAAAGAAAAGCATAAAAAAACAATAGAAGAGAATAATTAAAAAAAAAAAAATATATATATATATATATATATATATATATATATATATATATATATATATATATATATATATATATATATATATATATATATATATATATATATATATATATATATATTTATATATATATATATATTCTATTGCTTTATTATTTTATATTCTATCTTATTTATTGTTTTTTTTTAGAAAAACGTTTTCTATTTTTTTCGAATTCGAGTATGTTTTCGAATTCGATCGAATATGTTTTCGAATTCGATTCGAATATGTTTTCGAATTCGATTCGAATATGTTTTCGAATTCGATTCGAATATGTTTTCGAATTCGATTCGAATATGTTTTCCAATATGTTTCCGAATTCGATTCGAATATGTTTTCGAATTCGATTCGAATATGTTTTCGAATTTGTTCGTTTTTTTTTCGGATTCGTTTAAATTCTTTACTTTTGTAATTCGGAAATTCGGATGCATCCGAATTTCCGAATAATGAAAAATTCGTCCGAATTTCGATTCGGAACGAAACGAAATGCACATGCCTAGTTATCGTTATAACGCTTGTAAAACTTGAGCTTACCACCAAAAATTTAATCTTTTTCCCAGTGGCTCATGAATATGTTTGCCACTGAGGGGGCATATTTGGCCCCCATGGCCACTCCCCTTTTCTGTCTGAAACTCTGTTTATCATGCCAGAAAAAATTGTGACTCATGGCTAGGTCTAAGGCATGTACCAAGAAATCTTTTTGTTTATTTTTCATTTTGGTGTTCAAAGCCCATACCACCGCCTCAATAGCATGTTTCTGTTGAATGTTGTGTATAAGGAGTTGGCCAGAAGATGCTCCTCACTGACCTCAATCCCCCGCAATAATTGCATGAGATCCCTGCTATCCTTAAGATAGGCTGGACAGCTCTGTGCCAACGGCTGTAGAAAACTGTCAAGGTATTCACCAATTCTAGCAAACAATGAATCCACCCCACTCACAATGGGTCTCCCGGGTGGTTTGGATGGATTCTTATGAATTTTGGGCAATTGGCACTAAGTACCTGGCCTCTTTCTTAGTGACAATACCCTCGTCCTGGGCATTTTTTACCAAGCGTTTTGAGTTTGGCTTTAAATTTATTGGTGGGATTACCCGCCAATTTTTCATAAGTTTCGGCATCATAGACAAGTTTCTTAAGTTCAGCTAGATAGTCAGATTTATTGAGAATGACCAGACCCCCCCCCCCTTTAACATTTTCAGTTTTCTCTTTTTTAATTGAGTGCACTCAGCAGCGATGGATATTTGTAATTTTGTGACTAGTAGAACCACTAATGCAGTTGAATTTGTTTCATGCACCAATGTCAGCTCAGATCTGAACCATGATTTTAAAATTCTCAAAAATGCTTTAGATAAACAAATTAGAACTTGGTGGGATGTATTCACTTTGAACAAATATGTCAAGGATGGTATTACTCCCCATAGATTAAGGTGGGATTTAGCCCCTAATGATGGCATGACTAGCAAAGTACTTAATGATGAGTGGTTTTCTTATTTTAAGCTCACTGAAAGAAAACTTTTAGATCTTTTGATCAAACATAAGGAAAAGAAACTCAAAATTATAGAAGCCAATATCAATGCTGTTAAAATTAAACTGACACCCTTCGAAGGTTCAGCTGAGTTTAACCCGTTACCAACCAGCTCATAGCCAAATGACGGCTGCAGGGCGGTTGGTACAGTGACATCCTCCCAGAATCCTGCTCTCTCGCGCCCCATGGGGCACGCACCTGAGAACATCCATGACCCCCGGGTCCAGAGGACCCGGCGCATCACAGATCATGGTAAACGGCCGCTGGTCGCAGCCGTTTACCATGTGATCGCTCCGTCAAATGACGGAGCGATCACATGTAAACAAACCCCTCTGTGTACTGATCTGTACAGTGGAGGGGAGCGATCGGATGGCAGCAGCGCTGTGGGCTGGATCTGTAGTGCCCACAGCGCTGCTCTGTGACAATTGCAGTCACATCCATGAATCCATCCATCCATGCTCAGCCATCCCTCCATGCTCAGCAATACCCTGCAATACTCTGCAATACCCTGCAATACCCAGCCATATTCTGCCATACCCAGCCATACTCTGCCATACCCAGCCATACTCGGATGTACTCGGCCTCTGTATGTGGCCTGTGATATCGCCTTACTCAGGAGGAGTAGGAGAATCTATTTCGGGGTGTCATTTTTGGTATGTACATGCTATGTGTTAGAAATATTGTATAAATGGACAACTTTGCTTTAAAAAAAAAAATGCGTTTTAACCACTTTCCGCCGCCGGCCTGCAGCTACAGGCATCATTCAGATATCAGCTTTTTCAGTTGGCGATTCCCTACACCATGATCATAGCGGCTGTTCCACTGCTTGATTGTTCTTATGGGAGGCGAGAGGGGACGTCCCCCCCTCCCGCCGCCCTCAGGTGCTTCTACCAACTCATCGCTACGATCAAAGCCAGGATCGTTTTTTTTATTTTTTTTATTTCAGGCTTCCCAGCCTAGAGGTGAGATGTGAGATATCTCACTGTAAAGAGGACCTGTCATGCCAAATTCCTATTACAAAGGGATGTTTACATTCCTTGTAATAGGAATAAAAGTGATCAAAAAATGTATTTTTTGGAAAAAAAAAGTGTCAAACTAAAATAAAGTAAAATGAACAATAAAAAAAAATAAATACATTTTTTCCCCCATCTCCCCGTGTGCTCGCATGCAGAAGCAAACGCATACGCAAGTCCCGCCCACATATGAAAACGGTGTTCAAACCACACATGTGAGGTATTGCTGCGAACGTTAGAGTGAGAGCAATAATTTTGGCCCTAGACCTCCTCTGTAACTCAAAACATGTAACCAGTAAAAAATTTTAAAGTGTCGCCTATGGGGATTTTTAAGTAGAGAAGTTTGGCACCATTCCACGAGCGTGTGTAATTTTGAAGGGTGACATATTAGGTATCTATTTACTCAGCATAACTTCATCTTTCACATTATGCAAAAACATTAGGCTAACTTTACTGTTTTGTTTTGTTTTTTAAAGCACAAAACTTTTTTTTTTTCCAAAAAAACGCGTTTGAAAAATTGCTGCGCAAATACCGTGCGAGATAAAAAGTTGCAACGACCGCCATTGTATTCTCTAGGGTCTTTGCTAAAAAATCATATATAATGTTTTGGGGTTCTATGTAATTTTCTAGAAAATAAATGATTATTTTTACATTCTGACATTTTAAATGTCAGAATTGGCCTGGGTGCTCCAGAATGCCTGAAGGTGCTCCGTGCATGTTGGGCCTCTGTATGTGGCCACACTGTGTAAAAGTCTCACACATGTGGTATCGTCATGCTCAGGAGTAATAGCAGAATGTGTTTTGGGGTGTAATTTGTGGTATGCATATGATGTGTGGGAGAAATAACCTGCTAATATGACAATTTTGTGAAGAAAAAGAAAGAAAAAAAAAAAAAAAAATCTTGATTTTGCAAAGAATTGTGGGAAAAAATGACAACTTCAAAAAACTCATCATGTATCTTTCTAAATACCTTGGAATGTCTTCTTTCCAAAAAGGGGTCATTTTGGGGGTATTTGTACTTTTCTGGCATGTTAGGGTCTCAAGAAATTAGATAGGCCGTCAGTACGTCAGGTGTGATCAATTTTCAGATATTGGCACCATAGCTTTTGGACTCTATAACTTTCACAAAGACCAAATAATATACACCGATTTGGGTTATTTTTACCAAAGATATGTAGCAGTATAAATTTTGGCCAAAATATATGAAGAAAAAATACTAATTTGCAAAATTTTATAACAGAAACAAAAGAAAATGCATTTTTTTTAAATAGAATTTTCGGTCTTTTTTCTTTTATAGCGCAAAAAATAAAGAACCCAGCGGTGATTAAATGCCACCAAAAGAAAGCCCCATTTGTGTGAGAAAAGGACAAAAATTTCATATAGGTACAGTGTTGCATGACTGAGTAATTGTCATTCAAAATGTCAGAGCACTGAAAGCTGAAAATTGGTCTGGTTATTAAGGGGGTTTAAGTGACCAGTGGTCAAGAGGATAAAGAAAAAATGAAACATTTACAGGACTTTGTCGGTAAGGTCGACAAGGAGATCCAAAAGAAAAAAGCTGAAAAAATATGTGAGGGATACCAATGATTACAAAACTAAGAGGTGGTCCATCTCTAAAGGCACAGAGAGGACACCCTGGTACCAACTATAGGGGAATTTTCAAAAAAGGGGGTACGGTGCCCCTCCCTGGAAGGGGGAGGGGCCAGCACCCCCAGAGGGAGGGGAAGAGGCCAACATCTCCAGCCGAATGGAGGGGGGGATTGGAAACCTTGGTATCCCATGGTGCCCCCCAGACAGCACAGAGAGGAACCAGGCATGGGAAATGGAGAGGCTGCAGAGGAGGCATAAGGAAAAAGAAAGAGAGACTTAATGCGGGGAATTTTTAATCTTAGTGATGCCACTTTCACTTTAGACAAGCTCAAGGTGTTAGAGTTGGGCCTCAAGTGTGCCCCTGACAAAGAACTTAACAGATTTGATATTTTTATTGATTTTCAGAATTTTATGAGGAAACATTTTAGTAAAATTTCACCTCAAATAGGACATTACTACAGCCACACCAATTTGATAAAATAATTCAGTGTTTAACCCTAGAAATCCTAATAACCATTTTTCCGAGGTGTTCAGATCCCTGGTCCAACAGGACCTAGAACGTTTGCCCATTAAACATAGTAGGTGCAAAACTGATTTAGAAAGGGGACTCAAATCTCTAGGAAAAAATAAACAGATTGTGATCAGAAGTGCTGATAAAGGGGGGGGGGGTCTGGTCATTTTCAATAAATCTGACTATCTAGCCGAACTTAACAAACTTGTCTATGATGCCGAAGCTTATGAAAAATTGGCGGGTAATCCCTCCAACAATTAATATAAAGCCAAACTCAAACGCTTGGTAAAAAATGCCCAGTACAAGGGTATTGTCACTAAGAAAGAGGCCAGGTACTTAGTGCCTGATGCTTCTAGAGTATTGGTAATTTATCAATTGCCCAAAATTCAAAAGAATCCATCCAAATCACCTGGGAGACCCATTGTGAGTGGGGTGGATTTGTTGTTTGCTAGAATTGGTGAATACCTTGACAGTTTTCTACAGCTGTTAAGGATAGCAGGGATCTCATGCAATTATTGCGGGGGATTGAGGTCAGTGAGGAGCATCTTCTGGCCAGTATTGATGTCAACTCCCTATACACCAATATTCAACAGAAACATGCTATTGAAGCGGTGTTATGGGCTCTGAATAACACCAAAATGAAAAATAAACAAAAAGATTTCTTGGTACATGCCTTAGATTTAGCCATGAGTCACAATTTTTTCTGGCATGATAAACAAAGTTTCAGACAGAAAAGGGGAGTGGCCATGGGGTAAAATATGCCCCCTTAGTGGCAAACATATTCATGAGTCACTGGGAAAAAGATGCCATTTTTGGTGGTAACTTACCTCAGCTCAAGTTTTACAAGCGTTATATCGATAATATTGTCATTGTTTGGGCAGGCTCAAGAGAGTCGTTCTTACAATTTTTGTCAAAAATTTGTGAGAACAGTTATGGTATTTCTTTCCCGGCAGTTTCTGACAATCAGAGTATTAACTTTCTTGATCTTGTAATTTTCAAGGATAATCAATTGTCCACCAAAACATTTTTGTAACGAAGTTGATCGTAATGGTTATATTCCCTTGGGGAGCTGCTACCATCCTCGATGGCTAAGTTCCATCCCCAAGAGCCAATTCATGAGAGTCAAGCGCAATTGCGCCAGAATTGAAGATTTTGATTCACAGTCGAAGGTCCTGTTTGACAGATTCATAGAAAAAGGTTACACCTCACGAGAGCTTAACAAAACCCTGCTCTCAGTAAGGAATATGAACAGAGATGATCTTTTTTAAGAAAAGAGAGGCAAATGAGAAAGACTTTGGAATTGCTTTCATGACAGGTTTCACCCGGCAATATAGACAAGTAGAAAAAATTATTTGTAAGCATTGGCACGTATTGTTGAAGGACAATGATCTTGCTAAATCTCTACCCGACAAACCACTGTTTATCTACACGAAACCTCCTACCCTACGGCTGAAGTTGGCACCCAATGGGGTTGATCCCTCCAAGAAGACTGTTACCATTTTGGACCAAGTTGTTTTTTTCAGCTGTGGGAGGTGTGTAATGTGTAGAACGTCCAAACAGAGTAAGGAAGACACTTGAGTTCACATCCCACTCCTCTGGTGAGTCCTTTAAGATCAACAAGTTCTTCACATGTGGTACTAACCATGTCACGTATCTTCTGCCCTGTCCTTGTGGACTGCAGTACGTGGGTAGGACCACCAGAGCATTGGAGGTCCGTCTACGTGAACGGGTTAACCGGGTAAAAAAGGGTTTCAAACATCACAACTTGTCTAACCACTTCAGGTTATTCCATTGTAGGGATCCCAGTGGTCTCACTTTTTGTGGTATTGATCTGGGTACTAGCATTTATAATTAAAGTTGATCCAGGGAAAATCCGATTGCCTCTTGGGGAATCAGGAAGGAATTTTTTTTCCCCTGCTGTAGCAAATTGGAGCATGCTCTGCTGGGGTTTTTTGCCTTCCTCTGGATCAACTGTGGGTGTAGAATTGGGTCTATTGGATTGTACGATATATTTTTTTTTTTTTATTTTTTTTTTTTATGGTTGAACTGGATGGACTTGTGTCTTTTTTCAACCTGACTATGTAACTATGATCGAGTTGAAGCTCATTGGAGAGGAGATAATCTCAAGAGAGCCATCTCGCGCAATGAAACCCAGTGGATTCATCGACTGAGGATGATGAACCCTATGGGGTAAACAGTGAACTAGATCTTGTTTCCTGTCTAATTTTTAATAATTCAATTTTTTATAACATTTTTTAAAATAATTTATTGGTCTGGATAGGCATGTATGTTTTGTTTTTTCTTTTTATTTATATTTTTTGCCTTTTGTTTTGTTTGTTTTTTATTTTATTTATTTTTTAATTTATATTTATTTTTAATTTTAAATATTTAAATTTTATTTTTACATTTTATTTTTCATTTTCATTTTTTTTTTTTTCTCTTTTATTCCCATTTTTGTGATCTTCATATTTGTAATTATATATTCATAAAATTTTTGGAATGTTTATATTTTCATTTGTTCCCATGACACCAGAATTGACATCTAACTATGTTGAGGTTTACCCAACCAATGCTATGGCGTTTTAGTCCCTCATATGGAGTGTTCTCTATCCATATGGGCGACATGTTTTCCTAACCAACAATATGGCCGCTGTTGGAGGGGGAGAGTACTTTATTGTGATTTAAAGCAGTCAGTCCCAATCGGAAGTTAGGTCCTTTGATGACGCCCTGTGGGAGGGCGAAATGCATTGACGTGACGCACTTCGAGCACGACTGATGTCATTTCCGGTCTTGTGGGGAAAAACGCCAACAGCGGTGTTTGCTGCATCCTTTTACCATTTCCATGCCTGATTTTAACTTACGTTTGTAAGTATATCCTTTTATGCGCAATAAATAATCTTTCTTAGCATACTTCACTATTAGTCCCTCCTTTTTTCTTTTCAGGTACCTGTTTTGTATGGCTGAGTTTTAACCACTTGCCGACCACCCCACGCCGATGTACGTCCAAAGTTTGGTGGCGGATATCGTTGTTAGGGCAGCAGCTGGCTGCCATAACCCCGGTATCCCCGTTTTCGTGCGGCGGTCGGCTTTCAGAAAAAAAGTGGTCCCTGCGGCGGATTCGCCGCAAGATCACTTTTATCGGTGGCGGGAGAGGGCCCCCCCATCCCACCACGATCCGGTGCCCTCCGGCGCTACCGACGGCTCTGGTAAGCGGATCGCGTCCGTCTCACTTCTGTGCCTGGAGACGAGTGAGGCTAAGATGGCGCCCACTCGTCTCAATGACACTGCTGGGCGGAAGCGACGTCAAAACGTCACTTTCGCCCATGCCTCTTAAAGGCACATTTATTTCAATGTCTTTATTTATTTATTTTTTTTACATTTTTTTTTTTAATATTGCATTTTAGTGTAAATATGAGATCCGAGGTCTTTTTGACCCCAGATCTCATATTTAAGAGGTCCTGTCATGCTTTTTTCTATTACAAGGGATGTTTACATTCCTTGTAATAGGAATAAAAGTGACACAATTTTTTTATTTTTTTAAAACAGTGGAAAAATAAATAAAATAATGTAAAATGAATAAAAAAAAAAAAAAATTTAAAAACCCCCCCATCCCCCCCGGCTCGCGCGCAAAAGTGAACGCATACGTGAGTAGCGCCCGCATATGAAAACGGTGGTCAAACCACACATGTGAGGTATCGCCGCAACCGGTAGAGCGAGAGCAATAATTCTAGCCCTAGACCTCCTCTGTAACGCAAAACATGCAACCTGTAGAATTTAACCGTCGCCTTTGGAGATTTTTGAGGTTAAAAGTTTGACGCCATTCCACGAGCGGGCGCAATTTTGAAGCGTGACATGTTGGGTATCAATTTACTTGGCATAACATTATAGTTCACAATATAAAAAAAAATTGGGCTAACTTTACTGTTGTCTTATTTTTTTATTCAAAAAGTGAATTTTTTCCAAAAAAAGTGCGCTTATAAGACCCCTGCGCAAATACAGTGCAAAAAAAAGTATTGCATTGAAAAAAAAAACAATATATAATGTTTGGGGGTTCTAAGTAATTTTCTAGAAAAAAAAACTGTTTTAAACATGTAAACACCTAAAATCCAAAACGAGGCTGGTCCTTAAGTGGTTAAGGATCGTTTACCATATAATCTCATCAGTGAACCTGCCATCCTGTGACATCTTCTGGATATCGCTATAAGCCTGTATTGACTCCCACACTGAAAAGCTGGGTGTCATTGTGATCCGGTAAGTGAGGACACATGTGGGGGTGCATTGGTACGCCTGAAAATTCTGTCTGCAACACTTTCTCTGCAATTTTTGCACACCAGATATGAAGCATTCCCTACAACTTTGCACATTAGATGTGAAGCACCTTTTTTAGTTTTATATGGACTGTATGTTTTTGTTTTCACTTATGGGTTTTTGTTTGTGAGCGCTGTATTTATATATATTTTCACCGTGCGCCTGAATGGGCTCCCCACCCTTGACCGCTGGGGTCCGTGGTGACTGCCAGAGGGTTGTGTTGGGACCAAAGTCGACCTGCAGAGAGATTTGCAGGGATCAAACACCACTCTATTAAGAGTTTTACTTCCTGCGGGATCTCTGTCTGCCTCTGAAGAGATTCCTTCCTTCCATCACAGACAAAGCATGAACGCCTGAAGTGCTCGAGTATGGAATTGTGCCCACTGGACACCTGGGGATGGCTGCTGTCATCTAACCAAGAACCCTCTTTATACCCTGAATTGAGGTCTCTGTACATACGCAGAGGCTGCTCACCTCTGCAATTATCTTTGCCACTTTTTCTTTTGTCAGAAAAATGTTGGATGTAGTCGAGTCTATTAGGTATCCTAGGAATACTATACTTTGAGTAGGTACCAACTGTGACTTCTTCTGATTTACCAGCTACCTCAGCTGCTGAAGGTGTCTGATAGTTCTGCTCAGGTTCTATTTCACCTCATCTGCAAAGATCAGCAGGTCGTCCAGATAGGGAATTATATGAATTCCCTCCGATCTCAGAATCCACAGAGCTTCTGCCAAAATCTTCGTGAAGATGCGTGGTGCTGACGCCAATCCGAAGGGTAGAGCATTGAACTGAAAATAGAGGGTCTTGAACCCCTTCTTCACTGCAAACCCGAGAAACTGCCTTGACTCCTTTCGAATGGGGACATGAAGATAGGCGTCTCTTAGGTCCAATGAAACCATGAAGACCCCAGGGGTTAACAAATCTATGGTGGTGTAAATCGACTTCATTTTGAATCGTTTGTACCTTACGTACATGTTAACTTGCTTCAGGTTCAAAATGAGTCGAAATTTCCCTGATGTCTTTTTTATCAAAAAAACGTGAGAATAAAACCCCCCTTTTCTTAGGATTGGGGGGATGAAGCTCATCACCTTCTCCTTCAGCATACTCTGTAGGAGAGAAGACATAGCTGTTGCTTTCTCCACGTCTTTCGGGAGAATTGTTGTGTGAAATTTTTGAGGGGGGCAGCCCAAGAGCTCTATCCTGTAGCCCGATTTTATCAGATCCAGGATAAAGCTGCTACTGGAAATGGTCTGCCACTGTGGGAGGAATGACCCCAACCTTCCTCCCACATGGCTGACTGAGTCACTGGGAAGGGTCTTTAGGCTGGGGGGGGGTTTAACCACTTCCCACCCGGCCACTGCACATAAACGGCCGGGTGGGAGCTCCCTCCTGACTGGACGTTCCCGAACATCCTTCAGAAGGAGCGGGATTGTGCGGGCGCGCAGCCGCGCAAACCCGATGCGCGCGTGTCACCCGGACACGCCGCATCTCGGAACGGCAAGAGGGCAATGTGGTTTGCCCTCCTGATCTGCACGATGGCTGTGTCTAATCACAGCCATCGTAAAGTAAACATGGGGGGGTGGCATTTGACAGGAGATCGCACCGCCATGTGCCCACGCAGCGGCGCGATCCCGATCTTCCTGTGCCCCCCAGAGACAGTGGAGTGGTACAACACAGGAGGGCCCTGTGATTGGCCCTCCTGATCACATGACGACTGTGTCCAATCACAATCGTCATGTAATGTAAATAGAGAGCGGTTGTAACTGCTCTCATCTCTTCCTCTCCTCACACAGAGCCTGTCAGTGAGGAGAGGAAGAGAGATCTGTGCTGCAGCCGGGAGATCAGTGAGTTTTATACTTGTTTGTCTGCTGTTTACCCACTGATCACCCAGATAGTGTCCCCAAAACACAAAACAGTGAAAACACCTGTCATACAGTGAACATCTGTCCGCCAACAGCGGCACATCAGCCCGTCAACAGCTGGCACATCAGTCGCCCACCATCATCAGGCACATCTGCCCGCCAGACACATCTGCCGCCTGCCATCAGGCACATCTGCCGCCCGCCAACATCTGGCACACCTGCCGCCCGCCATCTGACACATCTGCCGCCCACCATCTGACACATCTGCCGCCCGCCATCTGACCACGATCAGGCACATCAGCCCGTCAACAGCTGGCACATCAGCCCATCAACAGCTGACACATCAGCCGCCCACCATCATCAGGCACATCTGCCGCCCGCCATCTGACACATCTGCAGCCCGCCATCTGCCCACGATCAGGCACATCTGCCTGCCATCAGGCACATCTGCCCGCCAACATCAGGCACATCTAGCCACCCACCATCTGGCACATCTGCCGCCCGCCATCTGGCACATCTGCGCGCCAACATGACAAAAAGATCTTACAGTGCAGAGGAGGCTCTCCAAATACTCCAGAGTATGTCAGACAAGAGTAGTGGGGAATTCTCTCCGTCAGACTCGGATAGCGACTACGAGCAAGTGGAAAGCAGTGGCTCCAAATTGGAAACAGAGGAAGATAGAATCCCAACAAGGAGAATCAGGAGAAATGAGCAGGAGGAGACATTCACCAGCAGCACAGCACTCCAGGGCATCCACCAGCAGGCATCCACCAGCAGGCATCAACCAGCAGCACAGCACTCCAGGATGATATGCAGGCATCCGCCAGTAGCGCAGCACTCCAGGGCATCCACCAGCAGGCATCCACCAGCAGCGCAGCACTCCGGGATAGGCAGGCATCCACCAGCAGTTCTGCAACCTTCCTAGAAGATAGGCCAGATGCTAGCAATGGATCCCATCAACGAGGCAGTGCCAATACTAGCCTCCCAGATGTTCTACTGTATCCAACATGGCTGCCTGGTACGTCAGTAGAACCTGTAATTCCCCTTTTTACAGCCCAGCCAGGCCCTCAGATGCAGACGGAAAATGTAACCCCACTTTATTATTTTCATTTATTTTTTACCAATGATTTCCTAACCTACATTGTGGAGCAATGTAATCTATACGCCAGCCAACATATAGCCAACAATCCAAGTTCTTCATATGCCCGTCCTTTTGTTTGGAAACCCCTCACCGTGGAAAAATTAAAAATTTTCCTTGGCCTAACCCTCAACATGGGGCTGACAAAAAAAATGAACTCCATTCCTACTGGTCTACCCAACCTATCCACCACATGCCGGTCTAATCGTCATTGATGCCCAGAACCCGTTATGAGATGATTATGAGATTTTCACACTTCAATAACAATGCCCAATGCCTCCCTCGAAATCATCCCAGTTATGATAAATTATTCAAAATTCGGCCCCTAATCAATTTTTTTTGCGCCAGCTTCAAGGAGATGTTTACCCCTGATATAAATATTTGTGTAGATGAATCACTAGTACACTTTAAGGGAAGACTCGGAATAAAACAATACCTCCCCAGTAAAAGAGCCAGACGTGGGGTAAAATTTTATAAGGCGTGTGACAGGGCCACGGGTTACACATATGACTTTATAATTTATGAGGGGAAAGACAGACAGCTAAACCCCCCTGGATGCCCTACCTACATGGGAACAAGTGGCAAAATTGTCTGGCAGCTGATCCAACCATTGCTTGGGAAAGGTTACCACCTATATGTAGACAATTTCTACACTAGTCTCCCACTTTTCCACCATGTGTACTTAAAGAACACTGTGGCCCGTGAGACAGCACGGACCAATCGCAAAGGCTTCCCACAGAGATTGGTCGCCAAGAAATTGAAGAAGGGTGAAATGGCCAGTATGTGGACTGAAGAGGTACTAGCGGTAGAAGAGGCCCCATACAGAAGCTTCACTTTCCAGTGTCTGGGTGTACCAAGATGGCCACCGCTGAACTTCCTGCCATGTCACTTCCTGTCAACAGCGCTGGAAGTTACCTCATCACTCTGCGCCACCAGCACGATCCACATGCTGGGGATAGAGAAGCCCTGCACATGGAGATCTCTGTAAACCGCAGAAAAAAAAAAAAGGTACCCGGACCATATAGCGGCCTGCGCCTCCACTAGAAGAACACCCTGCTGTGCCATTTCGGATGGAACCACTGGATCACCTCCTACACTCCTCACAGGTACCTCACTGAGGCTACAACTCAATCGGGAGAGGGGGTCCCTTACTTTCATCCCAGACCGCTCTATCAAGTCTCTGGGTGGCCCAAACTGACACATACCCCAGGAGTACTACCCCTGTTTGCCCTGGGTATGGACATCGGGAGGCCCTGCCACCTAGCACGAAGGCCGGAAAAATAACAAACATCTTTTTGGAGTTCCTGACTGGCCAGAGCAAACACAAATACTGAGGGGCTAATACATGTGTGCTGCTTTTATGATGTGGATCATGTGTTTCCTGTGCTAGGTGGGAGGAGCCTATCTCTCTGTAAGCCGTCCTGGAAGATGACTTGGAAAAACACCTTTTCTGGCATTGACTAGACCTTCTGGGTTTGCAGGCACCCATATTGGCCCTATAGATAAAGCAGACCTGATGTACAGTAAGACTTTAACCACAGACATATTCACATTCTTAGGCTGCAAAATAAAAAATGAATGCAGCCACCACACCAAAGGACTGGTAAGCTGCATTATATTATATTTTTGATCTTGGGTTTAGTTTTCCTTTGATATAATGGTATCACTACTTATCTACAGATCACAAACACTTTGAAAAACTGTTTTTTTTTGCTAGCGATGATACATTCATTATAGCACTGCAGCTTTAAGAGAGATCGAAGATCCAAGTTGTCCCCTGTGTATTATATTATTCTGGTCCTACAGTCTACATTCATAAATTCACGTCAGTCACTCTTCTTGTAGAAATAAGAATCTCTGGCACAAGTCTCTCCATGGGATTTCAGTTCTTGTTCATTATGCAAAAAAACATACATTGCACTGCAGCGGTATGCAAAACACCAACCTCATAATATGTTTAAGCAAACAGATGATCTAAGCGAAGAGGAAAAAAACCCTTTGGAATAAGTTGCCTGAACTAGTCAGCTTAATTATGTTCCATTTCGAGGCTGCTGAACCGCTGTACATTTAAAGATGTAAAGTGCAGCACCATTTAGAGAGATTATTTTCTCCTACTAAACCGTGCAAATCATAAGGAAGAAAAAAAAAAAAAAAAAACTGTTGATGGATCTCCCTAAGCCTGCCATGCTCATTAAGCACCTCGGCATAGCTGTGGATAGCACAACTACGAGATAATGGCATTCACTGAGACTGATTATTAGCCCTGATTACTTTACCAGACCCTACTGATCAGAGAAGGCATAGGAAAAGACTGCGCTCCGGAGATTACTTGTTTTTCTGCTGTGTTTCTTTACTTCCTGCTGCTGTTTATTATTGCTGTGGAAAATCCCAACAAAAGGATATTCCCTTATGCCAAAGCATATCCATTAGCAGCAAACGCTTTAAAATACAAACCACAACACAAATTCAACATATCCAAACCTTGACACTGGTTTTCCTTGTCTTTGCTCTTTGTGTTGATATTTAATTAAAGCTGCTGTCAATAAAAAAAAAAAAAAAAAAAAAACACAAAAACGACTGATACTCTAATGCAAAAGGGTTTGCTGAAAACATATTTACATAGAACACACAATAATGTCCCAGAATATTATAGTTGTGATGTTTATGCTCTCTAAATAGGCCATGCAGTGGCCACCATCTGCTGGGCCACCAGAGTTCTAGGGTATGTGTAGTAATAGCAGAGGTTACAAAGATAATAACTAAATCTGGCCATACACTACTAGATTTTTGAAAGAATACTGTATTTGTACCAAAATTCCCATAAGTACTTTTGATGACTTGACAAATGTAACATTCGGTTTTGGAGTAAATGTAATTTCGCAAAGGAAAACCCCATTCACCGTTAGAAATTTGGATCCATCCTGCTTCTTTGAATTTTCTCATCATTGCGGTCTAAAATGGAGGATGATTTAAACCCAGCAACAATTAGAAAATAGAACAAATATTCTTAAAAAGAACATTTACAAACAACATTCTTAGGGCTCATGTACACTTCAGCTTCTAAACTTACGTTTAGGAGCTTTTGGCGTTTTTTTTTTGTTAAAGCTCCTAAACTCAACTCCATTAAATCCCATGTGGCCATGCACACATAGGCTTTTACAAGGGTTTAGAAGCTGCTCCAGTTAGGGGAGGTTCAACCTCTCTTAACCTCCCTCTCCTGAATGCAGAAGAATCGTGCTCAGGATAGGAACGTTTTGACCGCCGACCGCAAAACCCTGTAAAATTGGGACGCAATTTAGCCGCGTTTTCCCATGGTCAACCTAGTCTGTGTGTACATGCTTCATACATAGTAGGTATGTATTTGAACTATGTGCTTGAACTATTTCCTGGGAGTTGGCAAATGGTTTTAACTGCCTAAAGCTGAACACCAGGAAGACTTACAATTATTTAAAATTTAGCTTGACACAATGTAAATACGCTTATCTCATACCTGATGGGTTGCTGGGGAAGCTAAAAATCTTCTTCAGTGATTTACTGGGCCTTGCTCAGGTTTTGTGTAAGCAGCTTCCCCTCTGCACACTGACCACAGAAATTCACTCTCACTACACTGCTGCCTATTTTTTTTCAATAAACATAAAGGTTCTCCAACTGGACAATCACATTATGTTCTCCACCTTGTCCAATCAGACCATGCCTTATATTTATTGAAAAAGAAATACAAGATGTTCTATGAATGAAAGTGGTACCAAGCAAGTGGCCTCCTGTGTTGGGGAAGCTGCTCATGCAGAAGCTGAGCAAGGCCCAGAAGATAGTAGCGTTAACAACTAGAGTTATTTTCAACTTCCCCAGTAGCCCAACAGGTATGAGATCTGCATACTATTTGTACCAGCAGTGAGGGAGTGAAAAAAAACGGACATGCTGGTTGTACCGAAGTTGATTGATTGACTTTAGTACAACCAGCCTGTCCATACATGGATCAAAATTTCACTGGTTCCTGCTGAACCAGACAAATTTAAATCTGTGTTTGGTTGGTTTGTTTACATGACATTTTACAGCATTTACATGTAAATTATACATGCAATCGCATGCTTACTGTTGCTGGACTTCAGATCCACTTTTTTCAGTTTTAGGGCTTGTGTGAATGGGTGTCTGAAGTGAGAAAATATCTCCTTCTGGAAGCATCCTTCAAAGCTAGTTTAGGCTGCTTATACCTAGCCTGCCCTGGCTCCCCTACTTTCCACCCTCATTGACATACTAATGAAATATTTTAAATAAAACCTTTTTTTCAATATGTACTCTATTATCACTGGGTCTCTGTGTTTCTCCATCCAATGCAGGCAGATTGTGGGTGATGGCAGGGTGCTGTATAAAGCTTTCTTAAAACATCACAGCACTCTGCCTCTGTACTCTTCTCAGGAGTCCTCAGCCCTGATGGGAGCAGTGGGGTGCCTCTTGAGAGAAGTAGGCATATAACAAAATGCCTTAATGCATGGGGGGGGGGCATGAGTCTGGATGAGTGGGCATTCCTAGGCAATCTGAATTTACATGCAGACTACCCTAGTTAATGCCCACATGTTTTATTGAGCCTCTATGATTAAAAGAACTGAAATCCAATGAATGAAAGGGGCAGGCCAGGGACAATCAGGTTCGGGAGGAGAGGACCAGATGATGTTAAACATCCCCCAGCCAGAAGATAAAGGTAGTCTCTATCTGGCTTGCTGCAGCTTCTATTGCACACTGAGAAACCCACAGTGTGCAATGAAATCAGAGTAAGCAATTTCAGCACAGGTGATGAGCCTGTACAAGTGTGCAAGATTGAAAATATGGCTGAACATTTAAGAAAAATATGTCTGCATCTGAGATAAAGTTGTGTTGCCTCCGAAACATTTCTCTGCTTGACTTTCATATAAGGTCATTTTGGTTGAAGCACATAAAATTAATAGCAAATGCATGCTTTCCACTAGCCATCCATTCCCACTTACAGCAAAACAAGAAAAAAATTACACAGAATGTGAATTAATAGTACAGACAACAGCTTAACAAATAATGGAAAAGTGGCATGTGAATGCTACTGAAAAATGTGATCTGAACTACCT
The DNA here is from genome assembly GCF_042186555.1 of Aquarana catesbeiana. Taxonomy (NCBI): domain Eukaryota; kingdom Metazoa; phylum Chordata; class Amphibia; order Anura; family Ranidae; genus Aquarana; species Aquarana catesbeiana. The sequence goes on from NC_133325.1 coordinate 603,406,793, forward strand.
TATAACATTCAATATAAATTTTAACTACTGACTACAAGACCTTTTCCGAAACAAAATCCTTGTACAGAATTCACTAGAGACTGTTGGCCGGTAGGGATGGGCCAAATACCCCCTCGCTTTGGTTCAACACCAGAATTCCCAGACATAGAAAAAATTCGGACCCGAATCCAGAACCCTATTAAAGTCTATGGGACCGGAACAATACCAAACTTTGGGAGGAGTGCAGGTAACAGTCTTGTTGGCTCTGAGGAAGAGGCTAGTCCTCGAAATGCGTTAGTTAATTGGATCTTCACCTCCTACTGCCACATGGTATGATGTATTGTGGACTGGATGATGCTGTGCTATGTGATGAGCTTTCACGCAATTGTCATTTTGTGAGTATAATGCTCACCACATTTTATATCAATAAAAGCTATGGTTTTAGGATAATGCACTAGGTCAGTGCTCCCTCTTTATTTGGGGTTCCAGTTGTTTCAGACTCCCCCGGTAGTACGAGGGCAGCAAGAGGAGACTTATCCATACAAGCCAGGATGGAGATATAGCTTACTCATATTAAGCAAGTCTACTCCCAAGCGCATGAGATTTTGCGTTTGTGACCATTTGCATTGCTTCGGCCAATCAGGGCCCTAGAATGCACTAAACATCCTGCCGAGCGCCCCGCAAATTCAGGTGTTTGGCGAGCACCCGAATGGGTGCTGTTTGGGACCGACCGATGCTGAGCCCGAACAGTTCGCCCATCTCTATTGGCCGGGTCTATTTTAAATACAACCATAGATACCAAAAAGCATTGAGACTTTCCAAGAAATGAGCCTCATGTATGAATGGTTTGACTCTAAGGCCTGGTTCACACTTGTGTGGGCTGCGTTCTGCGGGTAGGGAAGCCCATGACTTTCAATGGGCTGCTCTACCTGCAGAAATGCAAGGAAAGAAGTCCCGCATCCTTTTTGAAAATTGCGCCTCATGGAATTGAATGGTTCTGCGGCACCATATGGTTTTGTGTGTGTGAAAATGCAGGCGGTTTGCTGATGCGTAGGGGGTTAAGAATTGATAGCAGTACGTTTCTCTAATGCCGGGAATGCGCGCTATTGTGCTTGAACTTAGCCTAAGTAAAAGCTAAATAACTTGATGGTACGTTTTTAGATTGTGGTGAACTGGAAACAAATACAAAACACAGAGAGGACACATGCATATAGTAACCATGGGACAAAACCCATACCCCAGTGCTACAAGGCTAATGTTATAAGTACTGTACTGAACCATCAAGATGAAAAAGCTTTAATCCATCTTAGCAAAATGTCATGCTAATAACATCATCATAAAGCGAATTCATCATATAGATAATTACAAAGTATTGGATAATAGATGGCTAAGCATCCATTTCAGTGATACTGGCAAAGGTTATGTTGACCTGTTAATTCCCTGGAACAGTGACAGAGCGAAAGTTCAATTAATTATTAAGCTGTCTGGTTGGCTCAGAATCAAAATTTCAAGATGAATTATGTAACTTGTGTAACACTTGAACAATGACCAAAAAACGAATACAGAAATCAGACAGCCAGCTCAGATCAGCACTACCCTTGAACATACTTAATGCAGCCAGATAAAAAAAAACATCTAGCTGATTGCAGTATATGCAACACATCTTCTAAGCATATGATATGGCATATTCCCAATGGCAGGCTACATTACTGACAGAATATTCAACAGATGACAATTTAAAGGAGATCTATAATCACAGCATATACTTTCAATTAAATAACATCAGTATTGTAATAGTAATACATTGAAAAGGTATTTTTGACAATCCCATATAAGCTTACTTGAAAAAGCTCCTTTCATGTAATGAGTGCTGCCTGTCTACTGCCCATCTCTTACCACAACTTTCTGGATTCCCTGCATGCTTTGCAGCTTCTCTTCTGCTGCTTTCATTGACATTTTTTAGGACTACATATCCCATGGTATGTTGTTGTGTGAAAGCTCTGATTCCTGTACTCCTGCTCTGCCTCCTGAAACTCCTCCTCTTAGCTCCTCTGTAGTTCAGCAGGCAGGCTCTGTGAAATGTGTGACACAGTACTGCCTACTCACAGGGCATAGTGAATATGGGTCACAGAACAAAAGGAAGTAATTGTGTGGGGATCTTTACAAAGTAGCTTTAGAGACTTTAAAATCGCTCAGATTAATAGGAGCAAGTTAGAAATAATTGAAGTACAACGTGGAAATTAATATATGATTTTACATTTTAAGCAGATACACTTCATTTGTTCAAATTCACAATTACTTCTATTAGTGACTACAGAGTGTTAAAATACAGATCCATTTACAGATTGAATTTCCATCAGTTTAAGTGATATAATGGAATATGGAACAACTTGCTCATTTCTGTATGGACTAGATCACGATAGATCATGTCTTATCAGATATGCAATTTTTTTTGTGCAGTTTAATTCTTAGCACAGACTCGTAAAACATTGAATGTATGTGCCATGATCCTTTTCAGGGAATGACTGATTTAATATATGCAGATTAAAAAAAAAAAAAAAAAGTATGACTGGCTTATGCAAGAATCTAAATATTCAGTCTTAAAACCGTAGTAAACCATGCTTTATTTTTTATTTTTAAACAGGCCCCATTTGGTTGATGCACTAATGTGCAAGAATGCACCACATATTAGCACATTCATTGTGACAGATTTATCTGACAAAAAAAGCCTTCCAGAGCTGAGCTGTCAACTTTGTTGGCACTTCTATCTTTGCCCGTTCTTCCTTCCAGGTCCGCGCTCTCTGCCTGATTGAATGGCTGGTCCACGATGACATCACTATCATGCATTCGCACAGGATTTACCATCATCTCACGGTGCTCTCTGCATTCACAGCACAGGTAGTGTGCCCTAAATGCAGAGGTAACTGCTCATTTGCTCATCCTTACAGGAGGTATCCAACTTACAAGCCGACCTCAATGCACTGTTTAATTGGACGGCTAGGTGGCAAATGAGGTTTAATGTTGATAAATGTAGTTATGCACTTGGGGGCTAAGAATATGCATTCATCATACATACTAGGGAGGAGTACAACCAGGGAATCAATGGTTGAGATCTGGGGGTTTTGGTAAATCATAAGCTTAATAATAGCATGCAATGCCAAGCTGCGGTTTCCAAAGCAAGTAAAGACCTTTCTTGTATTGAGAGGTATGAGAGAGAGCGATATCTAATTTTGCCCCTGTGCAAATCATTAGTAAGACCTCATCTGGAATATGCAGTTCAGTTTTGGGCACCAGTTCTCAAAAAGGAAATCGGGAACTGGAGAAAGTGCAGTGAAGGGCAACCAAACTGATAAGAATCATGGAGGAACTCAGCTACGAGGATAGATTAGAGGAACTGAATTTATTCTCTCTTGAGAAGAGGAGATTAAGGGGGATATGCTCAACATGCACAAATACATAAGGAGTCCATATAGTGAACCTGGTGTTAAGTTATACTTAACATCTTTACATCTAGAGGAAAAGTACAGAATGGTTTCTTCACAGTAAGAGCTGTGAAAATGTGGAATAGGCTCCCTCAAGAGTTGGTTCTGGCCAGCTCAGTAGATTGCTTTAAAAAATAACTGGATTCTTTCCAAAATGTACACAATATAACTGGGTACTAACATTTATAGGTAAGGTTGATACAGGGAATATTTGATGGCCTCTCAGGCGATCAGGAAGGAATTTTTTTCCCTTGCTGTAGCAAATTGGTGCTGGGGTTTTTTGCCTTCTTCTGAATCAACTGTGGGTATAGAATTGGGTATATGGGATTGTATGATTTTTTTTTCACTCTTTTATTGGTTGAACTAGATAGACTTTTGTCTTTTTTCAACCTGAATAACTATGTAACTATGTAAGTGATGTCCTCAACCAGAGCCAAGATCACTATCTCCTAAAGGACACTGTTTAGGATCATTTCCAGGGTACCTACAGGTAAGTCCTCTTATAATCTTACTGGTTGTGGTAGAGGGGCGATGGACATGGATTTTCACAAGTTGTCAAACCATGGATAATATCATTACTTGAGCCCATTTGGCCTATACTCAGCAGCTGACCACAATGACGGGGATACCCCTAGAGAGGACATTTAGCCAAACTGAGCAATCTAAGTGTAATAGGTCAAAGAGAACACCAAATTAAAAAGTCCAAATTCTTTATTGTTCAGCTCATTACAAGCAGGCCAAAAGGGCATCCAACACCTTTTGGGGTCTATACAATCCCCCTTCATCAGGCCTTGGTAAAACAGCAGCATGTTAAATGGATTAAAAATTACTCCTAAGCAGACTGATCTGCGGGCAGAGGATGTTCTAAACAGTCAGTGCTGGTGTTCACAGAAGTAGTAGCAGTGTATGAGTCTTTCTGCCATTTCACCCAGCCTTGATGAAAGGGGATTGTGTGGCCCCCAAAATGTGTTGGATGTCCTGTGCCCTGCTTATTGTAAGCAGTTAAACAATAACAATTTTGGACTCCTAAGAATTTTTTATTTGGTGCTCTCTTTGACCTATTACACCAGCTTGTGCCTGGACAGTAAAAGGAAAAGCAGCAGACTGATAAGAGCCCCTCTCTGTAATGCCTAGTACACATGGGCCAAATGTCGGGAGACATCAGCCAGTTCAATAAAAACCGGCCGACATTCAGCCCGTGTGTATACCAGCTAGTCCGACGAAAGCCAGCCGCCTGGCCTGCTTCTGTCGGACGAGCATTCTGGAAAACCAGCAGGCGAACTGTCAGCCAATGGCTGAGAGCACTGGCCAGAGTGTTCTGGCGGGGGGCCGTCCCCCTCCCAGAACACAACAGCTCAACGGGGAGATTGCTGTATTACCGTCGGACTGTTAGTACAGTGGCTCCGACCAGAGCTTTCAGGTTTTTTTTCATTTTCAACCCACTGGGTTGAACAAAAAAAAACTATTAGTATGTACTAGGCTTAACTCTGCTCCCTCCGGCTATCACCAATTGATTTATTTTCCTGCTTCTCCCTCTCCCAGCTGGGTGCTGTACTGGAAATGCAAGAGGCTGATATCAAGTCAATCTGAGATACTTGCACTGCTTTCGTAAAATACATTTAATTATCTATTATTGAGAACAGAACTGCATTAGTTTGTATTTTTGTATCTGTCTGGAAAACTCCATTTTAAACTTTACTTTATACAGTGGGAAAAGGTTATAACTACAGCCAGGTATTTAGTACTGTGTTTCAATAAATTACATTGTGCCACACTTTTTTGTCAACGAACAGGAAGTGGCTATTGTGAAGCATTACTTCATAATGACGTAGGAATTAGAGTCTTAACATTTACAAGCAGACACAGAGGGGGGACAGAAGGCTCACACTATTGCCCAATTTTACAAAAGCTTATATAGCTATGGAATGTCCATGATGTAACCCCCATGTTAAAGAAAAAAATTACGAGGGCTGTAAACATCATAGCATAAAGAATATCAAGAAGATAATGATGAAAGGAACAATAGCATACGCCAGACCAAGTACTAATGCCTTCTACACAATGAGAAAATCGGATGAAAAATACCGCTTTCGAAGCGATGGTACAATAATCTGATCATTAGCACACCGCTTTCAAGAGCTAATCACGACATTTCATGCTAAATTATCCAAAGGGACAAGCACAAAAATTTTTCTCATACAATAACAGAACAAACAATTTTTGTCTAATCAGTACAGCATTTGTCCAAAAAAAAAAAAAAAAAAAAAAAAAAAAAAAAAAAAAAAAAAAAAAATCGGAAGGCCAAGACCACGCATGCTCAGAAATTAAAGAATACATTACAATGCAAGACAATACATCACTTACAAAGTTGTATTCTGTCATACGAGAATTTTCTTAACTTTAGCAACTTCTTAATTTTCAACATGAAACTAGCATGCAAAATAAAAACCGACGATCATTCATCCGATATTCTTATCGTGTGTATGAGGCTTAAGTCTCAGTGATGGGAGCTCTCATCCTAACATTACACTTTTATGGTAGGAGCTGGTTGTATGATTTTAAGGTGCACTGGCTATCTAGCTGCTTGGATTTGTCTCCAGATTATGGAAATTTATGTTCAATCACCTAAGAATCTTGCAGACATGTCAGCATTCATTTCTTCTATCTTGATTCTTTACTGCACTGTCATTATTGTGCCTGTATGAAATGGTAATTCAGATTAGATGACCCTTATCACTCAGCCTTGATGAAGAAACAGCAGTCTCACAGACAGGCCAGGTGCAAATGTCTGGTTCAGAACCGGTGAACCTTAGTACAGTTGATAAAAATACAGAGCTTTGTTCTTTGGCACATCTCTTGAGTTTATAAATGTAAGAGACATACTCAGACAATGCTGACTGAGACATCTACCCTTCATTACAAAAGTTACTGGCAAAATGCTGATTACACAAATCCAAAAAAAAAATAATATAAATAAGATTCCTTATTTTAGAAAAGTTTGGAGAGGCTCTCACACATATTTGCCAGCATTGGACAGTTTTTCCACACATCACTTATTCATTTGAAGAAACACTATCACATTTTATTTTTAGCATGCCTTACATATTGCAAATATTAATATATCAGTTAAAAAAACAACAGATTTAAAATTACTATATTTATGTTTAAAATATTTTAAGAGGCAGATGTGGTATTAGAAATATATGTAATGGAAAAGCTGACTGCTGTCCTTTCGGACACTCATGACAAGTTCCTGAAGGTATGGAGGCCATGGGTCGAATATACTAAACTCACCAGATTTGATACCACCCTTCTTTGGATTTAATGCACTCTTGCTCCCCCCAGCGAGGACCCACCCTCCCCCCTTTCTTCCTCTTCTCTCCTTTCCCCCTATTCTTTACTCCTCCCTTCTTAGCTAATCTCTGTCCCTAGCTCTTCCTTAACCTACCTCTCAAAACTGTTTTCAGCCTCTGTTATATTCTTATTGTTTTGTTTTTCTTTGATTTACTAGCATACTTATTTTATTTATAAGATGCTAAACTTTATGTTATGTTTATTCATGATGCATTATCTACACTGTGAAATTGCTACGATTATCAATAAAACCCTTTGTAAAAGAAATATATGTAATGGCCTAATACATTTTTTGAAGTATGAAGTCACTTCCCAACAAAGCTGCTATATTAGCTGGGAGGACAGCAGGAGAAAACGTGTACTGAGAGAAATATGAAAGGTGTTACTGCTGATATTACTTTCTGTATATACTAATTCTTTGACTGTCAGGCTAATTCAGTTCTTTCTGAGTCAATGACTTTGGACAAATGAGCAGACCAGAAGCTCTGACTTCACTGGCTACATTCTCATACTAGGGTGAACACGTGTCCCGGATTTGGCAGGCCTGTCCTGGGTCCCTGGCACCTTCTTTCCGGGACCATGCAGTGTCCTGGAATTGCCCCCTGGACCAATGTGACACCTCCTAAATAGGCCGCTGCATCGCCGCTGTCACTTGTTCTGGTGGACTCCTGGGCCAGGCGAGAACCGTTTTACCTGAATCCACCAGCCACTGGTTCACTGACCTAACTGGTTGCTAGATCATCTAACAACCAGTGATGTCACCACAGAGCGAGGCCCCATTCAGAGCAGAGGAGGATTTCACTTCCTCCTTGCCTAGTGCATTGCTCCACTCACATCCTCCTCAATCGTCTCTGGCGGACCAGCGGTAATCAGATGGATGACTGCAGTGCACTATGCAGAGGATGGCAGATGTGTAAGCTGACAGCAGAGAAGAGGACACTGACAAATGAAACCATGACAGATGAAAGGACACCCTCGGAGGCATGGGAGGAGGACACATCCTTAATGACATCAGGGGTTCATGCTAGGACTTGTAGGATGTAACCCAGCTTTGCACATCTAGAGAGTGACATTTTTGTCCATTCTTCGTTTCAAAATAGCTCAAGCTCTGTCAGATTGGATGGAGAGCGTCTGTGAACAGCAATTTTCAAGTCTTGCCACAGATTCACAAATGGATTTAGGTCTGGCCATTCTAACACATGAATGTGCTTTGATCTAAACCAGGGGTCATGCCTCTGCCTATGGGAGCAATGCTTGTAACTGTTAGCCTTGCAATGCCTCATGGGAATTGTAGTTTTGCAACAGCTGGAGGGCCACCATTTTGAGACCCCTGATCTAAACCATTCCATTGTAGCTCTGGCTGTATGTTTAGGGTTATTGTCCTGCTGGGGGATGAAGCTCCGCCCCAGTCCCAAGTCCTTTGTAGACACGTGCGCCGTCAATAAATTTGTTTCATTTCGTTCCGTTTCGTATTAGGATTAATTCATATTTCGGAATTCGAATTTTTGTTAGGTTCATTAACTTTTCGTAACAATTACGAATGTTCGTTATGAGGAATTTATCATCATTATGAGGGGCTCCCACCATTCCTGTGCTGTGCTGACTTCATGGGTTTTTAACTTTTAGGTTCGTTAACTTTTCCTAACAATTACGAATGTTCATTAGGAATTTGGATCCGAAATTCGTAATCAAAATTTTGTGTTTCGTACAAAATTCGGAAGCATAGCAATTCGTATTTCGGATCCTCCCGAATGTACGAATTTATGGAAATTCGTACAAATTTTCTATTCGTACGAAACTAATCGCACATGTCTAGTCCTTTGCAGACTCTAACAGGCTTTCTTCTTCTTTTTACAGAATGCCCTGTATTTGGCTCCATCTATCTTCCCATCAACTCTGACCAGCTTCCCTGTCCCTGCTGCATAAAAGCATCCCCGCACCATGATGCTGCCACCAACATGTTTCACAGTGGGGACGGTGTGTTCAGGGTGATGTACAGTGTTAGTTTTCCGCCACACATAGCGTTTTGCTTGTAGGCCAAAAAGTTCACTTTTGGTCTCATCTGGCCAGAACACCTTCTTCCACATGTTTGCTGTGTCCCCCAAATGGCTTCTCGCAAACTGCAAATGGGAAATCTTATGGCTTTCTTTCAACAATGGCTTTCTTCTTACCACTCTCCAATAAAGGTCAGATTTGTGAAGTGCACAACTAATAGTGGCAGACAATTAAAAGGTGCAAGCACTTAAAGTACTACTGTAACCCCACAAGTAAAAAAGGTCCATGTAAAATTCATGAAACATGAATTAAAGCCCATTAAAAGTCGAAACACTAAGGGCTGCCACTACGTAGGAATAGAAGTCAGATTCCAGCAAGGCTGAAAAATAAACAAGGCAGAGGCGCCTCTAAGTGTAGGATTAAAAGCAGTTTAATAAGAACATCTAATTGGCAACTCACATGTGTACATAGTACAAAAGGCACATCTGTGTATATGGAGGATCCCGAAGGGTATCCTCGGTGGAAAATCAGCTCCGCTCCTCTGATCCTTCCTCTCCGCAGCACTGTAATCTCCGCTAATCACTGATATGATGGTAGACGGCCATGCGGTGATAGGAACCAGAACGAGGCTTGGTGTGCAGGTGGCTAGGCAGTGTGAAGGAATGACATCACCGGAATGCGACGCGTTCCCATTGCTTAATACCTGCCACAATATTCTATTTTTACCTGTAATCATGTAATCAAAAACACAGCCGACATAGTACTCTCTGCTATAAAACTTATTAAAAACCCTGCTAAAAGAGGACAGTTACTAGATATAAAAACAAAATATGCTTGTTGCATGTACTGAGAGCGTCCGCTCGCTCAACAACGCAGATCTTCTAATGAAGACCATTCAGAGGTTGATACATGTGCAGAGGAGAGGATCCGAGCCTGTGACGTTGCACAGCCATGGTGGTGAGTGAGCGGTGCTTTCAATACATGTAACAAGCAAGTTTTTACATTTAGGGAGTGAAAATAAAGCGTTCATTTGAGCCTTCCTGACTCATCCTTGAGGTGAGCAGAATAGCTGGTGGTGGTGTGCACAAGCAATAAGAATTATTGAGAAGCACGGTGATATGATAATAATACTGGAGCACTACTATCAAGATTGATATTGATTTATGGGCCATTTATTATGAATTTTTTATGAATTTGAATTTTATTGCATGTATACATAGTACTAAATATAGCATTGAATTACCCTTGTTTTCATGCTTAAAAAAAGGAGTGTGGCTACCATAACACACGTAACGCGCATGCTCAGGAAAAGCGTTGCATTCTGGTGATGTCATCCTTCCACGCTGCCTAGCAATTTGCACACCAAGCCTCGTTCTGGTTCCTATCACTGCACGGCCATCTACCATCAGATCGGTGATCAGCGGAGATTACAGTGCTGCAGAGAGGAAGGATCAGAGGAGCGGAGTGGATTATCCACTGAGGATACCCTTTGGGACCCTCCATATACACAGATGTGCCTTTTGTACTATGTACAAATGTGAGTTGTCAATTGGATGTTCTTATTAAACTGCTTTTAATCCCACACTTAGAGGTGCCTCTCTCTCGTTTATTTTACGACTAATAGTTGTCCTGTGGACAGATTCTCCCACCTGAGCTTTGGATCTCTGCAGCTCCTCCAGAGTTACCATGGGCCTCTTGGCTGCTTCTCTGATTAATGCTCTCCTTGCCTGGCCTGTCAGTTTAGGTGGATTCCATGTCTTGGTAGGTTTTCAGTTGTGCCATACTCTTTCCATTTTCAGATGATAGATTGAACAGTGCTCTGTGAGATGTTCAAAGCTTGGGATATTTTTGTATAGCCTAATGCTGCTTTAAACTTCTCCACAACCTTATCCCTGACCTGTCTGGTGAGTTCCTTGGCCTTCATGATGCTGTTTGTTCACTAAGGTTCTCTAACAAACCTCTAAGGGCTTCACAGAACAGCTGTATTTATACTGAGATTAAATTACACAGAGGTGGACTCTATTTACTAATTAGGTGATTCCTGAAGGCAATTGGATCCACAGAGTAAAGGGGTCTGAATACAAATGCACACCACACTTTTCAGATATTTATTTGTAAAAAAAATTTGAAAACCATTTGTCATTTTCCTTCCACTTGTAAATTATGTGGCACTTTGTGTTGGTCTATCACATAAAATCCCAATAAAATACATTTACGTTTTTGGTTGTAACATGACAAAATGTGGAAAATTTCAAGGTGTATGATTACTTTTTCAAGGCACTGTATATTACAATGTAGTAAAAGAATTAATGTGATTTGATCATCCTGACACCAGATCAAGCTTCCTTTTGGGATGATTTAAGTGCTAACACCAACCATTCGCCTGACAAATTACCCGCCGCCGAATTCCCCGTCAACCCCGAGACTATATCCCCCCTATCTTTTTTTTGGGAAGAGGGGGCGAGGGCGGGTGTTTTGGAAATGTTTGGTCACCCTATCTCATACCAAGTAGTTGATTTAAAGTTTATTAAAATCACAGGATCACCCGGACTCCAAGACAAGTAGCAAAAAAGACAAAAAAGCAACAGACTTACTGGCTGAATTGCCAAATCAAGATAGAAAAAAGAAAGCCTAAAAGGAAAATTAATGAAGCCATCACATCTAAGAAATGGTAAGCTGCAATATAATAAATGTTAGCTTTTGGGTTTATTGCCACTTTATGGGTCCAACGCCCAAATCCAAACCAGGTAAAGTGAAGTGCCCTACATTGACTGATGCTCAAGAAAATAACAAGGAGACCACCAGAAGAGAATAATTCCACCCAAAGGAACACTGAGCATTGACAAGTGGCAGGCTGGAAGCAACAACCTGGAATAACTCTACCGTTTAGACAAGGACAAGGGACCCCAGGATAAGGGGAAACCGGAAAAAAAGGTAGAGATACATAGTTCTGTGCAAGAGCACCGGAGGAATATCAAGAAGCAACCGAAAGAGGAGCCAGGAGCAAAAGTTGGCCTGTGGGCTAAAGAGGATATCCTCTGCACTCAAGGGCTTAAGAGGTAAAATATTTCCTAAGGAAGACTCAAATGATGACCCTACAACTACAGGCATCGGTTTCTTGTGAGATACCAGGTAAAAACCCCATGAACCGCTAGGGAAGTATGGGCTGGGGTTATCTGTGGCGCAACTGTCCCCTCTGTGGCTTAGTGAAGACATGTTGCTTGTAGAGGTAACGCAACTAGGCCTAATTTGAGATCTGGTACTCACCCAGGCAGCTAATGCTCGTGAGGGAAAAAAGGGGAAATGGTAGACAGAGGTGACCAGGTCAATGTAGGCAGGCAGTGGAAACAGACTGGAAACAGGAGATCCATTTGATGCTTTAGGAGCAGCAGTGTTATGGTGCTTCCTCTAGGTTTAATGTAGGGAAAGAAAGTGTGGAATGTGTACACATCATTCCACCCAGTAGATTCCATCAGTCTTTCAGCCTTAACTCTTTCTGCGCTAAACCACCATTTGTGGGAAATTTAAACTTCAGCAATGTGTAGTAAAAGGTAGATCCCAGTACTTACTCACTAAGTGAGGCTTTAGAGACAGAGCCACCACTGGGGATGTGCCACGACCCTGGACATGGAAAGCGATCTGCAGCTAATAATGATAATACACTCAAGTATGGGAAAAGCCACAATGCAGAGCCCAGGGCACGAAGGTCACGTTTCAAGCTAGCTCCGCACATATAGTGCAGTACGGTCCACATACAGCCTCCAAAATTAGTGCTGAGAGACATTGATCCAGAAAGCTGCTTTATAGAGACCAGCTCAAGCAGAATATTAATTAAAATTCCTGTGGAAAAAAGTTATCAAAAACTTAAGAGTTTACTCAGCAGACTGAGGAAAAGGTATCCAAACTTCTAGGACATTAGCAAAGGAATGCTGGGCATTGGAGGGGTTACACAGATGCTGGCATACAATATTTATGTTTGCCAGTGTCCAACCCTCCTAAAGGTGGTAATGGACGATACAGTAATACAAACTTCCATCTTCTGAAATATTCAGATATCTTTAAACATAACTGTTTGCAAACAGTATCACCTGAAGCACAGAATCTTGGTACTTTGCAAAAACTTTGAGCTCAAGTATCTCTAATGCCACGTACACACAAGCGGACTTTTCGACCGGACTGGTCCGACGGTCTATCTGACAGACTTTCCTAACGAACAGTCTTCCCTACACATGATCACACTAAAGTCTGACGGATTCGTACATGATGACGTACGACCGGACTAAAATAAGAAAGTTGACAGCCAGTAGCTGCCCTAGCGTCGGTTTTAGTCCGTCGGACTAGCATACAGACGAGCAGATTTTTCAACCGGACTCGAGTCCGTCAGCAAGATTTGAAACATGTTTTATTTCTAGGTCCGTTGGATTTTTGGGAAAAAAAAGTCAGCTGGAGCCCACACACGATCTAATTGTCCGACGGAGTCCGGTCCGCCAGACCAAGTCTGACAGAAAGTCCGCTCGTGTGTACGCGGCATTAGGCCCACTTACATTTCTCCCTTTAAACCTCTTTATTAGATTGTCATTGAATACAGGAATTAGTGTGGTCATCACTCTAAATTTATAATGGCACTCATGTTATGCTGCCTTTAGCACAAAATAAATTAAGAACAAGCTTAACTAGAGGTTAACCCACTATCCTCCATATAGATGCAGCAAAATGCAAGGTGAGCGTGGTCTCAGTATGTTGCTACAGTATGTATCTCAATGATAGTGCTCCTGTACATTATATTAGGGAAAAAATTGTGTACCACTGTGCCTTGATGCTCAGATCTGTCTTTCCATATATTCTCAGATGTATGTACACAGAGATATTTGTTCTCTGAAATCTTGGACACAGCTGTCTTTTGCCGACATGGTTGAGTACTGGAGAGCATTTGCACTTGGTTAGTCAAAATTGCTTAGTTGCACACAGTAATAACACTGGCAGTGCCTCTGCTGGGTTAGTATTATTACAATAATTTCAGTTTCAGTTTTTTTCAGTTTTGTAATTTCAATAATTACAATAATTTCAGTGTTGAATAGTGAATATTAGTTATGATTCTTACAGCAAAAATAGTATGTAGGACGGTAATATAGGACACATATTTGAAATTCTAATATTGATTTTGGAGTAGAGTTCTACTTTAAAGTGTGGAAGAATGAGATTTTGACGTCAGACTTTGATTTAGTTTAAGTCATATTCTTTTGACCAAAATGCCATTTTAGTTGTGTTTTGGTCATCTGAGTTGTTTTCATTTTAGTGGACTAAAATCAAATGGGTTTAGTTAAAATTGTAATGCATTATTTAAGCATTTCTCTAGAATTGCCAAACTCATCATATAATCCTGGAGTACAAATCTAACTACATGTTATTATTGATGGTATTAAGGTTTGAACATGCGCTACAGACACAGATTTAACCGTTGTGATATATACGTCTTTATAAATAAAACCGAGTTTCATTAACAAACAAAAATATTGCTTTTTGACAAACAGAAGTGCAACTTTAATATAAAAAAAAACAAAAAAACTGTAAACTCTATTGGCTGTAATGCCATTGTACATAATGCCTTAATATATTACCAACATTAAATATTAAGATAAAAATAAGAAAAGCCTATTTCTATTTTTTTTTTCTTTCAACAGCTTTACACAGTCTTGTGTGGTAGTGCAGTGTTAATTTTGATGTCAAATTTCAATTTAGTTTTAGTCATAGTCTTTACTGAAATACCATTTTAGTTTTATTTTAACCGTTTCCCGACCAGCTTACGTCTATTTAAGGGGGGGAAGAATGTCTCCCCTGCGCAAAACCCCATACCGGGGTTTCCTTTAGGAGCCGCCAGAGGGCACACGCACTCCCGCTGCACGGTGGGGGACTCAATGCGTGTGGCCGGCTGTTGCAATCACTGCCGGCCACGTGCAATTGTGTGCACGAGGACCAGCACGGGAATTTGTGTGTGTAAACACACAAATCCCCGTGCTGTCAGAGGAGAGGAGAGGAGACATATGGTTTGTTCCTAGTAAGTAGGAACAGCGATATGTCGCCTCTCCTAGTCAGTCCTATCCCCATACAATTAGAACACACAGTTAACCCCTTGATTGCCCACTAGTGTTAACCCCTTCACTATCAGTGACATTTACACAGTAATCAGTGCATTTTTATAGCACTGATTGCTGTATATATGTAATGGTCCCAAAAATGTGTCAAAAGTGTCCGATCAGTCCGTCGCAATGTTGCAATACCGCTAAAAATCGCAGATCACCACCATTACTAGTAAAAAAAAATTTTTTTAAAACTAAATGGCATAAAAATGCCATAAAATCTTTCTCATAGTTTGTAGACACTATAACTTTTGTGCAAACCAATCAATATACGCTTATTGCGATTTTTTTATCAAAAATATTTATAAGTATATATATTGGCCTAAACTGATGAATAAATTTGTTTTTTAAAAACATTTTTTGGGGATAGTTATTATAGCAAAAAGTAAAAAAATGTTGTTGTTTTTGTTTCAAAATTGTTGCTCTTTATAGTGCAAAAAATAAAAACCACAAAGGTGATCAAATAGCACCAAAAGAAAGCTCTATTTGTGGGAAAAAAGGATGCAAATTGTGTTTGGGTAAAGCATTGCATGACTGTGCAATTACCAGTTAAAACGACGCAGTGCCAAATTGAAAAAAGTGCTCTGGTCAGGAAGGGGGTAAAACCTTCCGGGGCTGAAGTGGTTAATTATCTGAATTGTTTTAGTTTTAATCATATTTTAGTAGACTAAAATAGTGTTAATTTGGTGTGGAACTCACATTTTATTTGGCCACTTAGTTGATAACTATTAAAAGAAGACAAGATTTCTTTACAGCCTTACCTGCGCCAAAGAGTTGTATTTTCTAAACAGCCAGATCAGTACAAGCATGCAGATACTGTAATAAACAAATACATAGAGTTAAAATGCAAGGTTTACAACTCTGACACTTCACACAAAAATAATTCTACATCTTGATAAGAGCAAGTAAACGATTTTTAGGCCTTGTTCACGCAGTGTGTATAAATTTGTGCCCCAAGTAGGGCATGGTTTACTGACACAGGGATGCAATATTACGTGCCAACAGTCCCTTTCATGTCTATTGGGACACAGGGGCTGCATGAACACAGCTGCTGCCCCCAAAATGACATCTATGTGGGTGCAAGGCTCCAAACGCAAACCAGGGTAAGTTCAGGAACAGCACCCACACACACACAGATGTTATATTGAGCGTGCAGCTGCTGTGTCTCAATAGTCATAAATAGGACTGACAGCACAGGGATGCACGCAACACCGATGCTGTTGAAACAAGGCCCTGCATAGGGCACAGATGTAATTGCCTCCTGTAAACGAGGCCTTAAACTGTAAAGTTTACTAAGTTCACTACACTCAAAAATCATAATATAACATTTAAAATGATTATATGTAAATGTACTAATGTTAGAGAAGAAGGATTAAGAAACCCCCATATTTTACCAAACTTATCCCGCTATAATATCATTAGTTGAAAAGGGTAACTGTACTGTCATGGGGGAAAAAATAATATAAAAATAATAACATTTTTTGCATTGACAGTTGCCACACAAGCCATTTTTTATTTGAATTTAGTCAAAATTGCCTTTCCTTTTCCATCTACAGCACTGTCATTTTCTTTTAAATTCAATACAATGTGACAACCTGGAAGTATTCTGTGCACAGCTGCTCTGCTCTGAAGGCTTTTTTGTTTTTTTCCAAAAAATTGGAAAAATTGAGAAAAGAAAAAAAAACTGTGGAATATTTTATTTTAACATGATGAATAAAATATTTTAAGACAGGTGTGTTCACCTTAAGTTTTTAGAAGTTCCTAATTGTGATGACGGACAAAAAAAAGAGTAGCTGCAGAAGCAGAGACAGATACTGACAATTTCAGCTCAGAAAATGATTCTGATTAAATGTCCATTGAAACTTAGTCCCGCTATCTTCTTAACACTTCCCCCATCTTCAATTCTTTTTATGAGAATGGGGTTTTTATTTTTATTTAATACTGTGGAGAGGAAATATGAAAAATTGTTACTTTTGGTTTATATTTTTAATATGCTAGTTGTGATAATTTTATGCCAAGTCAAATTGTCCACAGTCATATTTAATGTTCTTAAAGTAATAGAATGACTTTCAATCTTAAAAAAGATTTTAAAAAGTGCTAATGTAGCATTTTTTTCAATTTTTCCGAAAATTTCAGTTTTTTCCCCCAAAAAACGGAAAAAAAAAAAAAAAAAACGGGTTTTTTTCCGAGCTTCAAAACTTCTGGAAATTTTACATCTCTAGTCCAACGGACTGAAAACGACGCAAGGGCAGCTATTGGCTACTAGCTACTGAACTTCCTTTTCTAGTCCGGTCGTACGTCATCACGTTCGAAACAATCGGACTTTAGTGGGATCATGTGTAGGCAAGTCCGTTTCATCGGTACTCCGTTGAAAAGTCCTTCAGAGTTCAGTCCGACGAGAAGTCCACTTACGTGCACGCGGCATAAGGCTAAGTTTACCTTTGGAACAGGTTACATGTTTCACTCATATTTAGGGTGAAACATGTAACATGTTCAAGTTCCTGCATTCTCTCCCCCTGATCCCTCCCTTCCTGTGATAGCAGGCGGGGGATCTTCTCCCCACGCCGGCTATCATTATTTAAAAACAGCCTGGCCTCCGTGGCTCCACCCATACAGCCACGCCATTCATTCACAAAGTGCTGTGAATGAATAAACTATAACTACCTTCGGCCACCGCAGTCGATGGCTTGTAGTTCTTAATGAACTTCGAGGGGCTGGTGAGCGTCCTCATAGTACATTAATCCTTCCTGCAATTCATTAACTGCCTGCCCATATCAGAGGTATGGGAAGACGGTCTACTGAGTCTGCAGGATCCTGGCACTGCACCTGTAAACTGCTGATCTCAGGTACAATGCTTTACAGGCTCCAGTGTAAGAAAAAATAAAATGCACATTTTTTTTACCTGCAAAAGAATGTGCATGAGCATGAGCCAGGTTATTATAATGAACTAGACCTCCCCATTCAGAATCAGTAACCAATGGACATGATGAAACAAACAGCTTTTTCTTCAGAACAGACACAGGTAGGCACACCAAGGGTTGTTGAAATCCTTGCAATGTACATTTATCACCTTGAGGGAATTGTTTTTTTACTAAACAAAAGTGGAGTTACTCTTTAAAGCATATAGCATTTGATTTCGTTTTAGATAAAGCTTCTATGGGGCTAATTTATAAAAAAAAAAGTTGCTTGGCGAATGTCTCGACATTCATGTAAGCACAACATATAATTCCCTTATGGTTGTAATACAGTATATAGTTTCCTTGGCGTCCTTTGCCGGGCAAATGTTACAACCCCTAACATTCAATCTTAAGAGAAAATTAGCTTGAGAACATTTGACCATGAGCATTAATAGGCTAAGAACATTCGTCCAGCAGAATCTTTCGTGAACTAACCTCCAGCTACAGAGTGAAGCGGAATATTTACCACTGCTAAATATAACAGCTTTCTCCTGGTTGCTAGAGAGCCGGCACCCCTAATCAGGAAAGCGGGGGATGAGCACTTCCCCCACACCCTTAACCATACAAGGCTATATGCCCTCAACATTAAGGTGGGACCATACAGTTACAGGCAAACACACTGCATTTGCAACCTGCATTTGAGGTGTTGTTAACACGGACACCTGCTGCAGATCGCAAGTGCAGTGCGTAGTGGAGGAACCTTGCACGGAATATGGGTTTTTCGTACTGCATTCTGGTGTGAACTGGCCCTCATAGCACAAACAGGCAAAACTGCAACTAAGTTTGTTAAAATCCTTGCAATTTATGATCTCCCAGAGGGGATTGTTTTTTTTCTCTCAATATATCCCTGTGTCACAGAGATTTCTACTTTCTGTTGTGTCTACAACAGTGTTTCTCATTATTTTTAAATTAACGCACCCTTTAAAATTATGCTCAACCTCAAGCCACCTCATGTTCTCTCTCTCATGCAGCTAACGTGACCCAAGTGTGGTCAGAGAACAGCAAACAAGGACATTGTGCAGGCGTTTGGTGTGCTCCTTATCAATCTATGATGTCATTAGTTGTTAAGATGCCAGCAGCTAACCTGCATGGTGCCCAAGTTTGTAATGCTCCACAATACAAAACTGTGGTGTTTTGTAACAAAAAAAAAAAAAGAAGTGTGAACCACACACCTGTTTGTTTACAATTTTTGGGTAATTTGGGGTGTTTAGACATTTTGCCACAGCATCCCTGAAGAACTCTGGCTAAGACTGGGCTACTGCCTGCTGTCAGCTAGAGTAGCAGAGATGCTCTAAGAAGGATCCTGACCATATTGTAGGATCCACCCAGATACCCGATTGACAGCTGGCTCCGCCTCTCAGTACACAGCTGAGAGCCAAAGCCAGCTGCACCTGTCCCCTCTTTATTCTGGCGCTGGAGAAGCAGAGTGGTCAGCCGTGACTGACAGACACTGCTCACCACTCCAAGCTGACCTAGAACTGAGCAATCTGCAGTTATCTGATTGCACAGTTCTCAGGCTCAGAGCTGACATGGGGCAGCTGATGCATCAGCATAGCGGTGAGGATAGATTTTTATTTTATTTTTTATACATACACCCCAAACTTTTCCTTTAAGTACAGAGTAGGAAGTGCTTTGCTATGCCCTCAGAAGGTATGCTGGAAGTACATTTAGACTAGGTTCACATTTATGTGGGTGGTGCCGCCGCAGGACCCATACAAATACCGGCAGCTGCACCTACCCACACAGAAATGCGGGACCCGCGGGCGGTTGCCATTAATCCTAATGGCATGCCCTCACACTGGAAATCGTACCCATACTGGGCATCTAGGTTCTTCCTTTCCTGCGTGGATGGCCTCTCATGCCCACGCAGACCGCGGCCTGCAACTGATCAATAATATAACCATTTTTAGCCAACAAAGCAGGCACTCAAGATCCTTCTAGAAATACCTGTTCTCAGATGCCTGTTATCAAATGTTATCCAACCATTTTTTTTCCTTTTTCATGAACTTGGCATACCTACTAAACATAATACTGTTTTTTCTTGCTGGTGATTAACACGCACACACAATTCACATATATTTTACATGCCGGTAAGAATTCTAAAACTGCGATAAGGAGTGACTGCTTATGAAGGTGTGCCCATAGTTGTACAAATTAGAATAACCTGACATTCAACACTGCTAGCTGAGGATTACACAAGCCTGGCAGCATTTTCTACATTGTACATGCCAGAAAGGATTCTCAAATATGTCTACAATGCCTTGTCACCTTGTACAAACTTTAGCACTAGGTAAAATGTCAGCACCATTGCATCAGGTCTATATTATTTAAAAGGAAAAAGATCTAATCAAATTCAAGCTTTATAAAAGTAATACATTAGTTAACAGCTGTTCATATAAAACTATAATCCTGACACTTTATAACACTCTGGTTAGGCTACATCTAGAGTATTCCGTCCAGTTCTGGTCACCAATCCTCAGAAGGGATGTGCTGGAGAGAGTCCAAAGAAGGGCAATTAAATTAATAAGGGGACTGGAGAACCTCATTTACGAGGAACGACTATAACACTAAATGTATTCTAGCTGGAAAAGAGACGCTTGAGAGGGGACATGATAGCAAATGACAAATATCCCAATGGTGATCCAAGCATAGGAAAAAAACGATTCAGTCTCAGGGAGTGTAAGAGGACACGGGGCCACACAATGGGATTGGAGGAGAAGCGGTTTAACCTTTAGCTGCGCAGGTTTTTTTCACTGTCAGAGCGTTAAGGATGTGGAACGCTCTTCAACAATTGGTGGTGTCAGCGGTGGAGTATTTATATTTTTAAAGACTTTTGGACATGCATCTTAAAGAACACAACATACAGGGATATGGGAACTAATTATCAACACTGACACACCTACACAGGTTGAACTGGATAGACGATTGTCTTT
Organism: Aquarana catesbeiana; assembly: GCF_042186555.1. Lineage (NCBI taxonomy): Eukaryota > Metazoa > Chordata > Amphibia > Anura > Ranidae > Aquarana > Aquarana catesbeiana. The sequence goes on from NC_133325.1 coordinate 603,427,630, forward strand.
ATTCAACCTTACCTACTAAGTAACTATATATATATATATATATATATATATATATATATATATATATATATATATATATATATATATACATATACATATACACACACACACACACACACATACATACACACACATATATATATTTATTTTAGGCCCCTCATTGGAGTCCTCCTGCTCATTTGGGGAATCTGTCCGCTGAGCCCTGCTGAGCAGGCCGATAGCAGACACAGACACAGCCCACTCTACTCTATGGGCAGTCGGATGTAAATGAACCGCCTATTCGTTTACACCTGATTGCCATCCAATCCAATCCGCTAGATGGATACACATGTCCGTTGACAACCGCCGATCCATAGAGGAGACTGGACTGTCCAATCAGGTCCGCCTGAAAAACTGACAGGCGGACCCAATCAGTCCGCCTATGTGAGAGGGCCCTAATTAGTTACCTAAGTGCGGCGAGTGAGTTGAAGCGCACCTCGCAGTATAGAGAGAATGTGCCTCCATCAAACCTCCACCAAATGGTGCCGCGCCAGGGACCAGACCCAGGCCTCATTGGCACAGCAGAACAGTAGGTCCAATTTGAAATCAGTGCAGGGGGTAAAACATGAACAAGAACTAAAACCTTCAACACGAAATAGGACTTAGTCACACAATATGTACAGCATTGATAATGTACAGCATTATCAATCACCTAGTCATAATAAATTTCTGTACCATTAAGATATTAAACCTAAAATTTAGAACAAAAACTGCTGCTTCCCTCTCTTGGTTCTCAGTTACAAGAAGCATTTCTTACCATCCAATTAGTGAGAATGCTGCCGTTATCCTCTTCACTGTGTTAATTGTCACCTGTAAAACAAAAATCCTTGCAATTATCAATATTTTCAACATCTGAATTATGTATTATGTACAGAAAGTATGCAAATACGGATGACAAATTAGAGATTAGAGAGTCTGTCTCCTATACTATATGTAGGCAGCATACATGCGCAGAATGTATTAATGTCATAAGCAAGTAACACAACAGTAAAATAATGTATTTACATACAGTATACAGTGGGTAAAATAAGTATTGAACACGTCAACATTTTTCTAGGTAAATATATTTCTAAAGGTGCTACTGACATGAAATTTTCACCACATGTTGGAAACAACCCATGCAATCCATACATACAAAGAAACCAAAACAAATACGTTCAGAAATGAAGTTACGTGTGATAAAATGGAATGACACAGGGAAAAGGTATTGAACACATGAAGAAAGGGAGGTGCAAAAAGGCATGGAAAGCAAAGACACCAGCTGAAATCTATCAGTAATTAGAAAGCAATCCTGTCCCTTGTCAGTGTATATTAATATTAGCTGGTTCTTTCTCAACCGATGGCCTATAAAAAGGTGTCTCGTTACCAAGGTGTCACACAAGAAACATCTCATGATGGGTAAAAGCAAAGAGCTCTCTCAAGACATTTGTAAACTTGTTGCAAAACATACTGCTGGCAATGGTTAAAGAAAGTCCTTACAGTGCAATGCAAGCGTACAGGATTGATGAGTATGCTTTATTTTCACAAATACCAAGTGCCCGATTTACTAATCTAACTTTAGTAAATCAGTCATTAAGAGTCTGCATCAAAAAAATATTAAGGAAATTCAAAAACACTCAAAAACATTAAAAAACACTGAGATCAGTTCTAAATGTTGCATTGGCACACTACTCCTGGGGAGCCTTGTTGTATAAGTCTATTACATCCTTGACTAAAGCCCAGAGGAAGCAAGAGATTCTTCTTCCTTGCAGCTTGACAGACACTGGTGAGAGTCTGGCGCCAGTCTTTTCTCAACTTCGCGGAGGTCAAGCAGTGGCTCACGGGGACCATGGTTAACAAGAAATTCACTTCTTTTCTAACAGATACCGTAACTCACACTAAATTCCTAAATATTTGGGACCCATGGATTAACTTAAACGGTCAATTAGGCCTGGACCATTCCTTGGTATCTGACTGCTCAGGTGGTCTGATGGGTTGTCCGGTGGACTGGATCGCGCAGGAAGCCTCCCCACCTCTTCTCCCCCTTGGCAATGTCCTCTCCCCCCACCTTTTTTATTCTCTAACTACAGATCATTTTGGTCTACAGGCAGCTAGTTTTCTTTTTCCCCCTCCCCCTTTCTGGTGTCCTGCTTTCTTTCCAGATGTTCTTGCCTTCTCCCTTTCTCCATTTCTGCTCCAACTCATTCCAACTATTTTCTAATGGGAAGCCTTTTACACTAAGACAAGGCTAGCTTTGTGCACTCCTAAGGCCTGGTTCACGCTGGTGCGACGCGAAAGTCGCACGACTTTCGATACAATTTCCATTTGTTTTTAATGAATGGGATCTGATTTTGATCCGACTTTGACATGAATGCAACTTGTCCATTGACCAATCAAAACAATTCCTTTGGTTCTGGTATAGATGAAACCTCACGTCCAATTTATAAAAAAAAAGTCTGATATGGATCCTGAGGGGGAACCCCACGATAAAATAAAAAAAAGTGTTATGGGGCCCCCTAAAACCATACCAGAACCTTCAGTCTGGTATAGATTTTGGGGGGAAACCCACTATATTAAAAAAAAAAAGGTCCCCCCAAAAATCCATACCAGACCCTAATCCGAGCATGCAGCCTGGCAGGTTAGGAAAAGGGGGAGACTAGCGAGCGCCCATCCGACCCATACCAGGCTCTGCCTCCCCCCACTCTGAAGCACCTTGTCCCCATGTGTAGTGTAATAAAAACATGAGCTGGTTTTTGACAAGTCCTTTATTAAAAATGACTAATGTTCCCTGTGGTAGCTCTAATGTCAATCATGATATCTTCTGCCGCCGCCGCTGCTGCCGACCCACTAAAAATATAAAAAAAAGCTCCTCCTCCGGCGCCATTCTGTCTGGTGTCTGACAGTTCTATAACTTTGGGGTGTGGCCATCTGGTGACGTCATCCTGGGACCCTGCCCTCTTGTGATGTCACAGACCCATCATGCCTGGGGCGGTAACGTCACAAGGGGACGGGGTCTCTGGCTGACGTCACCTGATGGCCATGCCCCATAGTTATATAAGAACTGTCAGACACCGGAGCTGACAGAACAGTGGGGCGGCGGTGGAAGACATTGTGATTGACGTTGGAGCTACTATGGGGGATATTATTTTTAAGGACTTGTCAAAAAAGTCTCATGTTTTTATTACACTACACTTTTTTTGGGGTGAATGGGTAGGGGTACTATGTATACTCATTCCCATGGCGGGGGCGCCGGGACCTGGGGGTCTCCTTTTTTGAAGGGGGCTTTCAGATTTCGATGAGCCCACTGCCCCAAAGCACCCCCTATGTTGAGGGCATGTGTCCTGGTATGGTTCAGGGGGGTGGGGGGCACTTACTCATTTCCCCCCACCCCATCTTTCCTGGCCTGCCAGGCCGCATTCACGGATAAGGTCATGGATAAGGGCATGGCATGTCTCTTCTGCATTAAAAATCCTGCATGTTCACCCATTTTCATTGGAGCCTAAAGTTCCACTTTAATTCAAGAAACAAACAAACAATAGGTACAGTCAGTACTGGGACAAGGTCATCTAGAGCCCAGGGCGAAGATACAAACTGGTGCCTCTCCCCACTCCTAAAATGTATGAGCATTATGTATCAGCAAAAATCTTCCATTACCCCCTAAAATTTGAGCACTATTCTTCACATTTATCCTCTAAGCATGAATTCCCTTTGCAGTTCAAAACTCTCCCAAAACAAAAAATTTCCCCTCCTCCAGTACAAATCCCCCCTCCCAGCTCAAATCCCACCTCCTAGCACAAATCCTCTGCCCCCAAAATTTTCCCTCTGAGCATGAATCCTCTATCCTCCTCCAAATCTCCCACTCCCAGCACTAATCCCCCCCCCAAAAATTTCTCCTACTAGCATGAATCGCCCCAATCATCCCTACTAGTACAACCCCCCCCCCCCCCCCCATACCGCTTCTTAAAATAAACATACCCTCCTAGTTCAAATCCCCACTCCAAAGCACCCCTTCATGCACAAATCCTCACCATGCCCAGGGCAGCCGCTCCTCCTGCCCACCCCATGTCAAGGCCCTGGATACAGTTAACTAATAAATACCCAATTGAGCCACAACCTGTTTTTGGCTGCTGTCTAAACATGTTTCTGTAGCCGTGGATTGTTAAAAAGATGTAATGACTCAAAAATGTCCCTTCAAGGAAAAAGTTCCTTGGCAAAAACAAGACTATATTCCACACTGCAGGATTTTATAGGGTAGATCAGGTAGGAAATGGTCCTAATGTACAGAAGGCTGTACCTGATGGCACATGGCGGGGTAGAGTCAGATTATTCCCAATAAAAGAAGCCTCTATATTTGCCTATAGCATTAGACCTGAGGCAGTGGGACAGTTATAATGCCATGGATACAGAAGTGAGAACACGTGCAAAGATGGGAGGAACACACAGATGTCCATAAACCATTAAGGTACCAGAGTGATTTATGTCTATCTATGTCTCCAGAGTTACATGTGACAGTTTATTGGCTATTACGAGACTAGCTGCTGGGCAGAAATATTATTCCTTTATGATCAGCACATGTTCATCGTAGCGATATCATGATTACCAATTAGTACCAATAATAATTTGTCCCATCTGTATTATATGTCACACCCGGTCTCAGAATCAAAGAGACAAAAAAAAAAAAAAAAAATATTGTAAAAACCTAAACAATCATAGGTGGAAGCCCACAAGAGGAAAAATCTAAATGAGACAATTTTGGTAATATAAAGTCAAAAGCTTTTGTTCATTGCAAATGATGGGAATTATTTTAGTCATGTTATTTCTACCATTAAAAGTTTGAGTTCTTTATTAAAGATGAACTACAGCGATCATATATTTTGCATACTTGCATTGGGCCAGCTTGACACAGTGTAATGCCCCGTACACACGGTCGGACATTGATCGGACATTCCGACAACAAAATCCTAGGATTTTTTCCGACGGATGTTGGCTCAAACTTGTCTTGCATACACACGGTCACACAAAGTTGTTGGAAAATCCGATCGTTCTAAACGCGGTGACGTAAAACACGTACGTCGGGACTATAAACGGGGCAGTGGCCAATAGCTTTCATCTCTTTATTTATTCTGAGCATGCGTGGCACTTTGTCCATCGGATTTGTGTACACACGATCGGAATTTCCGACAACGGATTTTGTTTTCGGAAAATTTTATATCCTGCTCTCAAACTTTGTGTGTTGCAAAATCCGATGGAAAATGTGTGATGGAGCCCACACACGGTCAGAATTTCCGACAACAAGGTCCTATCACACATTTTCCATCGGAAAATCCGACCGTGTGTACAGGGCATAAGAATGCATATGTGATACCTGGCTAGACTCTGGGGAAGCTGTAAATCACTGAAAAAGCCTGTGATCTTTTAGGGGCTGTGCCGAGCAGCTGCCCTTCTGCATTGTAACCACTTGGCATTACTAACATTCAGAGAATGCCTTGCATCCCTAAATGAATGCAAAGCATTTTGTAATTGAATGAGGTGGGAAGGAAGGGCGGTAACACCACGATCTCAACAACCCAATTCCACATTTCCTATCCTACCTCCCCTCACACCATTATTTAAATAAAACAATTCTCGATATCAGGGCTTGACAACATTGCTTTGAATCTAGGAGCCAGCTAAAAACCTTGCTATGGGACACCCGAGCCGAGCCACGGCTCCATGTGTCCATTTAGACGTGGAGCTGTGACCTGGCCCCGCCCCTCTCTCTCCTCATTCGCTTAATGACCTTGATTGACAGCAGTGGGAGCCAATGAGGAGGGAGAGTCCCAGACAGCCGAGTCTCTTGTGCAACATCGCTTGATGAAGATAGGGCTCAGGTAAGTATTAGGGGGCTAATGCACACAGAAGGTTTTTTATCTTAATGCATAGAATGCATAAAGATAAAAATCCTTCTGCCTTTACAATCACTTCAAAGGAGAAGTATAGACAAAGCTTGTTTGGCTGGCTTTTCCTATGGATCCTATGGATCACAGGAGTGAAATTCGTTTTGCACTCCTGTGACCTGAGGTCTGCTCTCTGCTGATGTCACAGAAGTCAGTCCAGGCACTGTGTCATCCCGACAATAAAATCTGGATCTGCCAGGTGCCTGGACCGACACCCGGCTCAGCCTCTCAGCGAGCTGCTAAGAGCCTGAGCCATCTGCCCCTCCAAAGCACAGCTCTGCAGTGAGCGAGGAGGGGGCAGAGCAGAGAGCTGTGACTGACAGTCACAGCTCTCTGCTGTCAGAGCTCTCTGAGCTGTCAGAACTGAGCAATCTGCGATGTTCGATCGCTCGGTTCTCAGTGCAGAGGTGCCGGGGGACAGATGCAGCATCGCACCGATGCTGAATCCACTTAGGTAAGTATAATTTAGAAAAAAAACAAACCCATACTTCTCTTTTAAGGTAAAAACTGCAGGATCCCCCAGCCTACCCTTACACTTACCTAAGCCCGATCCAATCCAGCAACGTGCACGAGAGCTGTCTCCTCTCTCTCCTCATTGGGCAGATTGAAAGAGGTAGGAGCCATTGGCTCCCGCTCCTGTCAATCAACTCCAGTGATGCGAGTGGAGCAGAGTCCCATTTTCTGTGTCAATGGACACAGCAGCGGGGCTCAGGAGAGACCTCAGGAGAGACCGATGGGGAACCCAAGAAGAGAAGGTATGGAATTGCACAGAGCAGGTAAGTATAGAGAGGTTTGGGTTTTTATTTTTTTTTCCCCTATAGGCTTAATGTACACGGGATGTTTTTACAACCTCTCCTGAATGATTTAACTTGACAGATAAAAACCCATGTTTAATACGTTCGTTTGGCCGCGTTTACATGCCGTGTTTAACAGTGTTTTGCCGCGTTTGCGTTTAGAAGCGCTTGAAAAAAAAATTTTTTTTTTTTCCTCAAAATAGCCAAAAATGAAAAACGCCTGTGTAACTAATTTTTTTGCCTTCAAACGCAACTGCCATTAAAACGAACCCGTGCACATGTACACATAAGATAACATTGGATGAGTTCAGGGGCAGCTGAAAAAAGCAGTCAACTGCCTCTGAATGTCCATTTACCAGCAGTAGTGTACATGAGGCCTTACAATCGCTTTAATATCTAAATCCTACCAGTCTTGACAAATTCCTGTACACAAGTCAAATGCAATAGTAAATGGTCAATTCCTTGCACAAACATGAACAAAGCAATTTGTAACTAACAGGAAAATGATAGCTGGGTAAGGCCTGGTTGACACAAGAGCAATTTCAGATGTGACTTGAGTCGCACAGAAATCGCATGACAAGGGAAATCACATTGTTTTCAGTGATGTCTGTGTACATCAATGCAACTCAGCATGGAGCCATTTTGGAAAAGGTTCCGGTATTACTTTGGTGCAATTACAGTGCAATTTTGGTCCCATAGAATATACAAACCTTATCAAAGTTGCATCCAAGTAGCAATACATAATTGCACTAAAAGTTGGATCACAATCCTATTGCAGCAGTGTGAACCTAGCCATGGGGCCATCATGTTCCTGTGCGATTCAAATGCGATCCAGGTGCAGTGCGATTTCAGCCCATTCATTTGAATAGGTTGACACTGCGGCGGACTGCACCAAAAGTAGTGCATGTACTACTTTATAAAATGCACAACAACCAGATTGCATGCCACGAATGTACCATGCAATCTGGTGCAGGCAAACGCAATGCATTTGCGACCTACGTTTGGGGTGTTGTTAACACAGATACCTGCTGCAGATCACAAGTGCAGTACATGTTGAACATGGTGCGGGAAACGCACATGGAAAGTGGGTTTCCCGCAATGCATTCTGGTGTGAACTGGCCCTCAGTGGGTGAACTGGCCCTCAGTGGATTAAAATGTCATTGAATTCTTACACAACAATGTATCAATCAAATATTGTCATGCGATTTGGAACTGACAAATCGCATGACAAGTCACACCAGTGTGAACATGGCTAAGTATTTGCTGTCATAAAAACATTTTACGAAAATGTATCTGAAGCCAAAATATGTTTTTTTTGTAATTTAGAGTGAAAGGATAGAACTCCTGTCAGGTCTCTATTGCAGCTTTTCTCCCCATTATGGAGAATTGCTTTCTCTATTTACTCTGGGGTGCACTGTCACCAGAACTAAAAGATGGAAAAAAAATCCCAAATTTTTAGTTGGAACGCATTATCCACTTGCCGACTGCCAACAGTACATTTACTGCTGGCTGCTAGCTCCCCCAGGCACTGAGACGTACCTGTACGTTCCGGTGCTCATGCGCACTGCACAGAGCTCGGGTTTGGGCTGCTGTGAGCAGCAGCAAAATTGTAAGTGCAAGACTATGCATGCTCAAAAACAAAAGAATACATACAAAACTATTCAACAGGTTACGTCAGTTTTGACGTGGTATTCTGTCAAACGCGAATTCTCGTATTGTTAGTAACCTCTTCACTTTCGACATGAGACTAGAATGCCACAAAAAACGGACGTGCCGTCGTCCGAAAATCAAAGCATGTGTATAAGGCTTTAGACCCCAGACACACACACTATTAGATTTTCTGCAGATTTTTGTCTTCAGATTTACCAAAACCATGTAGTGCAAGGGCCTGCCTGATTGTATACAAATTTAGACCCCTTTCACACTGGGGAGTTTTTCAAGCGTTTTAGCGTTAAAAAAAAGCGCCTGAAAGAAGCCTCATTTGCAATCCCAATGTGAAAGCCTGAGCCCTTTCACACTGCCAGCGCCCGAAAAATGCTGGTAAAGCGCTGCTTAAGATCTCTTTCACACTGGGGCGTTTTTCAGGCGCTGGCAGTGTGAAAGGGCTTGGGCCATCGGCGCACCCAGCCCAGTGGCAAAAACACGAAAGCGCTGCAAAGAAACTGCTGGCAGGACTTTTTTTGATGTCCTGCCAGCGCAGCGCCCCAGTGTGAAAGCACACAGGCTTTCACATTGGTATTGCAGATGAGGCTTCTTTCAGGCGCTTTACAGGCACTTTTTTTAATGCTAAAGGGGCTGAAAAACACCCCAGTGTAAAAGGGGTCTTAAACTCATAAGGTTTGACCTCATAATATATGGTTTTGGTAAATCTGAGGACAAAAATTTGTAGAAAATCTAATAGCGTGTATGGGGCTTAAGTTTCACACAGACTAGATACTAAATAACCTACACTGATTTGGGTTATTTTTACCAAAGAAATGTAGCAGAATACATTTATTTGTTTGCAAAATGTTAGAAACAGAACAGAAACTAAGAAAAAAGTTGTGTTTTTTTCTAAATTTGATTTTTTTTTTTTGTTTTTATAGCAAAAAATATAGAACCTAGTGGTGATTAAATACCACCAAAAGAAAGCTCTATATGTGTGGAAAAAAATGATATAACTGAATAGCAAACAATGCCCTGGTCATGAAGGGGGTAAAACGTTCCTGGAGGTCAAGTGGTTAAAGGGTTGTGAGGTCAGGGTTTTTTTTATTTTATTATCTGCATTAAGATAAAAATCACTCTGTGTGCAGCAGCCCCTCCCTCTACCATTGGCTCCCACTGCTGTCAATAAAAGTTGGCTAGCCAATTGAGAGAGAGAGAAGGGGCGGGGCTGGGCAGCAGCTCCATGTCTAAATGGACACAGGGAGCTGTGATTCGGCTCAGGTGCCCCCATAGCAAACTTCTTGCTGTGGGGGCACTCAACAGGAACGAGGAGGATTGGGGCTGCTCTGTGCAAAAACACTGCACAGAGTAGGTAAGTATGACATGTTTATTATTTTTATAGAAAAAAAAAAAAAAACAAGACTTTAGATTCACTTAAAAGGTGCACAATACACGTTGTGATAATTTGTTACAATGCATTGCAGTGCTTTTTTTTTCTGTTTTGACTTCTATTTAGTTCTATGCAAAGAAGCCCATTGCAGTGTGCTGATGCGCCTTGCAATGTGTCTTTGTGCTCTGCATGGCAAACAAAATGCAGCATGACTACATTTCTCCTCAACTTACACCAACACGATGCTTTGGTGTGAACTGGGCACATAGAGAGCAATAGTATTTGCCATGGTGCATTGAGCCTGCGTTGATCAAGGTTAGTGATTCAAAGTACTTTCTGCAGCTGGCCGGTGATACATTCAGTGAACAATTGTGTACAACCCCCCAACAATTCAAGCGAACCACAATATGTGCGGCTTCCCTCTGCAACCTAATCAGAGAGCGGTAATAGTGCACGTAAATCCCCAGCAGTCCAATTATTAGGCTGCAATAAAGGGACTTAGAAAAAAAAACCTTGGGCACATGTTTCTAGACCCCAAACTCCTGAAATTTGCTTATTAAGAGCTCCCCCTATGGTTATGTAAGGCATGAGTTTATAATAATAAATAAAAAAAAAAAAAAAAGAAAAAGATAAATAGTTTAACCTGAAAGCCTCCAGAAGATGGTAAAAAGGAGGCAGGCATGGGTATAGAATAATGAAAGGAGTCCTGGGGATAACTATGAAGATTAAACCTCCCTATCTTCTGAAGCTTACTGATCAGACCGTGGGCATCCTGAGCGGGATCTCCTTCTCCACTGTTATCTCAGCTGTTGTTGGGAACCCCGTTCCACTGCTGCTGGAAGATCTGTCCAGTTGGAAACTTCAATAGCCTCTGAGCTCAGGAAAATAAATAAATCTGGCAGTTAAGCTGGATCATGTAAGTTAAAGCTGCGTTCATCCTTTTTGATAAATAATGACAATGGGTAACCCCATCAATACATAGCTCCCTTGGAGCGCAAATGGTCCAGTAATGGTCTGCAGGGCTATATTGACGCTCCCCAAGGAAAGAGGAGCGATTGGATTCCCCAACCCAGTTAAATATCATGAAGCCTTGCATCTAGCACGGGTAGTGGACTGGTGTGTGCTTCAAAATAAGAAGCCATGGGTCCACATGGAACAAGCGACGGTTGCCCCACCTTTGGAAGGGCTTTCATGGCTTCTGGATGCAGACATCACATGGGCTGTGAAAATGCACCCAACGGTGGGTGCCACTTTACGGACTACGAAAAAGATCTTTAAAACTACTGCCATGTCGCCATACCTGAGCCCTTTAAACGCCAATTTTGGGCACACCGGCTTTTCAGCGGGGCTTAACAGATCCGAGTTTTAGTGCTCTTCTGCGGCGGGGCTCTAGTAGGCACTTACATTTCTCAATGGGCAATCATTTGATGACAAGCAGTGAGATCGAACGTAACTTTTCATCAGATCTGGATTTTCTTCGGACACAGCTCAGTGCTTTCCTTCGATTGATGCCAAAAACACTTACTGTAGTACGAACACCTTCCATGTTTGAGCAATTATGTTCAACGGGGGAACCGCTGAGACATTTGCTGTCATATCTTTATGCTTCGTTGAATGGACTGGAAGCTCTACAGGAACTTGCTTTCCTACAATAGTGGGAAAGGGATTTTGGGGTCATGTTCTCTCAGGTTCAGGATAGGATTTTATTGTTTGCTCATAAGGCTTCATTGGCGAGTAGGTATGAAGAAGGAGGGTATAAAATCCTTACCAGATAGTATAGAACACCAGCAGTACTACATCGGATATTTCCTCAGGTATGAAATGTCTGTTGGCGATGGCAGGAGTCTGAGGGCACTATGTTACACATATTTTGGGAATGTCCAGGGCTGAAAGAGTTCTGGACGATGGTTGCTGAAACTGTTAAAGAGGAAGTAAACCCTGATGGGTTTTACTTCCTCTTTATTTCCCTGCAAAGGTAAAGCATAATGGGCTACCATGCATCACTATGTAGCCCATTATGTGTCACTTACCTGAAACCGAACCCTGCAATGTCACTGCCGTCCCCACTAGCAGCAAGCGTTCACCTTCACCCCTCTTCCTTCCAGGGCCGCGAACTCCGGCTCTGTGACTGGCCGGAGTCACGTGACATCACGCGGGAGCCGCCAGTCATGGCATAATCCCCTTAGAAACGGCACAATCTGCCCTTTCTAAAGTGCGCATGCGGCGTAGACATCGGCACATGCGCCGAAGACATTAGCACACAGCTTTATTGTAAATATCTCCTAAACCGTGGAGGTTTAGGAAATATTTCCAGCACCTAGAAGTAAGCCTTAATATAGGCTTACCTGTAGGTAAAAGTGTTACAGGTATGTCTCTTGGAGAAAACCCGGCAGCTTTTCCATTACACGACATCCCTTTATTTATTAAAAAATATAAAAACTCACTTTTAAACATCTGCTTACCACAGCGAAGGCATGTATCCATGCGCTGTGAAAGAGTACTACCCCTCCAACAAGATCACACTGGTTTGCCAGAATAACAGAAATCCAACAAATGGAAAATCTTACTATGACGCTGAAAGAGCAATATGAGAAATATCGGAAAATCTGGACCCCTTATTTTATTCATAGGGAACAGATTTTCCCAACCTCTCAGCAACAAGTGGTCCACTAATTTATCTAGTAGAGGGTATCCAATGGAAAATAGAGGGTTGAAAAGTTGATTGTGTTTGAGGCTTCTCTTCTTTCTTTCTATTCTTTGATGTTAACCAGGGCTCTTCTTGGTTAAGGAAAATATGAAAAAAAAAGGAAATCATGTTTCTCCCTATTGATTATAGTGAACGTTTGCGGAATCATTATACGATTTACACACTTCAGCCCCGAAAGAATTGGCCCCTTAATGACCAGAGCACTTTTTACAATTTGGCACTGCGCTGCTTTAAGTGGTAATTGCGCGGTCATGCAATGCTGTAACCAAACGAAATTTGCATCCTTTTTTCCCACAAATAGAGCTTCCTTTTGATGGTATTTGATTGCCTCTGCAATTTTAATTTTTTTGCGATATAAACGGAAAAAGACCGTAAATTTTGAAAAAAACTGATATTTTCTACTATTTGTTATAAAAAAAATCCAATAAACTCACATTTTAGTCATACATTTAGGCCAAAATGTATTCAGCCACATGTCTGTGGTAAAAAAAAATGTCAATAAGCGTATATTTATTGGTTTGCGCAAAAGTTATAGCGTCTACAAACTAGGGTACATTTTCTGGAATTTACGCAGCTTTTAGTTTATGACTGCCTATCTCATTTCTTGAGGTGCTTAAATGGCAGTGCAGTACAACCCCCCCCCCCCCTCCAAATGACCCTATTTTGGAAAGTAGACACCCCAAGGAATTTGCTGAGAGGCATGTTGAGCCCATTGAATATTTTATTTTGTTGTCACAAGTGATTAAAAAAAGACAAAAAAAAAAAAAAAAAAAGTTGTCACTAAATGATATATTGCTCACACATACCATGGTTATATGTTGAATTACACCCCAAAATACATTCTGTTGCTTCTCCTGAGTATGGGGATACCACATGTGTGAGACTTTCTGGAAGCCTAGCCGCATACAGGACCCCGAAAACCTAGCACCGCCTTCAGGATTTCTATTTTTTTTTTTTTTTGCTAGAAAATTACTTTGAACCCCCAAACATTATATATATTTTTTTAAAGCAAAGGCCCTACAGATTAAAATGGTGGGTGTTGCAAATTTTTTTCACACATTATTTGTGGGGGAAAAAAAACCACTTTTTTTTATTTTAATGCAATAATATTAATAACAAAAGGAAGAAATCCGCCCTGCCTCACTCCTATCTCAGCGCTATGTAATTCCAGGTATAAATCACAAAAAGGCGTTAATATCTGTGAGATATAGAATTGACATAAATGAGATCTCTCTCAGCAGCCACTTAACATAAGTAAAATATAGAATAGATAGATATAAAATTATAACTCTAAAAGAGAAATAATTTAAAACATCAAAGCGGCGCTCCTCTCAGTAAGGCTTATACCGACTGACAGGTAAATACTATGTCTCTGCTGTGTACATAAAAAAGGCTTGAGCAAAGCAAAGTATAATACAGTGGACATAGAGTCTCTAAGTGGGTAGCAGGTTTGATGAGTGCACCATTCACCATGCGATTTAACACCTCGTGCTCCACACACCCTTACAAGGGGTTCCAACTCACCAGAACCCGGGGGTTAACAGGCCTTTAACAGCTTCCTATGGTCTGGTCACTCCTGAAATCCTCATAGGTAAATGTTAGAGCCGCAACCAAGATCCACATATGTAAAAGAGACTCCACATAGTCCAATACCGTTTTCAAAAATGTATTTGCAAACTCCAATGTATATAAAAAAGAAACATCATATGGCGCAGTGCTGGTCCAATGTTGGCAATGTAGCTCAAAGTCAATTAGGAATGTAAGCTTACATTTGTAACTTTCCCTGGGGCCACGGGAGCGAGGTATGTGCTGGAACACAGATCGTACTATTCACAGCGTACAAAACTTCCTCCTTCCAGTTAGGTGACACCGGGCTTGGAGCGCACAGCCTCGTGACGTAGTTCCGGTCGCCGTGGGGTCACCCGACGCGTTTCATCATCACGACTGGCATATGTAAATGCTTTGGTTCAACCTCCAAACTAGGAGCATTGTAGCCCGCAGGAAAGTATATTATCCCTGGTCCCTCAAATAGAAGGATATACAGCTAGGAGCAGAAGCTTTAAGGCTCGAATGGTGGTCTCGCAGTACAAGTCAAATAAGGATTCTGGTCAGAGTCCTGCTTCAGTGGTGAAACTGCATTGAAATAGTCACTATCGTTCCTTAGGAAATGTCCTTGGAAAACTGGTTGCCCCCTTCCAATATCCTTGCCAATGCAATAATATCGCCCAAATGTTTAATGAAATAAAAAAGATGATCTTATGCCAAGTACATGGATACCAAACACGACATGCTTTAAAATTGCACACAAACGTACTGCGGCAACAAACTAAATACATTTTTAAAAGCCTTTATAGGTTACCACTTTAGATTTACAGAGGAGGTCTACTGCTAAAATTACTGCCCTCGATCTGACGTTCGCGGTGATACCTCACATGCATGGTGGAATTGCTGTTTACATACGACACGAGACCAAAGCTTGTGTTCACCTTTGCGCGTGAGCACAGGGGGACAAGGGTTTTTTTTTTTTTTCATTATTTATTTTGCTTTTTTATTTTATTTTTAAACTGCTCTTTTCATTTATTTATTTTTTAATAATTTTTATTGTTATCTCAGGGAATATAAATATCCCCTATGATAGCAATAGGCAGTGACAGGTACTCTTTTTTGAAAAAAATGGGGTCTACTAGACCCTAGATCTCTACTCTGCCTTCAAAGCATCTAATCACACCAAGATCAGTGTGATAAAATGGTTTCCTAATTTCCCAATGGCGCTGTTTATATCCGGAGAAACCTAAGTCATGAAATGCTCGTAGCTTCCGGTTTCTTAGGCCACAGAGATGATTGGAGCCATTCTGGTCTCCTATCAGCTCTATGGTCAGCTGGCGGAACCACAGGCAAAAAAGACAAAAAGAGGGAGAGGAGGCGCCTCTGGGTGCAGATTTTAAAAACAATTTTAATATGCACAAGTTTAATGCACTCACAAGTTAAAAGCAGGCATATAGTGTTCCCAATGTCGAACAGCCAGCACGCTCAGGAAACGCATCGCATTCCGGTGACATCATTAACCCCGTCTGGACTCTCGTGTGTTCCAAGCCTCGGGTTAAGCACCTTACTCCACTGCAATCGGCCGACACCATCCAGCAGTGTTCGAGGAGGACCACAGAGAGAGCACACAGACAAGAATCTGGAATAGATCGAGACTACTCCGAGGACAGCCCCTATTGGGAACACTATATGCCTGATTTTAACTTCCAAAATGTGAGTGCATTGAACTTGTGAATATTAAAATTGTTTTTAACCACTTAAGGACCAGCCTCGTTTTGGATTTTAGGTGTTTACATGTTTAAAACAGGTTTTTCTGCTAGAAAATTACTTAGAACCCCCAAACATTATATATGGTTTTTCTTCTAACACCCTAGAGAATACAATGGCGGTCATTGCAATACTTTTTTTTGCACCGTATTTGCGCAGCGGTCTGATAAGCGCACTTTTTTTGGAAAAAAATCACTTTTTTGAATAAAAAAATAAAACAGTAAAGTTATCCCAATTTTTTTTTATATTGTGAAATATAATGTTACGCCAAGTAAATTGATACCCAACATGTCATGCTTGAAAATTGCGCCCGCTCGTGGAATGGCGTCAAACTTTTACCCTCAAAAATCTCCATAGGCGACGTTTAAAAAAATTCTACAGGTTGCATATTTTGCGCTACAGAGGAGGTCTAGGGCTAGAATTATTGCTCTCGCTCTACCGGTCGCTGTGATACTTCACATGTGTGGTTTGACCGTTTTCATATGCGGGCGCTACTCGCGTATGCGTTCGCTTCTGCGCGCGAGCTCGTCGGGACAGGGGGGGTTTTAAAAAATTTTTTTTTATTTTTTTTATTTTAAAATATTTTATTTATTTTTACAGAAAAAAAAAAAATTGTGTCACTTTTATTCCTATTACAAGGAATGTAAACATCCCTTGTAATAGAAAAAAGCATGGCAGGACCTCTTAAATATGAGATCTGGGGTCAAAAAGACCTCAGATCTCATATTTAGACTAAAATGCAATAAAAAAAAAAAAAAAGTCATTTAGAAAAATGACATTTGAAAAAATATGCCTTTAAGAGGCGTGGACGGAAGTGACGTTTTGACGTCGCTTCCGCCCAGCAGTATCATGGAGACGAGTGAGCGCCATCTTGGCCTCACTCGTCTCCAGACACACCACGCAGAAGGACGCGATCGCCTCCGCCGCTACCGACGGCTCCGGTAAGCGGCGGAGGGCACCGGATCGCGGCGGGAGGGCCCCTCTCCCGCCACCGATAAAAGTGATCTCGCGGCGAATCCGCCGCAGGGACCACTTTTATCTGAAAGCCGGCCGCCGCACGAAAACGGGGATACCGGGGTTATGGCAGCTAGCTGCCATAACAACGATATCCCCGTTCAAACTTAGGACGTATATAGTCGTGCGGCGGTCGGGAAGTGGTTAAAATCTGCACCCAGAGGCACCTTCTCTCCCTCTTTTTGGGAACATGGTCTCTGTTCCCCTGCGATGGCAGCCCTGAATGCAGACCACCCCCCCTCCTCTCCCCCTCTCCCTACTATGACATTACCTTTTTAGCCCTTTTTTTCATAATTTTTATACTATAATTTTTGGTCTTCCTTCACATACAATCAGCCAGATTATAGACTTAAACGAATCTCCATGTATGAAACTCTTTGTGCATCCAGCACATCCTATCAATGCTCATAGAGAATATATACTGTTTTAGTTTTGCGCCTTTTACTTGTTGAAATTGCATTCTCGGGTTCCCTGGTGGGACAGGAGAGCCTGAGAAAACAATGGAAGACGACGGCTTTTATATGCTTATAAAAGCATTCTAGAAGCTAAATAGCTGCTAGGATTGCTTTTACATGAAAGTTGACCGCTGGCTGAAAAAAATGATACCAAGATGATACCTAAACATGCAGGCATCATTCTGGTATAACCACTCAAAGTCCACCAACATACCAGTAAATTTCTGGTCCTTGTTGGGCATATATTGTAATGTTCTTTTTTTCATGCAGCCTGTGGGCTGAACAAAAAAAAGAGATCGGTGGGTATGCCCACCATTAAAATACTGCCCTTCATCCACCCAATTCTAAAGATGGGCATGCATGCATGCACCATTTTTTTTCCAACTGTGGTGGTGAAATCACCTCCTACATCGCTGGAGTCGCTGATTTACATATCGTGAGAGCAAACAAGGTAACAATACAGTATAACAGTAAGACATACCATACCTGCAAAGCAAATACAATAAAACACAGTAAAAATAAAACATTACAGTTCTAAAATACAGTAACAATAGAGAGCAAAAAATAGAGCGGACAATAGAGAGCGAACATAAGACAGAGAACAATAGAGAGAGAAGAAAATAAAAAGGTCAACTCTTTATATATATATATATATATATATATTTTTTTTTTTTTTGCACTTTTATATAAACTGTAATGCCCCGTACACACGATCGGACATTCCGCCAACAAAATTCATTGATTTTTTCCGATGGATGTTGGCTCAAACTTGTTTTGCATACACACGGTCGCACAAAGTTGTCGGAATTTCCGATTGCCAAGAACGCGGTCACGTACACCACGTATGACGAGACTAGAAAAGGGCAGTTCTGAACCAAGCGCGGCACCCTTTGGGCTCCTTTTGCTAATCTCGTGTTAGTAAAAGTTTGGTGAGACGATTCGCGCTTTTTCAGACTCGTGGCTTTCAGATCATTTTTTGCTGTTCAGTTTGTGCTTGTGGGTTTGTATCTGCTCTT
Organism: Aquarana catesbeiana; assembly: GCF_042186555.1. NCBI lineage: Eukaryota > Metazoa > Chordata > Amphibia > Anura > Ranidae > Aquarana > Aquarana catesbeiana. The sequence continues at coordinate 603,445,916 of NC_133325.1, forward strand.
CAGTGCATGCAGTGAGTTCGCATTGATTTATCATTGTGTTCTTGTTCGTTCGTTACTGATTTTCAGGTCGCTCTTCACAGGCCTTGCTGTTCTTCAGTGCGTTCTGTTACTACGTTCTGAGCAGCCGACCGTTTTCTAGCCATGTTGCGTATACGTACTCCTCGTAGAGTTTGTGCTGTGTGGGGGCTTGGTGTTGGGGTCCTTACCTTGACACAAGTCCAGTCCATGAACAGGGTGGGGAGGAGTTCATGGACCAAGAATTGGTTGCTCTAGCGTGACCAGTTCTGTCATATGCCTTTGCTCCGTGAGAATAATCCTGATGATTTCAGGAACTTTCTCCGGATGACAGACCCCTTATATTAGCAGGCATGATTCCTGCACGAGGCAAGCCATCACTCCGGAGCAGAGGCTAGTCGCCACCCTGCAGTACTTGGCGACGGGGAGAAGCCTGCAGGACCTCAAGTTCTCCCCCCAGGCTCTGAGGATCATTATCCCAGAGACCTGTTCTGCCATCATCCAGGTCCTGCAGAAGGAGTATATTAAGGTAAGATTTATCCTTTAACATTACATTTTATTGTATTTAATGTTTGATCATATATTGTATTTCTTTCCTCATTCCCTAATTACCATGATTGTAATATGCTGTGAATGTCCCCTTTGTCCTCATGCATGCTGGATTTTTCTTTAATTTTTTTTTTTGTCCTTCATACATATTTCTCTTCACTTACCTCCCCAGCATGGTCTCCTGAGGCCCTATATTCACCTCATGTAGTCACTTAATGTATTTTATCAGCTCCATAGTAGTGCTTTACCCCAAACACCCCCTAAAATGTTTTAAAATGTGATTTGTGCTTTAAATTCTGGCAGAGTGCCAGAGGCTTTTTTTTGGGGGTCCCCAAATCATTTGGAACCCTCCCTCCCCCCAACTCCCCCCAAAAGTCAGCTGATACAAATTCTCTATCTATCCTCAATCATCTATCTGCTGACTTTGCCAAACCCATACACACTATACCCATCTCTTTTGTGGTCAGATGTATGGATGAATTCCCCAAAGCATGTAGTGCAAGGGCCTGCCTGTATACTTTTAAATGGTACTGTTTAAAGTTTTTGTATCCTATTATTATCTTGATAGGTAATAGCAGAATTTCCAAATGTGTACAATGTGTATTTATATCTTTGTATTATGACACTTCTTACCTGTCCAGTGAGCTGTCAATAGTGTAACTAAGGAGGGGCTGGCCAAAGTAATACACATTATTTAGGCATTCATCTCTCAATGAAGTGGAGAGGGTTACCTGTCCAAGAGCTCCCCCCCAAAATGTTAGAAATGGCCCATGAGAGGGGGGGGGGGAATCTGATAGGTGTACCTTATACTTTGGTCTTTAAAAACTCCCTCAAATAAATGTTATCTTGATGTTGGCCAAGAATGTTTGTGTCTAATCTGCTTTCCCTGTTTATGTGCAAAATTACTCATTTTTTGTTGTTGTTTGACTCCACAGTTTCCTTCCAACCCACAGGAATGGCAGACTGTGGCCTCCTACTTTGCCCAGCGGTGGGACGTTCCTAACTGCGGAGGGGCAATTGATGGGAAACACATCCACATCGTCCTACCACCCAACTCGGGGTCATACTATTTCAACTATAAGGGGTTCAATAGTATTGTGATGTTGGCGGTGGTGTCGGCTACTTACGTGTTCTTGTAGGTGGACGTGGGGAAGAATGGCCGGATGTCCGATGGTGGAGTCATTGCCCAGACGGAGTTCTACAGGCGTCTCCAGAATGGCAGCTTGGACTTGCCACCTCCAGAAGACAATGTAGAAGGACTCCCATTCGTCTTCGTTGCAGATGAAGCGTTTGCGCTGGGGGACCATCTTATGCGGCCATTCCCGATGAGGACCCTCACCCCGGACCAGAGGGTTTTTAATTACCGGCTAGTCTCGTCGTACGTGGTGTACGTGACCGTGTTCTTGGCCAGAGCCAGAAGAGTGGTGGAGAACACGTTTGGAATCATGGCAAGCCGGTTCCGCCTATTTCTTACACCCATACACATGGCGGAGTACAAACTGAATCATATCATCCTGGCGTGCTGTGTTCTACACAACTTTTTACGGCAACATTCTGCCAACTATGCTGGCTCAGTTGGGCCTGAGGCCGAAATTCTAAATGAAACAACCCTGATGGCGCTTGAAAGTTGCCATCCTGGCTTGCCCCCCCGAGTGCCCGTGATGTCCGGCTAAGATACTTTGATTACTTTACGGGTAGGGGGGCTATCAATATGCCAGACAATGTCTGAAACCTTTTTCAAATAATAAAATAAAAATAACTACTAAAATCTTTGTTGAATATTACTGCTTGTGTTTCTTTTAGCTGACCCTGACAGAAATGTGGTAAGTCCTGAAAATGGCATGATTGTGTAACATTACAAAGCACTGTTGGGTGTTATTTACTAAAGGCAAAGACAGTTTGCACTACAAGTGCACTTGAAACTGCACTTGTAGTGCAAAGTGGATTTGCCCTTAGGAAATAACCCCCATTGTCACTGAAAACACCAATTAGAGCACAACAAAAGTTTTGGAGCGTTGAAATAATAATCTACACATTCTTGATTAACAATCTTTTTAATACCAGCACAATCACATGTGCATTTAGAATAGGTTTTTAAAACAAACCAAAATGTTTGTTGTATAACAATTTTTGGGGTCACATTAGAAAAAGTAGCAATGTCCATTTAAGATAAAACAGGCATGTTTAAAACCAACAAGAAAGACACAAATCTTGAACTTACAAAGTTCACATTTGGTAGAACTTGAAGGCAGTATCAGACATGAGTATTTACAAACTGTTTGATATTACGTTCAGATGGGGTGAAGTCACCCCAGGAAAAGCCAATTTTGAAGATGCACACAAATTGCCGAATGTCAACATGTGCTACCTGCCATCACGGGGGATCAAGGGACGTGTTTTTGGGGTGCAACCCCTTCCTCACAGCAACTTTATTATTGAGGAAGGGGTTGCACCCCCAAAACGCGTCCATTGATCTCCCGTGATGGCAGATAACACATGTTGACACACTGTGTGCATCTTCAAAATTTGGCTTTTCGCAAATATGTAAAAAAAATGGTATAAATTTTTAGCTCACAAAAAAACAAAGGGATTTGGATTTGTTTTAAACTCTCCCTAAAACATCAATGATGTTCTTCATTTTTTTTTTTTTTTTTAACATCATTAATGTTTTTCTGGATGTTTTCCAAGTCCCTATTACACCCCATGATCTACTCGATCAGAATCTGTGCACTTTCAGAGGTGAAATGCCCTGGATCCACAACATCACGATCACCTAAAAAGATAGAAACAAAAACACACTGTCAGGTCACCTGTATCCAGGTGACAGATGCACCCCGTTGGGGTCAGGAGCAGGGGCGTAACTAGAAATAGCAGGGCCCCATAGCAAAATGTCGTATGGGGCCCCCCTGCAAACAGCCCCTCCCCCACAGCTGCCCTAGTGTCAACGCAGCGCGACCTGTGCCCAATGCAGCGTGACCTGAGCCCCATACAGCGTGACCTGTGCCCCATACAGCGTGACCTGTGCCCCATACAGCGTGACCTGTGCCCCATACAGCCCCACCTATGCAGAGGAAGAGGCAAGCCACCCGAATCAGCAGAGAGCGGGATTGCCCGCTGTAATAGCTTTCATTTGAATTTCCCGTCTTCCCGGGGCTCATCGTCACATAGCCCCACCTCTTGGCCCAACGCCTATGATGACGTCACATGTCCCGCACTGGATCGGCGTTCTGTCTATCAAAGGCACTGGAGCTATGTGACGTGAGCCCCGGGAACACTGGAAGTTCTAATGAAAGCTATTACATTGGGCAATTCAGCTCTCTGCTGATACGGACAGCTCGCCTCTTCCTTTCCTCTCTCTTCCCTTGGCTGGGAGACTGTGCCGGCGGTGCTCTTATCCTCACGGGGCCCCACTCGGCTGCGGGCCCCATAGCGCCCGCATGGGTCGCTATGGTGGCAGTTACGCCCCTGGTCAGGAGTGCGCCGCTATGATAGTGGACCCTAAGGCTGATTGCTGCAGGTGGAACTCGGGGTGGTTCAGGAAGGCAGGTCCCCTGGAGCACCAACACAGATCCCACAGTGAGTTAGAGCATAGATTCCCCAGGGCGCAGAGTCTAGTTGGTGTTCACCAGAGCCTCTAGAGCCTCTAGTGGTGAGGATGGACTGGGCTGCAACTGGCTCCAGGTTGCAGCCCCCAGGGTCTCACAGCTCACGCTCACAGTAGGCTACAGGAGGATGGAGAGGAAACAGCAGCCCAGGACAGCAAGGAATAGTAAGGAGGTAGCCAAATGTCGGGGCGACTAGCAGGATAACGGAGAACACGCCAAAAGTCAGGGTCACAGGCAAACAGGGATAGTCGAGAACGCGCCAAAGGTCAGGGTCACAAGCAGACAGGAATAGTCGGGAACACGCCAAGATCGGTAACAGAGACAGAGACAAACTTAGAGCACACGGCAAACAGGAAGCCAAACACACAATATTGCACGGCAAGGCAGGCTTGGAGAATATGGTGTTAAATAGTGGTTCCTGTTGAGGCTAGGGTGGAGCCACACAGAGGGAAGTTTACTTAAGCAGGCGTGAGAGTACAAGCCTCAAGGCTGATACACAGACCAGGTAAGAGACAGACAGGTCATGAATGTATTACTGCAAGGTCATGACAGTACCCCCCTCTTACGAGGCCTCCCCCTCCCCCGATTTGGACCAGGCTTGGAGGGAAACTTCAAATGGAACTTCCTCAGACAAGGTGCGAAGACTTCAGATGCAGAAATCCAAGATCTCTCCTCAGGACCGAAACCTTTCCAATCCACGAGATATTGAAGGACACCTTTATAGAAGCGAGAATCCAAAATTTGACTAACCTCGTACTCCTGATCATCTTCAGAGACTGGAGCCAAGGTAGGGAGAGGTCGAGAGAACTCATTGAAAACTAAAGGTTTCAGAAGGGATACATGAAAGGAGTTTGAGATCTTGAGGCTTTTAGGGATCTGGAGTTTAAAACAAACAGGATTCAGCTTAGAAATTATATTGTAAGGACCAAGGAATCTCGGGGCAAACTTGAGAGAAGGAACCCGGAGTCTGATGTTCCTGGTAGAAAGCCAGACTTTGTCTCCTGGCTGTAGAGAACGCGGCTTACGCCTGCGACGGTCAGCAAAACTTTTGAACTTGTTGGCAGCTTTCTGGAGGGAATCATGAACGTCAGCCCACAAGGAATTGAATGATTCCTGAACAGTAGCCAAAGCTGGGATGTCAGAAGAACAGGTCATAGGAAGAGGGAGCTGAGGATGTCTTCCATAAACAGTGACAAAGGGTGTCTTCTGAGAACTGACGTTGACATGATTGTTGTGGGAGAACTCTGCCCACGGGAGTAATGAGACCCAATCATCGTGATGAGCCGAGACCAAGGTACAGAGAAAGACCTCCAACTCCTGATTAACCCTTTCAGTCTGGCCATTGGATTGGGGGTGGTAAGAAGAGGTAAAATCCAAGGTAATGTTGAGGGATTTGCAAAAGGCTCTCCAAAAGCGAGAAGTAAACTGAACACCCCTGTCTGAAATTACATGGGAAGGGACACCATGAAGATGGAAAATCTCTTGTACGAAAATGCGAACCAAGGCAGGAGCAGAAGGGAGACCAGGAAGAGGAACAAAATGGGCCATCTTGGAGAATCGATCAATTACCACCCAAATGACTGTATTCTTCTCAGAAGGTGGAAGATCGGTGAAGTCCATGGCTATGTGAGACCAGGGCTCCTTGGGAATGGGCAAGGGCATGAGAAGACCAGCAGGAGCCTGCGTGGAGGACTTAGACTGGGCACAGACATGACAAGCCTTAACATAGTCTTTGACATCCGAACGGAGAGTAGGCCACCAGTAGTGGCCACTGATGAGGAGGAAGGATCGAAGAAACCCAGCATGACCTGCCACCTTGGAGTCATGTCCCCAACAAAGGATCTTAGCTCTTAGCTCAGTGGGGATGAAGGTCCTGCCAGGAGGAATTTTTGACTTCAGGGTGGTTGAATGGGCAAGGATGCATGAAGTAGGGATAATCGGCTCAGGTTCAATGGTAGGCTCCTCATCCTGAATGTCAAAAGATCTAGAGAGTGCATCAGCCCGACTGTTGCAGGAACCAGGTTTGAATGTAATGGTGAAGTTAAAACGGGAAAAGAAGAGACTCCACCTGGCTTGTCTGGGATTCAATCGTTTGGCATTCTGTACTGCAGATTTTTATGGTCAGTGAAAATTGTTATGGAATGTGGGGAACCCTCCAAGAGATGACGCCACTCCTCCAACGCCAATTTAATCGCAACAAGTTCCCGATCACCAATAGCGTAATTCTTCTCCGCCTGAGAAAATTTTCTGGAGAAAAACGCACATGGTAGACATTTTTTCCCAAAGGATTGAAGAAGCACAGCTCCCACCCCAGTTGAGGAAGCGTCCACTTCAATAAAAAATGGATCCCTCGGGTCAGGTCGCCTCAACAAAGATCCAGAAATGAAGGCCTGTTTCAAATCATGAAAGGCAGAGACAGCTTCGGGGGACCACTCCTTGGCATTAGCACCCTTCTTGGTCAAGGCGATAATTGGCGCAGCAATAGAGGAGTAATTCCTAATGAACTGCCTGTAATAATTAGTGAACCCGAGAAAGCGCTGCGTTGCCTTGAGGCCGGCAGGAAGAGGCCAGTTGGTAATAGCCGAGACCTTCCCAGGATCCATACGAAGACCGAAGTTAGAGACGAAGCATCCCAGAAACAGGACTTCAGAACATTCAAAAGAACATTTCTCCAGCTTGGCGTACAGATTATTTTCTCGAAGGGGCTGAAGCACAATCTGGACATGGTCTCTGTGAACCGACAGACTATCTGAAAAGATGAGAATGTCATCCAGGTAGATGACAACAAATTGGTAAAGCAGATTCCTGAAGATTTCGTTAATAAAGTTTTGGAACACCACTGGGGCGTTACACAAACCAAAGGGCATGACCAAGTACTCGTAATGCCCATCTCTAGTGTTAAACGCAGTTTTTCATTCATCCCCTTCCCATATTCGGATCAAATTGTATGCACCCCTGAGATCCAACTTGGTAAAAATGGAGGCACCTTTCAACCTGTCAAATAGTTCCGATATTAGGGGTAGAGGGTATCGATTTTTGATCGTTACTGCGTTTAGGCCTCGGTAGTCAATGCAGGGTCTTAGGGCACCATCCTTTTTGGCAACAAAAAAGAACCCTGCTCCTGCAGGCGATGAAGATTTCCGGATGAATCCTTTTTCTAGATTTTCTGCAACATACTCAGACATGGCCTGGGTCTCTGGGATTGACAGAGGGTAGGTACGACCCCTGGGTAGAGCTGCTCCGGAAACAAGGTCAATGGCACAGTCAAAGGACCTGTGAGGAGGAAGCACCTCAGCTGACTTTTTACAGAATACATCCCGGAAATCGCTATATGCAGCGGGAAGGGCAGAGGATACTGAGGTGGTAGCCATGGGAAGTCTCCCCTTAGGGGCAACCTTGAGTAGGCAGGAAGAGAAACAGGAGGGACCCCAGGCCAGGATCTGCCCAGAAGTCCAGTCAATGTGTGGAGAGTGGAGCTGCAACCAAGGAAGCCCCAATACGATAGGGGTTGAGACATTAGGAAGGATAAGAAAGGATATCCACTCCTGATGGAGTATCCCTACCGACATCTTAACAGGAGGGGTCTGGAAGCGGATAGGCCCCCCTGGAAGAACAGTGCCATCAATCGCCGAGATCACCAATGGAGTGGTGAGGGGTAAAAGGGTAAGGTTCATGGAAGATGCAGTTCTCCAGTTCATAAAGTTGCCAGCGGCTCCCGAATCCAGATAAGCCAAGGCCGAGTGGGAGGAAACGCCAACATGAAGAACCACCGAAAGAAGGAGACGAGAAGATGACTTTTCTGGGTCCAATACTCCACCTTCCAGATGTATTACCCGAGCTTTTCCTGTATGAAATGAGCATGTGTCACGAAATTGACCTTTGCCCCCACAGCAGAAACACAGGCCCAGAGTTCTGCGCCTAGCACGTTCCTCGGGGGATGGCCTGGTCTGGCCCAGCTGCATGGATTCCTTAGTTGGCAGGAGATGCTCCACAGGACGAAAAGAGGGGAGCTCGGGCTGACTAAGGACCAAGGAGTGCTGGCGTCGCTTTTCTAGGGTCCTTTCCTGAAAACGAATATCCATCTGGTTACACAGGGAGATAACTTCGTCCAGATCAGTGGGAATGGTTCTTCCTGCTAATTCGTCCTTCAATCTATCAGAAAGGCCATGCAGAAAGGTTGCGACTAAGGCCTCATTGTTCCAGCTCAGCTCCGCCGTCAGTATGCGGAAACGAAGAGCATACTGTCCCATAGAAGCAGACTCTTGGCGGAGACGTAAGAGGGCGCTGGCCGCTGAAGAGACACGACCTGGTTCCTCAAAGATATTCTGGAAGAGTTTCAGAAAATTAGAGAGGCTGGAAACCACTGGGTCTTTCCTCTCCCACATAGGGGCAGCCCAAGCTAAAGCCTCGCCGGACAGGAGAGAAATGATATAGGCTACCTTTGCCCGATCAGACTTGAAGTTTTGGGGTTGGAGTTCGAAATGAATAGTACACTGGCTAAGGAACCCTCTGCAGGCCTTGGAATCCCCAAAGTAACGGGACGGAGCTGGTAAGTGCAAAGGGTTAGCGGCTGCGACTGTAAGCGGAGCTGATACAGCAGCCGATTGCGGTTGTGGAACCGGGGAGCCTAAGGAGGCTTGAAGTTGTTCAAAGTGGGAAGCCAAATCCTGAAGGAATCGCATCACCTGGGTCTGATTAGATTCCTGGGTCTCGAGTCTGTGGACTATGCCCTGCAGCTGATCATCGGCAGGTAGCGGCACATCAGACGGGTCCATGGCCGTGCAAACTGTCAGGTCACCTGTATCCAGGTGACACATGCACCCCCCGTTGGGGTCAGGAGTGCACCGCTATGATAGTGGACCCTAAGGCTGACTGCTGCAGGTGGAACTCGGTGTGGTTCAGGAAGGCAGGTCCCCTGGAGCACCAACACGGATCCCACAGTGAGTTAGAGCATAGATTCCCCAGGGCGCGGAGTCTAAGAGCCAGTTGGTTTTCACCAGAGCCTCTAGTGGTGAGGATGGACTGGGCTGCAACTGGCTCCAGGTCGCGGCCCCCAGGGTCTCCCAGCTCACGGTAGGCTACAGGAGGATGGAGAGGAAACAGCAGCCCAGGACAGCAAGAAATAGTAAGTGGGTAGCCAAATGTCGGGGCAACTAGCAGACAAGGATAACAGAGAACACGCCAAAAGTCAGGGTCACAGGCAAACAGGGATAGTCAAGAATGCGCCAAAGGTCAGGGTCACAAGCAGACAGGAATAGTCGGGAACACGCCAAGATCGGTAACAGAGACAGAGACAAACTTAGAGCACACGGCAAACAGGAAGCCAAACACACAATATTGCACGGCAAGGCAGGCTTGGAGAATACGGTGTTAAATAGTGGTTCCTGTTGAGGCTAGGGTGGAGCCACACAGAGGGAAGATTACTTAAGTATGCAGGTGTGAAAGTACAAGCCTCAAGGCTGATACACAGACCAGGTAAGAGACAGACAGGTCATGAATGTATTACTGCAAGGTCATGACACACACCATGTATTATAAATATGCTGGCATCCATCTCTTACCTGAGCCTGTGGTCGCAGACACTCACCTGTTGTGGTGACAATTTCCACCACGTCTTCCTCCTCCTGCTCTGCTTGGCTTGGGTGGATTTCACCTTCTGCCAGAGGTGGGAGGTCTGTGGTCTCCTCGGATGAGGGGTGTCCTCCGAGTCTTTTATCCCCTATGTAAAAACAAATAGGTATACTTAGCACACAGATATTTGATGGCAGAACTATAAATATGAAACATTGCTTGGAGGTAGGGTACAATTGTCTATTTTGGCTGAGTTCCAAGATGTTGAAATTTTATTGTCCTTTGTCAAGCTTGACTACTTACCTGTTTTGTGCAAGCTTCACAGATGGAGTCACCCCTATAGTATACACTGGAGCACCTATGTGGGGCCCCCTAATAAAAAGGGTGTTCTTGTGTCCCACACTAGTGCTCCAGAGTCCAGATGTGAAAACTGCTGCTGAGTGTCCTCTCCTTACACAGAATCTAGTTTGCATTTCATTCTAGTTACAAACCCATCTACACAACCAAATTATTTTCAGACAAGTAGGCCATAAAAAATGTTTTAAAATGCATATGGCCAAAACAATGGTGTGTTCTAGGTCGAACGAACAATGTTTCATACGAACGTATAATGTGCCCATGAACATGAAAGTTGCCATTTTAAACTGTACAACAGTAAAGAAAATCACATGGAGCAGCACGAATGTAATAAACATAAAGAATAGGAACACAGCACAACTACTTACTTTTTTGCAGCACTCTCCGGATCCTTCTGTACTGCTCGTGCTCCCTTAATTTGAGGTCCAACCATCACTTCCTGAGCTGATCTTTCGATCGTCGTATCCCGAAATTCCGGTGCAGACTTTTGACCACTTTCGCCATGATCTTGGCCTTTCTGACATTGGGGTTGGGGTAAGGTCCATACTTCCCATCATAGTCGGCCTTCTTCAGGATGTCCACCATCTCCAACATCTCCCCAAAGGACATATTCGATGCCTTAAATCGTCTCCTTATGGATCGGGACGTTTCTGGCTCCGGGCTTTCCTCCTCCTCCTCGTTGCTGTAATTATCTGACACCTGCTGTGTCTCCGCCATGTGCTGTTCCCCCACTGCACCGAACGATAAGGGGCGGGGAATAGACTAGAAAGAACGTCAGGGGCAGGCGGAGTTTCACGCATGCACAGGGTCTATAAAGCGTAACACGTGTGCGTAGTACGTACGATCTGTGAGCGGAGGAAGGAGTAACGGAGGCACCGATCGTGATAGCAAAGGCAAGATTTAAAATTGGGCCTATACTGCTTCTAGATTGAGGCCTGTATTTGCACAAGTTTAGAAGACTTTAGGCTTACATTAGGGTTTGTCTTGTGTTGTGTCTTGCAGTGAAAATGGATATCTTGAAGGATCAGGACTTTATGCCAATCTTCATTGATATGTTCAGGGAGCTGCCCTGTCTGTGGCAGATAAACCACCCTGAATATAAGAACCAAACAAAGAGGAAGGCAGCGCTGGATAAGTTGATGCAATTTGTGAAGTCGGTGATCCCCACGGCAGACATCATCTATTTGAAGATCCTAATTGGTGGCCTGAGGAGTACATATCTAAGGGAGCAAAAGAAGGTCCAGGATTCCCAGAGATCAGGAGCTGCAGATGCCATTTATGTCCCCAGGCTGTGGTACTATGACAGGCTGCATTTTCTGGCAGGTCAGACTGAACCCAGGCCAGCACTCTCCACTCTTCCTTCCACGCTTCCTTCCCCCCCAGCTGAGGCTTCTGACGCCCAACCTGGGCCTTCCAGGCAGCAACATGTGGAGGAGCCCGGCTTGAGCCAGGTATAGCATTCTTCTAAATATTTCTGGTTGTCCAATCAATGATGTTAAAATAGATGTTTAGTTAGGAGTACTAATTTATGATTGATGATGCAAAAACTAAAACCATGTCCCTTTTTCATACACAGGGAAGTCTCAGCCAGGAGGTGGTCGGGCCAAGTAGGCTGTCTGATACCCAGGTCCCTACCCTACACCTTCAAAGAAAAAGTGGCAGGAAGTGGAGTAACCTGGAGGAGGCTGCCATAGGCCTCTTTTTGGAAGGCTACTGAGGCCCTCAGAACACCCCACAGTGTGGAGGAGGATTTTGCTAGCATAACTGCATGCAAAATGATGCAGATGGAGGAGGGCCAACGACTCCTATGTGAGTTTTTAATTTTGGAAGTTCTAAATAAGGGGTTGAGGGGCCAACTCACATGTGCAACCCACATTTGTCACCTCACCCATGGTCCTCCTCCTCCTCCAGGTCCTACTCCTCCTCCTCCAGGTCCTACTCCTCCTCCTGCCACATCTCCAACACCAGAGCCACAGCCGGGAAGGAAGCGTGGAAGGAAGACCAGAGAGTGATGACCTGGGTTCAGTCTGGTCTGGCAAAATATGCAGGCTCTTGTAGTACCAAAGCCTGGGGACATAGATGTCATCTGCTGCTTTCCGGATCTCTGGTACTTCTGGACCAGACTGCACTCCCTTAGATATGGACTCCTCAGGCCACCAATTTTGACGTAAAATAATTGATGTCTGCCCTGGGGTCCAAGGCTTCGCCAATTTCTGCTGTTTCTCCAGCGTTGCCTCCCTCTTTGTTTGGTTCTGAGCCCTTAATAAAGGAATTTTTGTTTCAATTATACTCGCCTAGGTGTGTTTCCTTTCAAAAAGGACAGTTTGTTTGTGAAGATTCAGGTACATTTCAAAAATACAATGTGAAATTAACAAGGGACACCAACACAAACAAACAATCTCCTTGAGATTAAATAATACAAGATAATAATGGTGTTATGGTAACTTGACACAAAACACACACAAAAATATTCTGGAGTTAAAAAAAAAAAAAAAAAAAAAAAAAAAAAAAAAAAAAACAACATCAGCCTTGAAACAAATACAAACCCAACAAAAAAAATAAAAATAAAAATCAGCCTTGAAAAAAATACAAAACCAAAAAAAAAAAAAAAAAAAAAAAATAACCAAAAAATAAATTTTTTCAGATGTGGCAAATCAAAATATATTGAGGGGATCACGATAAATAATAAAGAAATAAGTTTGTAAGAACTCTGTGTGAATATGAGCAGCAAAACTACTTCATTCTTCTAGCAATATAAAGAAGAAGAGAGTGCGCTGCATTAAACAATTTTTAACATTGCAGCCTGACGAAAGTGCTCTATCCATTCCAAACGCTAATTTTACCAGACTGAGCTGTTCCATCTCGGAATTTCTTCTGAGCATGTGTGGCACTTTGTGCGTCGGAATTGTTCAGACGTGGTCAGAATTGACGCGATCGGATTTTGTTGTTGGAAAATTTTATAGCCTGCTCTCAAACTTTGTGTGTCGGAAAATCCCATGAAAAAAGTCCGATGGAGCCCACACATGGTCGGATTTTCCGACAACATGCTCCGATCGCACATTTTCCGGTGGAAAATCCGACCGTGTGTACGGGGCATAACTGTAAATGTTACAGATTAGGGTCTCTCAAAATGTGATGGCCATCTCATCTTTCGAGACCCTCTGTAAGTGTTCCCTAGGACTGTGTAGTGCTGTACCCTACACTAATACTCAACTAGTGTGTGGTAGCATTTGAAACAATCACTGATGCAGAGACCAGGTTGGTCTGGACAGGAGGAACAATAAAAGCAGGTGTCACGCCTAAATCCGTGTTTTCTGCAAACACGACATGTTCTTTTGTGTGTTCTTTGGGCAGGGGTACCACGGAGGACATACAGAAAATGCCTCTCATGCAGCTGGCTCACTGCATTTGCATTGGGAAGTTGGGCCACAGCACTGTCTGGAAACAGAAGGGCTGTGGTGATCTCTTCCTGGAATTTTAGGAAGGATCCAGTTCATCCTGAAGCTTTGTATAACACATAAGCGTTCAGCAGAGCCAAATGGAATAAATATACAGACACTTTTTTGTACCAGCGTCTGGCCTTACGGGCAAATAGGTATGGCACCAACATCTGGTCGTTGAGGTCCACCCCTCTCATGTTAAGGTTGTATTCGTTGACACAGAGGGGCTTCTCTACAACACCAGTCGCCGTTGTAATTTCAACTGTCATATCTGTGTGAAGGGGGGACAGAGCGAAAATATTCCGATTATCCCTCCACTTCACTGCAAGCAAATTATTACATCTCAAGCAGGCTCTCTCCCCCCCATCCAAATCAGGACTCTACAAGCTGTTGAAAGAAGCCCCTGCGATTAGATTGCACGGTGCCACATGCGCCAATTCCACAATCAAAAAGGTGACTAAAAAAGTGGCACACTTGTGTAATAATTGTCCACATACAAGTGGTACCCCTTTCCGAATAAGGGTGACACCATGTCCCACACAATCTTACCAGCGCTCCCTATGTAGTCTGGGCAGTTCTCCGGCTCCACGTGACTATCTCTTCCCTTGTAAACCATAAAACTATATGTATAGCCTGTTGCCCTGTCATAGAGCTTATACATCTTGACCCCATATCTGGCACGCTTGCTGGGAAGATACTGTTTGATAGACAAGCAGCCAGAAAACTTAATCAGGGACTCATCAACGCAGACAACTTGATCGTGAGTAAACAAGGCTGTAAACTGTTGGTTGAAGTGGTTTACGAGGGGCCGAATTTTGTAGAGCCGATCAAATCCAGGGTCACTCCGAGGACGACAGAGTTCATTGTCGTTGAAGTGCATTAAATCGCAAGATCTGCTCGTATCATGTCCTGGTCATGCAAGCAGAGAACACGGGCATATGATGAATTGGGTCAGTGGACCAATATGACCGCAACTCACTTTTTTTAGTTATGCCCATGAGGAGGGATTGGCCCAGGAAGGTCTTAAATTCGGAAACCGTAATAGGTTTCCAATCTCTGGCAAGGGCCAACTGGGGATTAGCGGCGATGATGACCAGCATACAAATTGCTTCGGTCCACAATAGATCTATAGAGATCTTCCATGAAAAACAGCTAATAAAAATCAAGTGACGTAAAATCAACTGTTTCCACCTGAATTCCGGGGTTGGCCAGTGAATGGGGGAAGTATGGGTGCAGCGGAAGTGGTGGGCTCCCAATTCGGATTGGTAAATGCAGCAGGAAGGGCACTATGGACTCGACGGGCCTGTGTTTGTCTTCTTGGTGGCTGTGGGACACTACTTGTGCTAGCCACCACACCAGCTTGAACTGCACTTATGGGACTCGCCACGTCACCAAGTGTTACTGCAGTGTTAGATGTATGACCAGGATGTACTAGGCTGCTGGTGCTTGCCAGTTCACCAGAAGGATGAGCGGCACTAGTACTGGCTCTCTGCTCCATAGGAGAGCCCTGCAGTTCTTGCACCTCAACAACAGCAGAAGAAAGGTGCCGGGTACGCCTGACCTTGGCAGGAACCACTACTCCGTCGTCAGAGCTATCTGTCAGGGTGCCGCTGCTCTCTACCGGTATTTGTATTCTGAGCCTGAATCTGACAGATGGGTCACCACTTCTTCACTCTCATCTGTCATGCGGAGAAATGTGTAGGCCTCTTCACTACTGTTCCATCGATAGGACATTGTGGCCTCTAAATTTACTGGTACAACTAGTGAAATTCACAGGAAAAAAGAAACCTGATTGTCAGCAACTGCTTCAAACTCTACCAAAAAAACTTAGCGTTTGCAGGGATCAGGCCTGACTCTGAACGCTGCAGTTATGTGTTTTGTGTTTTGTAAGTGACAGTGATCGATTGATACTGCACTTGGGTGGACTGGGCTGGGCGGAGGGGCTAAACGCAGGTGATAGCAGGTATCCGGGCTGATCCCAATAATGCTGCCTTTTTGGGAACCCTAAACTACTGAGGACACTAGTATAGATCTGATCAGATCAAATATATTGATTTGTTCAGACACTATACTATTAAGGATGTCACTAATCTGACGCTGCCTGGGGCTGACGCGGACCCTAACTGAGGCTAAGACCTAACTGATGTCACCCGCTGGGCGATCAGGGGGTTAAACCTTTATTCAGCAATATATGGCGGGTACCGTGACGCTATAAAAACCTGACGGTGACAGTAACTAGCTAACTGCCTAACTACATACTGGCAGAGGGTGATCAAGGGGTTAAACCTTTATTAGGGGGGTTCCCTAGAACCATCTGGGCCTACTACCAAGTACCCTAATGTTGATTAGTGTCAAATGACACAGTACAGTGATCAAAGAAAAATATGAAAACTGCACTTGGTGAGACTGTGACAGGGAGTAAAGCGGTCAACTGGGGGGGCGACCGGGGGTGAAAAGTGTGCCTATGTGTACTGTGTCAGTGTAGTGTTGGTGCAACTCACGTTTGGATGTCCTCTCTCCGGAATAGAAAAGAACTCCAGAGAGGGAGATAATATCACTTCCCCTGCCCGTGTTTACACTTACAGGCAGGGGACAGTCTCTCATTCGCCAGAACCAATCACCAGGTCCAGGCCAGAAATCATTGGCCTGGGCCTGAGGACTGATCGGTTCTGAAGCAAATCCGATCGTCACGGGTGCATCGGGTGCGTGTCCCCTTGGCTGCCGCACACCCGACGTACAGCTACGACGCTTCGCCCAGGAGAGCCAACCTGCTGCAGTTATATATTATATAACTGCGGCGGCTGGTCCGGAACCGGTTAAAGACAATATAGCCTGGCAGTATCTGTAATAGTAAACCTTACTAGCCATGGGATTGGCAAGTTCCACATTAGAGGTTATGTCATAGCAGTGAGCTGTTTCCTTATGTAACTGTTATGCCCTGTACACACGGTCAGATTTTCCGACGGAAAATGTCCGATGGGAGCTTGTTGTCGGAAATTCCGACTGTGTGGGCTCCATCGAACATTTTCCATCGGAATTTCCGACACACAAAATTTGAGATCTGGGTCTCAAATTTTCCGACAACAAAATCCGTTGTCGTAAATTCTGATCATGTGTACACAATTCTGACGCACAAAGTTCTACAAATGCCCGAAATCAAGCAGAAGAGCCGCACTGGCTATTGAACTTCATTTTTCGCGGCTCGTTGTACGTGTTGTATGTTACCGTGTTCTTGGCGATCGGAATTTCCGACAAGATTTGTGTGGCCGTGTGTATGCAAGACAAGTTTGAGCCAACATCCGTCTGGAAAAAAAACATGGATTTTGTTGTAGGAAAATCCTATCGTGTATACAGGGCAGAACACTGTTTTTGTGAAAATAAAGAATTTATATTTAAAAAAAAAAAAAAAAGAAGCCAACTGGCTACCATGAACATCTGCACTCAGATGTTGCAAATGTTACTACATTTTTTAGTAAATCTCCCCCACATCTTTTAGCTGTAATGTTTAGCTAAGATGTCAGAAACATTTCTTCTACCTGATGCAGATCACTGATAACGAGATGCCACAACATGGAGAGGAAACGCATAATGGTTCAGACTAGGAAGCAGTAAAGATGTATTTATGCCGCTAAGTGTGAGCTTGGTTCCCAGCTGTACCAGGCATTATCACTTCAAGTAGCGAATGAATCTCACTGGAAGACAAGACACTATTCAAAGCTAATTGACATT
Source organism: Aquarana catesbeiana (assembly GCF_042186555.1). Classification (NCBI taxonomy): domain Eukaryota; kingdom Metazoa; phylum Chordata; class Amphibia; order Anura; family Ranidae; genus Aquarana; species Aquarana catesbeiana. Next base: position 603,463,182 of record NC_133325.1, read on the forward strand.
TGGAAAATTACCACTATAATGCACAAAGTGTCTGTCTGGGCCACGTGGAGCTTTCTAACAAAAGGTCAATTGTTTCTTGCTCATTTTATACATTAAGATGAACCCCCAAAGTCACAGGGGCTGTAATAAGCTACCTGACTTTATCCTACAAGTTGTGAACTTTTACATTTATTTGAGGCTGTGAAATAAATGAATGCTCTACATTAAGGAAGTATTTATTGGCAGGCATTAGAGTACAAGTGGATGACATTCTATGTAATTAGGGCGTCACTGAGGTCAGGTAGATTTTAAGATATAAATTAAATAGGCAAACATTCTGCAAAAAATGGTTATCTGACTTGGTAGTCATTGAAACATTTATTAACACAGAGGTTACCAAAAAAATATATTTAATATATCAAGTTGTGACCACTTGAAAATCAAGACTTTTAAAGCTCTTACTGAAAGCCATGCCCTATTCCATGGACCTCCTAACACTAAGCCTCCCTGGAACCCCATCTCTAATACTAACCCTTCCTGAAATAAGCACAACTCCAGGCATAAGAACGTTTATTGCAATATATTTCCCATTAGCCACTAAGGAGATAAATCCACTTTGTGTGAACCAGATGTCTTTGCAAACCCAGATATTATCTTGTATAAGTAGCAGTGACAGAGACTGAACTAGAACTTTCAAGGTCCCCCTGCTGGGGCCCTTCCCTCCGAGCCCAGGACCTGGTCACAAGTGCGACATTTGCAAACCTGGTAGTTCCGCCACTGGTGTCAGTAGTTTTTTGTATTTTTTTTACCATTTTATTTTAGGTACCTTTTATTTGTTTCCAAATTTGTTTTAGGAGTACGGTGGGGGGGGACTTTGGTGAAATATCAAGAGTCTAAACAGACCTCTGATGTTCCACCTCTGAGACAGAGAAAGGAGATTGAGGACACAGCCCTCAATCTCCATCTCTGCAGCCTCAGCTGCACAGAATGAATGAACAGGAATAGCTTTTTACAGAGCTTCCTGCTCATTCACAAACTGAAGCATAGTAAACACAGCGCACTATGCCTCATTTATGAATGAACAGAGTCAGTGATCGGTACTGATCACTGACTGTCTATTCAAACAAGGAAGGTGCCTGGTAAATGACATGTTTACAGACCCCTTTCCCGCTCTCCATTTTGACAACATGCCCCGCAGAAGCCGGCAGGCAAGGGGAGGAGGGCCAAAAGACAGCACAGAGGCCCAGGGACAGGAAAGGAAAGCTAGATAGGAGAGGTGGCGGGATTTAGAGTAACCAATCTCCCCCATGTTCCACCTGAAGCCACTGAATGTCTGTGAGAGGGAGAGGAGGAGAAGCGAGTATTCAGCGGCTGCAGGAGTAACATGAAGGAGATTGTTTTTTCTATATACCTCTGCCCCCCGCCACCCTTTCTATCAAGATGTACAGGGGGCCATGAGGGCCCTCTGAAGGATGGAGCCAGGCTGTAATTGCAACCCCAGCACCTGCTGAGCAGGAGGAACGGCTGTACTGCCTTACTGCAGACATCGATCCTCTTTTCCTCTCCCTGCAGCGCTTCCGCCTTCTCCTCCCTCCAGCTGTGCTACAAGGGGGATCAGTTCTAGCATCCGCGCCTCCACCCCCCCCTGCTGCTCCCCCTCCCTAGCAGCGCTGCCGGCTTCCCTCCTCTCCTCTGCCATGGTAGCTGCTGTGGGTACACAGGGGGATGTTTCAGGATGGAGAGCGGGAAAGGGGCTGGTAAATATGTAATTTACCGCCCCCTTCCTGTATTGAATGAACACAATGAATGGTTGCAGTTTGTGAATGAATAGGAAGCCTGTGAGCTCTTCCTATTCATTCATCTGTGAAGATGAAAGGGACTGATAAATGTATGTTCTCAGTCCCTTTCTCAGTCTCAAATGTGAGACATCAGGGGTCCCTCTGTTTACACCCCTGATATTTCACCAAAGCCTCCAACAGGGCAATTAAAAAATAAAATATATAAAAATCTAGAAAAAAAAAAAAATAACATTCTAGATTTTTTTTTTAAATTAAGGACTCCTTCACATGTGCTTTGCACTCTATAATTTCTGCCATGACTGTGAGATGACCGTGGCATGTGTACACCCCTAGTCATTGCCTCTGTTGCTCTGTGTTTGCCCTTCGGGGGACACACCCTAATGTAATAGGCTGCACACACCTATGCTAGGCAGATATACAATAATGCAGCTCTGTAATCATTAATGCATCATTATATGTATTTTTGAAAGGCAGTGTAAGCACCTAAATTTTGGCATGAGATAAGCCTCTTGCATAGGAAAAGAAAACAGAGTGACAGAGAGATGGGCTCATCGCTGCGTTGCTTTTGCCTTCACTGTCCAGTCACAGGCAGCGGTGGTTCTAAGATGACCTGGGCTCATGAAGAAGTAGATGGAATGTTGCTGGCCATCAGACTGGGGACATCTAGTGGTAGAAATCATCTAAAAAATCTTGGTGCTGGAAGCTACTGCTTTGGTGAGGGCTTGTTTTAAGATTTGGCCAGATCTGGTCAACCTGGACATTTTGCACCCATGCTGCTTGTGGTTGGCAGTGGACAGGAAGATATGTTATGAGGCAACACACACACAGATTCAGTAGCTCTTCTGCCATCCTAGCTGATCAAGTTGGTACTGATTGTTAGATTGAAGTCACCCGTGTAAACTACTGTAAGTGGGTCAGAACAAATAAAATTTAAATTGATCCTGTTTTTACTGAATGAGTGCAGGATAATGATATCATAAACTGTATATATTAATATAAAATTAATATTAAAAATTAAGTTTAATTTGATTATAATTTGCCTTCCCTGGTTCCTCTCCCCTCATTAAAATGATCATTTTTTTAAGTTTATTCTATACCTATTTTAGACCTAGTTTTGCCACCACTGGTCTTATGTACTTTTTTTAAGCAATGCAGGGTTAGTGGAAGGTGTAGATCGCCTCCTGAAAACATCACTGCCTCAGTACTTATCTTAAAGTTGTTGTAAACCTGAGCAAAGCCCATATATTTGTAGTGGTTACTTATCTCTCTCTAAAGCTCTAAAGTGTTGTTTCTCTCTGGTGCTTCATTCCTCTGTTATCAGCATGTCTCACTTCTTCCAGGTTTACCCGACACATGACATAAATTTGTGTCGGCAGTTCTGCTGTATGTGTAGGGGGTGTGCTCCTTTTTCCAATCAGCTCTAACACACTGTAACTGCAGCCTCGCTGACCCTCCTCTGTGCTTCTGACAGATATTTTAACATGATCTGCCCTTTTAGAGGGGTATAGGGAAGAGAAGACTGCAGATAAACAAATAAAACCTATGTATGAGGATTTGTTTCATCTCAGTGTATCACCTTCAGCTATTCACTTCACTGGGTATATGTGAGGATTTACAACCCCTCTAAGCCCCCATTCACAGAGCTAAGGATATCTCTGAGGAAGGGGTTATGTACCCTGAAACGCGTTAGCCTTCCAACCGTGTGGCACTCTATGAGAGGACTTTGCCTATGGCTGGAGTTGTTGCTGTTCCATATGCCTGCCTTTTATTTATGTTTGTGAATATTTAACATTTTTTCTTTACATTTTTATGGTGGTAGTGCATCAGGCGTTTGCGTCATTTTTTGTATTTTTGTAGTTTTTGAAGATGACCTGATCTGAAGAGGGCTGCATCGACTGAGCAATACGCATTGGGAGTTTGAGGAGTACCTTGATTGAGCGAGGAGTGATTGGACTGTTGTGTTGAATGGCTAATATGTCTTAAAGGAGTTGTAAAGGCAGGTTTTTTTATCTTAATGCATTCTATGCATTAAGATAAAAAACCTTTTGTGTGTAGTAGCCACCCCAACAACCCCCAATTACTTACCTGAGCCCCATCTCTCTACAGCGATGTCCACCAATCTCTAAGCCATCCAGGACACTCCTCCTGGTTGGCTGAGACACAGCAGCGGCTCCACTGGCTCCCGCGGCTGTCAATCAGTAGACAGGGGACGGGGCCAGGGCGGGGCTCCATGTCTGAATAGACACACTGAGCTGTGACTCCTTTCCAGTGCCCCCATAGGAAGCTGCTCACTGTGGGGGCCATCGATAGGATAAAGGGACCATAAGCAGCAAAGAGGGATCCGAGAAGAGGAGGATCAAGGCTGCTCTGTGCAAAACCAAATGCATAGAGTAGGTAAGTATAACACGTTTGTTTTTGTTTTTTTTAACGTGACTTTACAATCACTTTAATATTAGTCTTTAAATATTTTTTCATTAAGTAGAAGGTGCAGGTTATTGAGGTTTCTATGCCATATAGTCTTATTCTGAGCATGAAAAATTGCTTATTTTTTTTTTTTTGCTTACACTTTTATTTACCCACCTACCTTAAAGAGGAACTTCACTGTTAAAAGAGAAGTGTTGCTTTATGCCCACCTCCCCCCTCTTCTGTTTTTGACACTTTTTTTGTCGGGGGGGGGGGGGGGGGTACCAGCTCCCACTTACATGACGATCCACTGGAAGTTCTTGCCCCCCACCCCCACAACCTTCTGGGACATATCACAGGTCCAAAAAGGCTGCAAGACCATTCATGAAGCACAACACAGTCAGTTGTGAAGCTGCAAGAAATCGCAGCCGGCTGCCCACAGTAAACAGGCAGGCGCTGGAACCCAAAGAACGGCAAAGGAGCAATTTGGGTGAGCACAGTGCTGGACCCTTGGTCAGTCCCTTTATAAAAAGTCAGCAGCTACAATACTTGTAGCTGTCGACTTTCAGTTTTTTTTTTTTTAAATACAGGGTGAAGAACCACTTTAATAAAATTCACAAAAAAACAAACCTTCCTAATCTGCAAAACAGATGGTACATAAAAGTATACAGCATAACAAGTTCTTTAAACTGCCTCCTCCAGTCATTATCCTTCATTGCCCGTGAGCTGAACCAAGGCTGCTGCTCTAGTTGGATGTGTTCCATGTCCCCTATGTTTACTTTATTAACTCGACTTTTTATATGTTTACAGTATGTTCTATTAAGGAGATTCAGAAGTACAGTATATAGAAGATTTTGTTGCTTGGGCATTATAACGCTAAAACAAAAAAGTTGGCAGCATAAAAAGTTAGTTTATGCCAGTCTGAGAGCCATAACAATGCAAAATTACTACACTCTGGAACTATACATGGCTGCAATATGGAAAAGAAAATCTTAATATAGGAAAAATAAATAGTCAATCTTAATTTTTAGTATACTTCTTCTTTAAAGGGGTTGTAAACCCTCAGGGTTTTTCACCTTAATACATTCTATGCATTAGTTGAAAAACCTCCTGTGCTGCAGCTGCCCCCCAGAGCCCCCCCTTTTACTTACCTGAGCCCAATCTTTCCAGCGACGGGGACAAGCAAACCAGCTCCAGCGGGTGTCTGGGGTCCTCACTGAATAGACTGATAGCAACGGGAGCCATTGGCTCCCGCTGCTGTCAATCAAATCCAATGATGCGGGAGCTGGGGGCGGATCCTGCTGTCTGTGTCGGACGCTGCAGCAGGACACGGGAGTACGCCAGCACGAGTGCCCCCAGAGCCCCCCCTTTTACTTACCTGAGCCCAATCTTTCCAGCGACGGGGACAAGCAAACCAGCTCCAGCGGGTGTCTGGGGTCCTCACTGAATAGACTGATAGCAACGGGAGCCATTGGCTCCCGCTGCTGTCAATCAAATCCAATGATGCGGGAGCTGGGGGCGGATCCTGCTGTCTGTGTCGGACGCTGCAGCAGGACACGGGAGTACGCCAGCACGAGTGCCCCCAGAGCCCCCCCTTTTACTTACCTGAGCCCAATCTTTCCAGCGACGGGGACAAGCAAACCAGCTCCAGCGGGTGTCTCGGGTCCTCACTGAATAGACTGATAGCAGCAGGAGCCATTGGCTCCCGCTGCTGTCAATCAAATCCAATGATGCGGGAGCCGGGGGCGGATCCTGCTGTCTGTGTCGGACGCTGCAGCAGGACACGGGAGTACGCCCGCACAAATGCCCCCATGGAAAGCACTTCTCCATCGGGGCACTCGAGAAGAGGAGGGGCCAGGAGCACCACAGAGGGACCCCAGAAGAGGAGGATCAGGGCCACTCTGTGCAAAACCCTTGCACAGAAGAGGCAAGTATGACATGTTTGTTATTTAAAAAAAATTTAAAAAAAAAACATGATAGCTGCCATAACCCCGATATATTTATAGACGGTGAGCGATACTCTTTCACATAAAAGTGGTCCCAGCGGCGGATTTGCCACAAGATCACTTTTATGGGCAGTGGTAGAGGTGCCCCCCACTGCTTCCCAGTCGTTTCCGCCAATTACTGGAGAGATCAGCAGCGGCAGGAGCGATCCGGCCTGGTGGCCTAATGGGCAGGAAGTCGAGTGAGGGCAAGATGGCCCGCACTCGTCTCTATGCCCTTGGAGGACTGAAGCGACATCAAACGTCACTTCCGCTCTCCAGCCTTAAATGGTCCTTTTTTTTAATTGCTTTTAAGTGTAAATGTGAGATCTGAGTTCTTTTTGACCCTGGATCTCACATTAAAGAGGCTCTGTCCTGCTTATTTCTATTACAAAAGGATGTTAATATTCCTTGTAAGAGGAATGAAAGTGATCCAAAACATTTTTTTTAAGGGACAGTGTAAAAAAAATAAAATAAAATAAGAAAAAAAAAAAAAAACATTTTAAATCGCCCCGTCCCTCCAAGCTTGCGCACAGAAGCAAATGCATACTCAAGTCGCACCCACATATGTAAACGATGTTCAAACCACAAATGTGAGGTATTGCCACAATTTTTAGAGCGAGAGCAATAAATCTAGCACTGGGTCTCCTCTGTAATTCTAAACCGGTAACCTGTAAAGAAAAAATAAATAAAGCGTCGTCTATGGAGACTTTTAATTACTGTAGTTTGTCACGATTCCACGAGTGTGCACAATTTTAAAGCATGACATGTTAAGTCCTAATTTACACGGCGTAACATCATCTTTCACACAATACAAAAAAATTGGGCTAACTTTAATATTTTCTTCTTTTTCAATTCAAAAAAGTATATTTTTTCCCTAAAAATGTGCGTTTGTAAGACCGCTGCGCAACTACGGTGTGACAAAGTATTTCAATGATCTCCATTTTATATAGGGTCTCTGCTAAAAAATATATATATATATATATATATATATATATATATATATATATAATGTTTGGGGGTTCCAAGTCATTTTCTAGTTAAATATAGATTTTAACTTGTAAACAACAAGTGTCAGAAATAGGCCTGGTCCTTACGTGGTTAAGCACTTCCACACCGGGCCATAGTACAGTGGCGCCAGCAGGAGCACTCTGGTGATAGAGGATGAGGCATGTCACTCTGACACAGCCCATCCCCGATTGGGGTAAAGAGCCAATGAAATATAAAAGTACACACCAATACACAGTGATTGCCCCCAGTAATAAAGAGGAACTGTCACCAGCCCATCAGAGTACCTGTCAAAACCCCCCAGAGTGCCCAAGTACCTGTCAGCAGCTCAGCCCATCAGCGTACCCAAGTACCTGTCACCAGCCCATCAGAGTACCCAAGTACCTATTACCAGCCCATCAGAGTACCCGAGTACCTCTCTCCAGCCCAGAGTACCTGTCTCCAGCCCAGATTACCTGAGTAACTGTCTCCAGCTCATCAGAGTACCCGAGTACCTCTCTTCAGCCCAGAGTACCTGTCTCCAGCCCAGATTACCTGAGTAACTGTCTCCAGCCCATCAGAGTACCCGAGTATCTGTCTCCAGCCCAGATGACCTGCGTACCTGTCTCCAGCTCATCAGAGTACCTGAGTACCTGTATCCAGCCCAGATTACCTGAGTACCTGTCTCCAGCTCATCAGAGTACCCGAGTACCTGTCTCCAGCCAAGAGTACTCGAGTACCTGTCTCCAGCCCAAAGTAACCAAGTACCTATCTGCAGCGCATCAGAGTACCCGAGTGCCTGTCTTCAGCCCATTAGAGTACCGATCTACAGCCCATAAGATTTCCCGAGTACCTGTCTCAAGCCCATCAGAGTACCCGAGTACCTATCTGCAGCCCATGCCTCATAGAATATACATTGGGGTGTTTGCTTTCCAAAATGGGGTCATTTTGTGGGTAATTCCACAGTCCCGTTGGTCCGGGACCTTCAAAAGTGTGATAGGTAGGAATGAAATTAAGAAAAGAAAGAGTAACACAAGTCCTTACACCAAATTTGAAATACAATGCTAATATATCAATGTATCTGCAAGTGACTCAAATTACATATAGTAACTAAAGTGCAAATATAAATACAAATTATGTGCAAATATGCAAATAAAGTGTAAATGTACAATTGTGCATACAAAAAAAATAAGTGCAAAAATTGCTCAAGTGCTTATATAGTAGTCCATGGTCTCCATAACCAAAAAATGAAAAAGTATATATAATAATAAAGAAAGATGTGAAAAATGAATAGTGTTCATAAAAAATATAGTGTTCCAAAAAATGAATAGTGTTGTAAAAACTGTCATATTATCCCCTTCCCACCCAGCGTACGCAGATATGCAGCCTCGGGTTTCGGGGGTTATACCGGGATGATGCCAGCAGCTGCAGGCATCATCCCAGTACCTTTTTTTTTAGAGCAGGCGATCGGCTATCCAGGCATAACTGATGCGGCTAAAAGCCGCTCGACTGTTATCCCGGAGGAGCAGGAGGGGACACCCCCCTCCCGCCGCTCTGACCGGGCCTTCCGTCCCACTGGGAGACCCGATCCTCCACTTTCGGCGGCTAGAGACTCCTGAATGTAAACACAGAAGCAACATCACAACGTCACTTCCTGTTTACTCGGCTGCCAATGGCGCCGGATTTTAAAAAATATACAGTATTCAGAATCGTTTTCGGCGATCTGAATACTTTGAAGTGCAAAGGAGGGATCAGAGGTCTTTTAGACCCCCGATCCCTCCATAAAGAGTACCTGTCACGACCTATTACTGTCACAAGGGATGTTTGCATTCCTTGTGACAGCAGTAAAAGTGATCAATTTTTTTTTTGAACACAATTTAACAATATAAAAATAAATAAAAAAAAAAAATTTAAAGTGCCCTCATCTCCGCGAGCTCGCGAAGCAAAGAAAACGCATACGGAAGTCGCGCCCGCATATGTAAACGGTGTTCAAATCACACGTGAGGTATCGCCACGATCGTCAGAGCGAGAGCAATAATTCTAGCACTAGACCTCCTCAGTAACTCTAACCTGGTAACCGTAACAAAAAATTTAAAGCCTATGGAGATTTTTAGGTACCGTAGTTTGTTATCTATTTACTCAGCGTAACATCTTTCACATCATACAAAAAAAAAATTCCTTAAATTTTTCCAAGAATTGTGGGAAAAAATTACAACTTCAAAAAACCCGTCATGCCTCTTACTAAATACCTTGAACTGTCTGCTTTTCAAAAAGGGGTCCTTTCCGGGTATTTGTACTGTCCTGACATTTCAAGGCCTCAAGAAATGAGATAGGTCGTCAGAGCATCAGGTGTGATCAATTTTCAATGACTGGCACCATAGCTTGTGAATCTATAACTTTCACACAGACTAAGGGCACTTTCACACTGCCAGCGCCCGGGTGTTGGCGGTAAAGCGCCGCTATTTTTTTTCTGTGCTTTACCGTAGTTTTTGCAGCACTTTTAAAATCGCCCCGCTAGCGGCCGAAAAATGGTTAAAACCTCTCGCAAAGCGCCGCTACAGTGGCGGTTTGGCGGCGCTGCCCATTGATTTCAATGGGCAGGGGCGCTTTAGAAGCGGTGTATTCACCGCTCCTACATCACTGCAAAGAAGCTGCTTGTAGGACTTTTTTTGACGTCCTGCCAGCGCAGCACCCAAGTGTGAAAGCACTCGGGCTTTTACACTGGGATTGCAGCTGAGGCTTTTTTCAAAATTTTCTCTTATTTCGAAAAAAATAAAAAACTCAGTGGTGATTACATATCACCAAAAGAAAGCTCTATTAGTGTGAAAACAATTAGAAAGATTTTGTTTGGGTATAGTGTTGCATGACTGAGTAATTGTCATTCAAAGTGAGAGCGCACTGAAAGCTGAAAATTGGTCTGAGCAGGAAGGGGGTATAAGTGCCCTGTATTGAAGTGGTTAATATGGTTGTAAACCTATCTATTTGTTACACATTATATGAACAAGGCACACCACCAGTGAATGAGTTATATAGTGAATGCTTAAAACATAGTGTTATGGATTCTGAATTATTGCTGGAGGTGCCAGCGGCACCCGTGGAAACTGTTCCATATATGATGAACCTGCCTTAAGATACACCCATTTTGTCTCAACGTAACAGCCCTTCTCCACATTCTAATACAATTTCACACAATGCCTGACCTAGCCATGTACTTGCTTGGTCTCCCTCCACCCAGTGTGCCCAAGTACGCAGTAGCTCCCAAATGTTCCTCATCTGTAGGGACTGTCCATTTTTTTATAGAACCAAATTCCTTTGTCCCTGTTTCCTCTTCAGTTATCCCTCTTTTTTTCTTATATATAATAACAATAATAATAATAATAATACTTTTTTTTACCTGCAAAAATATGTGCATTTATAATTTTTTTTAGCGGTAAGTGTATCATTTAATCTTTACCTTTTCACATTAATAGGGCTGTGTCCTTTACTTACATATTTTGTGCTAAAAGATATCTCTCTCTATTGTCTTAAAAAATTGGGAGGTATGCCCAATAATGCCAGAAGTTTGACCCTACATGTGTTAACAGCCCTGAGAAGCTTGAAAGCCTCCAACTGCCAGCGGACCCACGTGCGAACCATACTTGATATACTCTCGCATAATTGGAAGGACAAACTTATGCCGTTTACACACGACCGGACTTTCCAGCAGAAAAGGTCAGACGGAATCATTCCATCAGACATTCTGATCGTGTGTGGGCTTCATCGGACTTTTTCTTTCTAAAATTCTGACGGACCTAGAAATAGAACATGTTTCAAATCTTTCCGACGGACTCAATTCCTATCGGGAAAACCGTTCATCTGTACGCTAGTCTGACGGACCAAAAACGACGCAAGGGCAGCTATTGGCTACTGGCTATTGAACTTCCTTTTTCTAGTCCCATCGTACGTCATCGCGTTCTAAACGAACGGACTTTGGTGTGATCTTGTGTAGGCAAGTCCGTTTCAGCGGAACTGTCGGAACGCCGTCAGAAAGACCATCAGAGTCTACTCTGACGGAAAGTCCGGTCTTGTGTATGCGGCATTAGAGAAGATCTTACAGCCAGACTGAATAATACCTATGAACACCTACCTATGAACAGGTGTGGGACCCCTGGAGTCACTTTGAGTATACCATAGGCAGGCTGTTTCCTGCATGGCCGTTGCCCTGTTCCTTCTCCTATCCCCTCATTCATATCTGTCCTTCCTTCCCCTCTTTATCTCTGTCCACTCCAGTCTAACATACTTTTTTCTGTTAATCTCATCCTATCTTATGTTTGCCTCAGACTATAATACCTCTTTGTACATGTTGCAAGAACAGAATTATAAACTTTTCTCCAGGAGACCAATACAGTTTAGCTGCATGTTTTCATTAGACTAACTGGAGATCACAAAGGTTATTGCTCCACACAGACTGTTGACCAGCCAGTTATCTGGTAATGGTTCATTACTCTTGGTCATATCTATGGGGATTCATTTTTTTCAAGATAACTACCTGACCATATGCTTGCCAATTGTTTAGACAACTGTTTTATTGTATTGTATCCATGGACAACTTTCTAAAAGAAAAAAAAAAAAAAAAAAAAAAAAAAAAGTACTATTGATACCACTTTTTTTATTACAAAAAAACACCAGCACTATGAACAAAATAACTAAAATCTCCAATCCCCAGCTGCAGCTTCAAAGGTGCTATCCCTAGTCCACATATAAAAGCATAATTTTACCAACTTATAGTGTTATTAAAGCCTTGTTTTTTTAAAATAAAAAAACATGTTATACTTACCTGCTCTGTGCAGTGGTTTTGCACAGAGCAGCCTGGAACCTCCTCTTCTCGGGTCCCACGCTAGCACTCCTGGCCCCTCCCTCCTGCCAGGTGCCAACCACAGCAATCTGCACCCAAGCAGGTGCGCTCCCGAGACGCGGCTCTGTGTGTCCATTCACACACTGAGCTGAGGCACGGCCCTGCCCCTCTGTCTCCCGATTGGCTCACTGGATGTGATTGACAGCAGCGGGAGCCATTGGCACAAGCTGATAACAAAAGCCAATCAGCAGTGTGAGTCCCTGGAAAGGCAAGGCTCCTGTGGACATCGCTGGATTGAGAGGGGGCTCAGCAGAGTATTAGGAGGGGGGTGCTGCTGCACACAGAGGGTTTTTTACTTTCATGCATGAAGGTAAAAAACCTTGTGCCCTTACAACCACTTTAAGACGCGCTTTTGTACTTCTTTATAAATACAAAAAAAACGTACACGAATACATCTGCCTCACCTCTACCTTACGTCACCATTTTTCTAGGTAAATATATTTCTAAAGGTGCTATTGACATGAAATTCTCACCACATGTAACAACCCATGCAATCCATACATACAAAAAAAAAGCAAATAAGTTCAGAAACTAAGTTATGTGTAATAAAATGGATTGACACAGGGAAAAATTTTTGAACTCACTAACTGAAATTTATTTACTACGTCATACAAAATCCTTTGTCGGTAATGACAGCTTCAAGACGCCTCCTGTATGGAGAAACTAGAAAACTAGTCACATGCATTGCTCAGGTGTGAATTTGACCCATTCTTCCACACAGTCTTCAAATCTTCAAAAAGGTTCTGTGGGCCTCTTCTATAAACTCTGATCTTCATTAGTTCTTTCCATAGATTTTCTATTGGATTCAAGTCAGGTGATTGGCTGGGCCATTCTAGCAGCTTTATTTATATGTTCACTCTCGTTTCATCTGCCTCACCCTGGTAGATGGCAGCATATTTTTATTAAGAATGTCTTTGAAAATTTTTCCATTCATCCCTCCTTCAATGATATGAAGTTTGCCAGTACCATATGCTCAAAAACAGCCCCACACCATGATGTTCCCACCTCCAAACTTCACTGTTAGTATGGGGGTGTTTTTGGGGTGATGTGCAGTGCCATCTGACCTTCAAACATGGTGTGTATTATGGGATCCAAAGAGTTAAATTTTGGTCCGAAGCTCTCCACAAGTGATCCTTGGCTTTTGGACAACTCTTCTGAGAATTTGTTTCACTCCTCTGTCAGAAATCTTGCGAGGAGCACTTGGTCTTGGGCGGTTTATAGTGAAATGATGTTCTTTCCACTTCTGGATTATGGCTCCAACAGTGCTCACTGTAACTTTCAGAAGTTTAGAAATCCTTCTGTAACCAATGCCAGCAATATTAGTATGTTTTACAAAAATGAGGTTGCCAAGGTCTTGAGAGGGCTCTTTGCTTTTACCCATCATTAGATGTTTCTTGTGTGACACCTTGGTAATGAGACACCTTTTTATAGGCCATCAGTTGAGAGTGAACCAGCTGATATTAATTTGCACTGACAAGGGGCAGGATTGCATTCTAATTACTGATAGATTTCAGATGGTGTCTTGGCTGCCAAGACACCGGTGTCATGTGACTCATTAGTGTTACAAGGTCTCAGGTGTAAATGGAGAGCAGGTGTGTTAAATTTGGTGTTATAGCTCTCACTCTCTCATACTGGTCACTGGAAGTTCAACATGGCACCTCATGGCAAAAAACTCTGAGGATCTGAAAAAAATAAATTGGCCTAGGCTTTAAGAAAATTGCGAAGACCCTGAAACTGAGCTGCAGCATGGTGTCCAAGACCACACAGCAGTTTAACAGGACAGATTCCACTCAGAACAGGCCTCGCCATGGTCAGCCAAAGAAGTTGAGTGCACGTGCTCAGCGTCAAATCTAGAGGTTGTCTTTGGGAAATAGACATATGACTGCTGCCAGCATTGCTGCAGAGATTGAAGGGGTGGGGGGTCAGCCTGTCAGTGCTCAGACCATACGCTGCACACTGCATCAAATTGGTCTGCATGGCAGTTGTCCCAGAAGAAAGCCTCTTCTAAAGATGATGCACAAGAAAGCCCGCAAACGGTTTGCTGAAGACAAGCAGAGTAAGGACATGGAGTACTGGAACCATGTCCTGTGGTCTGATGAGACCAAGATAAACTTATTTGGTTCAGATGGTGTCAAGCGTGTGTGGCGGCAACCAGGTGAGGAGTACAAATACAAGTGTGTCTTGCCTACAGTCAAGCATGGTGGTGGGAGTGTCATGGCCTGGGGCTGCATGAGTGCTGCCAGCACTGGAGAGCTAAAGTTCGTTGAGGGAACCATGAATGCCAACAGTATGAAGTGGCATTAAAACACCACATACTGTGCCTTGAAAAAGTATTCATACCCCTTGAATTTTTTCACATTTTGTCATGTTAAAACCAAAAAAGATGTATTTCATTAGAATTTTATGTGATAGACCAACACAAAGTGGCACATAAAAGTGTGGCGTGTATTTGTTTTCAGCCCCCTTTATTCTGATACCCCTAACTAAAATCTAGTGGAACCAATTGCCTTCAGAAGTCACCTAATTAGTAAATAGAGTGCACTTCTGTATAATTTCATCTCAGTATTCTGTGAAGCCCTCATAGGTTTGTTAGGGAACCTTAGTGAACATGAAGGTCAAGAAACACAACAGACAGGTCAGGGATAAAAGTTGTGGAGAGGTTTAAAGCAGGGTTAGGTTATAAAAAAATATTCCAGGCTTTGAACATCTCATGGAGCACTGTTCAATCCATCATCCGAAAAAAGAAAGAGTATGGCAAAACTGCAAACCTACCAAGACATAGCCGGTCCACCTAAACTGACAGGTCAGGCAAGGAGAGCATTAGCCAGAGAAGCAGCCAAGAGGCCCATGGTAACTCTGGAGGAGCTGCAGAGATCAATGTACCCCATACTTATTCACATGGGGGGCTGGGATCTGGGAGCCCCCTTGGTAAAGGGGGCTCCCAAATTCCGATAAGCCCCCCGCCCGCAGACCCCGACAACCAATGGTCAGCGTTATCCGGGAGAGACCCTTGTCCTCATTAACATGGGGACAAGGTGCTTGGGGGGGTGCTCACTCGTCCCCACCCCCTTTCCTGACCTGCTAGGCTGTGTGCTCGGAGAAGGGTCTGGGGGTTCCCCTTAAAATCCATACCAAAATGAAGGGCCTGGTATGCTCTTGGAGGGGAAACTCATGCCGTTTTTTTTTAAATTTGGCGTGAAGTTCCCCTTCAAGATCATCAGAGCATAAGTTGCATGCCAAAGTCGGATCAGTCAAGACGGCGATCCGACTTCAGTGAAATTCAATGGGCTGAAGTAGGATCAAAGTCAGACCAAAGTAGTGCAGGGAGCATTTTCAAAGTCGGACCGACTTGTGTCAGACCAGTTAAGATGGCTCCCATAGAGAAACAATGATTTTCACACGTCATGCGACATGAGCTCCTAATGTTGAAGCGTTTGTCGTACCAGTGTGAGCCCGGCCTTAAAAGGGAATCCATCACAAATCTTTCTCTAGGATTTAACATAACCTGGCCTAAGGACTTGTTTACATCAGCAGCACCAATGCAAGAAGAACAAGGCAATATGCCCTATGTTGCCACGTTTAGTATGCACCGAGAAGAAAAACAGGATAAAACAGGTTTAAAAAAAGTGCTTTGAAACATGTTGAAAATACATTTCAGTATGGTGTTGAACATCGCATGTTAAAGAAAACAATGCACTTTGGTGAAAACCAGCACTAAAAAGTGCCATCCAGGTAACAAGAGAGCTGAAAGAGTAATGAAAGGCATCTTGCATTGTGACCGCACATATCATTTTTGGTCTGTAAATGTGTCCTTGTGGAGCGCTTTGAAATCAAGGTCTCAACGTCTCTCCAGGAATGGGTATGCAGGTACTTTGCAAGTACCACTTAGGGAATATTGTTACATTAGGCACCTTTTAAGCCTGGTCAGGTTTACATTATAGGATAGAGTAAGGGAAGGTTATAACCCCTGTCAGGTTATTTCTGCCATCTGTGCCCAATTGGTGAGATATACCTTCACTTCCTGTCCTATAGCCCAAACAGGAAGTCCCTTAAGGGAATCCTTAAGGGAGTTGTGGGGGATTAAGGGAATCCCCCACAACTAGTATCCCTATTGGAATATTTCCGCCCTATATCTTTTCTGGGGGCAGTCCAAAATTTGGGATTTTCTTTTACTTTCACTTTCAATGATAATGGTAAACAGGACGAATAGAGACAGGTAAATCTCCCTAATGGGGGGCACAGACAGCAGTAAAAACTGACACGTGTTCTAACCCATCTCCATTATCCAAAACTAAAGAAAAAGGTTTGCCTTTAGTTATACTTTAAATCAATTAGATACTTTCTGAGCTGGTCCATAACACCTTTTAAAAACTTTGGTAGCCAGGACAGCTTGGCCATACAGAAGCTGAAAATTAGATTTACTCAACATTGACAAATCATCTCATGTATTTAGACAGCTTGCTAAGAATGGAATCAACTCCCCAACAGAAAGCTCTGGATTATAACAGGCAAAGTCCAGAGGTAAAAAATCCCTAAAGGTCAAGGTAAATCTAAAGTGCTCTTTCTAAAGCCCCATACACACACGGGCAGATTGTTGGGAGACATTTGCTGGTTCATAAAAAAAAAAAAAAATTAAAAAAAAAGGCCGACATTCTTCTCCTGTGTATGTTGGTCTGTCCGACAGAAGCCAGCCAAACTCTTGTCGGATGTGCATGCTGGAAAACCATCAGCCGTCCAACTACTGATCAGCGCTCTCAGCCAATGGCAGAGAGCATTGATCAGAGTGTTCTGGCCCCTCCCCTTTCATGAATGGAATGGCGTGCAGTGCTGCTGATGCCCTCTGGGATATGTGACGTGCACATAGGGTGGTGGACTTCATTTGCCTAGGTGCAATTATGAACTCATCAGAATGTATTTACTGATCAATCCAGACCACTGCGGGGCACTTGGCTACCATACCTGGATGTACCTAGTTGCCTGTATTGCATGCACACTTTCAATAGTATGTGTGAACAAACATGAAATTACATTTATTACAATGTTTTCTCACCCATGTGGTTTCTGTCCTTGATATGTTTTATGATTTTTATGACAATAAGAGCCCTTGCACACTGGGGCGGGGGGCGGCGTCGGCGGTAAAACGCCGCTATTATTAGCGGCGTTTTACCGTCGGTATGCGGCCGCTAGCGGGGCGGTTTTACCCCCCGCTAGCGGCCGAGAAAGGGTTAAATACCACCGCAAAGCGCCTCTGCAGAGGCGCTTTGCCGGCGGTATAGCCGCGCCGTCCCATTGATTTCAATGGGCAGGAGCGGTATACACACCGCTCCTTCACCGCTCCGAAGATGCTGCTGGCAGGACTTTTTTTACCGTCCTGCCAGCGCATCGCTCCAGTGTGCAAGCCCTCGGGGCTTGCACACTGGAATGAAAGTAGCGGCACTTTCGGGGCGGTTTGCAGGCGCTATTATTAGCGCAATAGCGCCTGCAAACCGCCCCAGTGTGCAAGGGCTCCAAATGTGTACTTTTATCTAATCTATCACCACTATGTCTATGGCCTCAATTTAAAGTCCCAAACTTCCCATTTTCCTTCAAATTAGGGATGGAGGCACATCCTATATGTGCCTCATACAAAGTCCCACAACCTTTCCCATTGCTTCCTCATTTGCCTAGGTGCGGTGGGTGGTGGCTGGGAAGAAACCTCTACAATGAAGAAAAAATAAATAAGTGAAAAAAAAAAAAAAAACACAGGGAGATTTCTGCAGCAGAGTGGGGGAGGGTTGGAGAGCAGTAAACTTAATTTGCAGGGTGACAATCCGCTTAAGTACCAAATATAGCTAGCCTAAAAATAACTTGTGAAAAGCTCATTACTTTAGACTGAAACCTAAATGATTGTTATAGGATTAAACTTTTACCACTGGCATGTGTAGGAATACCTTACATCAGTGTTTCTCAACTCCAGTCCTCAAGGTGCACCAACAGGTCATGTTTTCAGGATTTCCCTCAGATGAAACGGCTGTGGTAATTACTAAGGCAGTGAAACTGATCCAATCACCTCTGCAAAATAGTGGAAATCCTGAAAACATGACCTGTTGGTACGCCTTGAGGACTGGAGTGGAGAAACACTGCCTTACATACACTGTCAAGGATTTACTTATGTACACAGTATGTGCTTTGTAAGTGTATGTGTCTGCATGTATGGATCTTTTAACCACTTGAGTAACCAGTCTGTATATACCCCATCATTACGAGGCCATTTTTCATTTTCTGACAATTCGGCCTTGTTCACACTTCCTCAAAATACGAACGCACAGCAAACACACCTATAGCATTAATGAGCAAATGTGCTCTCGCGGTGCTCTGAAGGCCCGGCACAGTATGCTGGACCTTCAGAGTGCATGGGCTGGTAACGTCAATGGCTGCATCCAGGGTGAATATCTCCTAAACGGTGCAGGGGATATTCATTTTACCTACCGGCATGGGTGTCCGGAAGGGGGGGCACATGCCCCCCCCTGGAATCAGGGATCGGCATAAGGTGCCCGCGTGTCCTGGATTGCCCAGGACAGTCTCGCAATTAGGTCATTCCTGGGTCATTCCTGGGTCCCGGGCACCCTTATTCCGGGACAATACAATGTCCCGGAATGAAACTCGAAGAGGAGCAAACCCTGCCATTGTCATGTTGCTGGCTTCGCCTCCCCACCTCTACCTGAGAGACTCTTCTACTGGCCAGGCCACCGGTTGCTAGAGCCGCATGGCGTCTAGCGACCAGTGACATCATGGCCGTGACTCCCTGTGCAACATTCAAAAGGGAGGAGGAGTTAACTTTCTCCTCCTCCGTGCCTAGTGCTCTCCACGGGCTGGCTCCGCCTCCACCACAGATGTCCACCCACATCCTCTTCTCTTTTCATGGTCCGGGCATTAGTGTAGGTTGACCAAAGCACATAAACTCAAGGTAAGTATAGTAATAAGTCCTAGTTGCAATCTCGGAACACCCAATAAGAGAATAGAATGCAACTGGTCTAAACTATGAGGCATGTTCACCAATGCCAGGAGCCTGGCGGACAAGATGGGTGAACTAGAGATACTGTTGTACAAGGAAGATTTGGATTTTGTGGGAATTTCAGAGACTTGGTTCAACAGCTCTCATGAGTTGGCAACCATTCAAGGGTATACCCTTTATCGCAGGGATAGAGAGGGTAAAAAAGGGGGAGGGGTATGCCTGTATATCAAGAATAATGTACAAGTGAATGTGAGAGATGACATCACTAAGGGAGCAAGGGAGGAGGTGAAATCCTTATGGGTAGAGCTCCAGATGGATGAAGCCAAGGGGAAAATAATACTGGGAGTATGCTATAGGCCCCCTAACCTGAGGGAGGAGGGGGAGGCGGAGCTTCTATCACAATTTGTATTAGGAGCAAGGATGGGAAGTGTTATCAGAATGTGGGATTTTAATTATCCAGACAAAGACTGGGCGGAGGGAACCACACATTCAATGTCTAAGGCTCGCCAGTTCCTAAATGTCTTGCAGAACAATTTCACGGGTCAGATGGTAGACGCATCAACTAGAAATAAAGCGTTACTAGATCTACTGCTTACCAATACAGACCTGATCAAGGATGTGGAAATATAGGGACATTTAGGAAACAGTAAACACAGTTCAATTGGCTTCAGTATAAAATCACATACACACAAATAGGAAACGTAAAGGAAATACAAAGACACTGAATTTCAAAAGAGCCAACTTCCCTAAACTACGAACCTTGCTAGAAGATATTAATTGGGATAAAATCTTAAGAACAAAGAACACGGAGGAGAGATGAGTTTACTTTAAGAGCATATTAAATAAGGGCATTAGTCAATGAATCCCATTGGGTAATACATTTAACCACTTAAGGACTAGCCTCGTTTTGAGATTTTGGTGTTTACAAAATTTAAAACATTTTTTTTTTTTACCTAGAAAATTACTTAGAACCCCCAAACATTATATATTGTTTTTTTTCTAAACACCCTCGAGAATAGAAATGGTGGTCATTGCAATACTTTTTTTCACACCGTATTTGCGCAGCGGTCTTACAAGCGCACTTTTTTTTGGAAAAAATTCACTTTTTTGAATAAAAAAAAAAAAAAATAAGACAACAGTAAAGTTATCTTAATTTTTTTTATATTGTGAAAGATAATGTTACGCTGAGTAAATTGATACCCAACATGTCATGCTTCAAAATTGCGCCCGCTCGTGGAATGGCCTCACACTTTTACCCTTAAAAATCTCTATAGGCAACGTTTAAAAAATTCTACAGGTTGCATGTTTTGAGTTACAGAGGAGGTCTAGGGCTAGAATTATTGCACTCACTCTAACGATTGCGGAGGCACCTCACGCGTGGTTTGACCACCGTTTTCATATGCAGGCGCTACTCACGTATGCGTTCGCTTCTGCGCGAGAGCTCGTCGGGACGGGGCGCTTTAAAAAAAAAATTTTTTTTTTCCTTATTTATTTTACTTGATTTTATTTATTTTTTCACTGTTTTAAAAAACAATAAAAGTGTCACATCCCTTGTAATAGAAAAAAAAAGCATGACAGGTCCTCTTAAATATGAGATCTGGGGTCAAAAAGACCTCAGATCTCATATTTGGACTTAAAAAAAAAAATAAATTGTCATTTGAAAAAATGACAACAGAAAAATGTGCCTTTAAGACGTATGGGCGGAAGTGAAGTTTTGACGTCGCTTCCGCCCGGCTATAGTATGGAGACGGGTGAGGGCCATCTTCCTCTCACTCGTCTCCATACACAGACACTGACAGGTCCCGATCGCCTCTGCCGACGGCTCCGGTAAGTGGCGGGGGGCACGGGACATCAGCGGGAGGGGAGGTGGCACCTCTCCCGCCGCCGATAACGGGGATCTCGCTGCGAATCCGCCGCAGAGACCACCATTATCGTAAACAGAACCGCCGGCTCTAAAGATGGATACCTCGGTTGTGGCAGCAGCTGCTGCAGTTACTGAGATATCCATCTTCAAACTGCCGACATATATGTACATGAGGCGGTAGGTAAGTGGTTTAAAAGAGCGAACAAAAGTCCTGGATGGCTTAACCCCAATGTAAAAATGCATATAAAAGTAAAAGAGAAGGCCTTAAAAAAAAATACAAGGTTGAGGGATCATCATCAGCATTCAAACTTTATAAAGAATGCAACAAGAAGTGTGAGGGTGCAAGTAGGGCGGCTAAGATAGAACACAAAAGACACTTAGAGGAGGAGAGCAAAAAAAAAAAAAATCCCAAGAAATTCTTGATGTATGTAAACAGTAAAAAAGGGAGAACAGACCATATTGGCCCCATAAAGAATGAGGAAGGACATCAGGTTACAAAGGATGGGGAGATGCAAAGGTATTGAATTTATTCTTCTCCTCAGTCTTCACGAGTGAATCGGGGACTTCAGTAAGCAAAACTGCAGTGTTTATCCTCGTGACACATCACAGGAAGCACCCTCATGGCTAACAGAGGACAGAATTAGAAAACTAGGAAACTTAACATTAATAAATCACTGGGACCAGATGGCCTGCACTTGTACTTAGGAAACTCAGTCAAGTAATTGCCAGACTATTGTTCCTAATTTTTACTGACAGTCTACTGCCGGGAATTGTACCAGCGGATTGAAGAAAAGCCAATGTAGCACCAATATTAAAAAAGGGCCCAAAATACATCCCTGGGAATTAGAGACCAGTTAGCCTAACATCGATAGTATGCAAGCTCTAGGAGGGGGTAATAAGGGACTATATACAAGATTTTAGTAATGAAAACAGTATCATTAGCAGTAATCAGCAAGGATTAATGAAGAATCTTTCTTGCCAAACCAATCTATTAACCTTCTATGAGAAGGTGAGTTGCCATCTAGATAAAGGAAGGCCCGTAGACGTGGTGTATCTGGGATTTTGCAAAAGCATTTGACACAGTTCCCCATAAACGTTTACTGTACAAAATAAAGTCCGTTGGCATGGACCATAGGGTGAGTACATGGATTGAAAACTGGCTACAAGGGCAAGTTCAGAGGGTGGTGATAAATTGAGAATACTCGGAATGGTCAGGGGTGAGTAGTGGGGTCCCACAGGGTTCTGTGCTGGGACCAATGCTATTTATTTTTGTTCATAAACAACCTGGAGGATGGGGTAAACAGTTCAATCTCTGTATTTGCAGACAATACTAAGCTAAGTAAGGCAGCTACTAAGCTAAGTAACTTGTCCACAGGTTATGGAAACCTTGCCAGAAGATCTGAACTAATTAACCACTTAAGGACCAGCCTCGTTTTGGAATTTAGGTGTTTAAAAATGTGCCTTTAAGACGTATGGGCGGAAGTGACGTTTTGATGTCGCTTCCGTCCAGCATTGTCATGGAGAAGAGAGGGCGCCATCTTAGCCTCACTCGTCTCCAGGCACAGCACTGAGAAGGACGCGATCGCCTCCGCCGCTACCGACAGCTCCGGTAAACAGCAGAGGGCACCAACCTTTATTTACAAAGAAATACGTCCCCACCAGCCGGACTTGTGCAACCAGGCCGGCCTACCCCAAATACGCTGCCCTTTCAATGCTGCTTTGCAAGCCGAGATTAAAGATATCAGCACCTACTTCTGAAAGGTGGACCCCATCCTGCCTATAAAGACCTGGGATGCCCCCTTCCAGATCCACGTGCCTATAGGAAAATCCCCCCAAAAGTGGCATAAATTTTGCCAACGCCCGATTGACCCTCTGCCTCATCTTCTCCATTACTTTGGAAAACGGGGAAGACAGCCAAGCGAAACGGGGAACAATTTCTGAAAATACAATGATCGTACCCGGGGAAGTCAAATGGAACCTATACAAATCCTGTTTAATCATAAATAAAAGGTCTAAAGTACAAACTGAACCCAAATCATTGCCTCCTAGATGGACTATCAAAATTGAAGGCGGTGGCCAAACCTGATGTAACTGAGAC